>NW_028129277.1:16545000-16557500 GCF_055761805.1 Camellia sinensis | reverse complement strand
GCCCGACGAACGCGCGAAAACATTTAGAGAGGCCGAGCAAGCACCGGTTAGCGCGAATGCAAATAACAAACGCAACAGGCAAATTTCGAGGGACATACTTTTCGCAACAAGCTTCCACTAGGAAAGCATAGGCAACTCGTTCGAACGTCAAAGCCAACCAAATGGCAATTACCCGAGGGACACGCTTTTCGCAAGGCACCTTCCACTAGGGAAGCGCAAGCAACCCGAAGGCGAGTCGAAGACAACCCGAGGGACATGGAGGAATGCACCAGTGGAGTTCGCTGCACAGGCAGGGATCCGTCCAACTCGCACAAACCGAACACAACTCACGCGCCACGACGTACACTGTGCACCAGCCCCCCAAAACGAATCACCCCCCGAAGGACCAAGAAGCCCGACGAACGCGCGAAAACATTTAGAGAGGCCGAGCAAGCACCGGTTAGCGCGAATGCAAATAACAAACGCAACAGGCAACTTTCGAGGGACATACTTCTCGCAACAAGCTTCCACAAGGAAAGCACAGGCAACTCGTTCGCACGCCAAAGCCAACCAAATGGCAATTTAACCGAGGGACATGCATTTCGCAAGGCAACTTGTACAATTACCCGAGGGACATGGCATGCTTGCCAAGGCCGTGGCTTGGCATGCTTGCCAAGGCCGTGGCATGACATGCTGCTGGCCAAGGCCGGGCATGCCATGCTGCTGGACAAGGCCGTGGCAAGGCATGCTGATGGCCGAGGCCGTGGCAAGGCATGCTGATGGCCGAGGCCGTGGCAAGGCATGCTGATGGCCGAGGCCGTGGCAAGGCATGCTGCTGGCCAAGGCGTTGGCATGGCATGCTGCTGCTGACCAAGGCTTGGGCTTGCCATGCTGCCGGCCAAGGCCGCGGCATGGCATGCTGCCGGCCAAGGCCGCGGCATGCCATGTTGCTGGCCAAGGCCGTGGCATGGCATGCTGCTGGCCAAGGCCGTGGCATGACATGCTGGCCAAGGCCGGGGCATGGCAAGCTGCTGGCCAAGGTCGTGGCATGGCACGCTGCTGGCCAAGGCCGGGGCATAGCACGCTGCTGGCCATGGCCGTGGCTTGGCAAGGTTGCCAAGGCCGGGGCATGGCGTGCTGCTGGCCAAGGCTTTGGCATGCCATGTTGCTGGCCAAGGCTGTGGCATGGCATGCTGCTGGCCAAGGCTGTGGCATGGCATGCTGCTGGCCAAGGCCGTGGCATGACATGCTGGCCAAGGCCGGGGCATGGCATGCTGCTGGCCAAGGTCGTGGCATGGCATGCTGCTGGCCAAGGCCGTGGCATGACATGCTTGCCAAGGCCAGGGCATGGCATGCTGCTGGCCAAGGCTTTGGCATGCCATGTTGCTGGCCAAGGCTGTGGCATGGCATGCTGCCCTAGGCCAACGTGCCACCGCCACCGCCGCGGGCCGCCACTCGACGCATCCCGTGCTTGGCTATGTAGTTTCGATGCCACAAGCCAATGCCACAAGCCAAGCGATGGCATGTGCCAAGCGCCCGCCTAGGCATAGGCGTGGCCTGTGGCCTGGCCATGCTGGCCAGCCTTAAGGGAGGTGCCCCCCCCTTATAATAGCCTGTTAAGCCCTTTTCAATCTGGCAGGAGGAAACATCAAGCATGTTCGAGGAGTCATAATGGGGTTTTTTTAAAAAGTAATGGTTTTTTGCCAAAACTTTCAACATGAAAGTTGTATGAAATAATTTAATACACCATAAAAAAAATTATAAAAAAATATTTGGCCACCGGAATATTTTATTTTAATTTATTTCAATTTTAATACTTAAAAAATAATAAAAATTACTAAAAATACTCAAAAAATTCTAGAAAAATTCCAACAATTATAAGATGAGGCACTAGTAATTATAGTAATTTTTTTAATTATTTTTTTATTTTTAATTTATTTTATTATAATTTTTATGAGTAAATAAATAATTAAAAAGCCCGACGAACGTGCAAAAACTCTTAGAGAAACCCAGCAAGCATCGGATAGCTCGAATGCAAATAACAAACGCAACAGGCAACTTCCGAGGGACATACTTTTCCCAACAAGCTTCCACTGGGGAAAGCACTAGCAACGTGTTCGCAAGTCAAAGGCAACCAAACCGGCTATTACCCGAGGGACAAGCATTTCGCAGGGCAACATATACGTAAGTCAAAGCCAAACCAAATGGCAATTACACGAGGGACAGGATTGCTTGCCAAGGGCGTGGCATGCGATGTTCTAGCCCAAGGCCAAGGCACGCCACGCTGCGGGACAAGGCCGTGGCAAGACATGCGGCTGGCCTTGGCCTTGGCATGGCATGCCGCCGGCTTTGGCTGGGCTGCGTTGGCCTTGCCATGGAATGTTGCTGGCTTCGGATGGGCTGCCTCGGCCTTGGCCTTGGCCGTGGCATGGCATGGCATGCTGCTGGCCTTGGCCTTGGCCTTGGCATGGCATGCTGCTGGCTTTGGCTGGGCTGCCTTGGCCGTGGCATGGCATGCTGCTGGCTTTGGCTGGGCTGCCTTGGCCGTGGCATGGCATGCTGCTGGCCTAGGCCTTGGCATGGCATGCTGCTGGCTTTGGCTGGGCTGCCTTGGCCGTGGCATGGCATGCTGCTGGCCTAGGCCTTGGCATGGCATGCTGCTGGCATTGGCTGGCAGCCTTGGCCGTGGCATGGCATGCTGCTGGCCTTGGCCTTGGCATGGCATGCTGCTGGCTTTGGCTGGCCTGCCTTGGCCGTGGCATGGCATGCTGCTGGCCTTGGCCTTGGCATGGCATGCTGCTGGCTTTGGCTGGCCTGCCTTGGCCGTGGCATGGCATGCTGCTGGCCTAGGCCTTGGCATGGCATGCTGCTGGCTTTGGCTGGCCTGCCTTGGCCGTGGCATGGCATGCTGCTGGCCTAGGCATGGCATGGCATGCTGCTGGCTTTGGCTGGGCTGCCTTGGCCGTGGCATGGCATGCTGCTGGCCTTGGCCTTGATATGGCATGCTGCTGGCTTTGGCTGGGCTGCCTTGGCCGTGGCATGGCATGCTGCTGGCCTAGGCCTTGGCATGGCATGCTGCTGGCTTTGGCTGGGCTGCCTTGGCCTTGGCATGGCATGCTGCTGGCTTTGGCTGGCCTGCCTTGGCCGTGGCATGGCATGCTGCTGGCCTAGGCCATGGCATGGCATGCTGCTGGCTTTGGCTGGGCTGCCTTGGCCGTGGCATGGCATGCTGCTGCCCTTGGCCTTGATATGGCATGCTGCTGGCTTTGGCTGGGCTGCCTTGGCCGTGGCATGGCATGCTGCTGGCCTAGGCCTTGGCATGGCATGCTGCTGGCTTTGGCTGGCCTGCGTTGGCCGTGGCATGGCATGCTGCTGGCCTAGGCCTTCGCATGGCATGCTGCTGGCCTAGGCCTTCGCATGGCATGCTGCTGGCTTTGGCTGGGCTGCCTTGGCCGTGGCATGGCATGCTGCTGGCCTTGGCCTTGGCATGGCATGCTGCTGGCTTTGGCTGGGCTGCCTTGGCCGTGGCATGGCATGCTGGTGGCCTAGGCCTTGGCATGGCATGCTGCTGGCTTTGGCTGGCCTGCCTTGGCCGTGGCATGGCATGCTGCTGGCCTAAGCCTTGGCATGGCATGCTGCTGGCTTTGGTTGGGCTGCCTTGGCCGTGGCATGGCATGCTGCTGGCCTTGGCCTTGGCATGGCATGCTGCTCGCTTTGGCTGGCCTGCCTTGGCCGTGGCATGGCATGCTGCTGGCCTAGGCCTTGGCATGGCATGCTGCTGGCTTTGGCTGGGCTGCCTTGGCCGTGGCATGGCATGCTGCTGGCCTTGGCCTTGGCATGCCATGCTGTTGGCTTTGGCTGGCCTGCCTTGGCCGTGGCATGGCATGCTGCTGGCCTAGGCCTTGGCATGGCATGCTGCTGGCTTTGGCTGGGCTGCCTTGGCCGTGGCATGGCATGCTGCTGGCCTTGGCCTTGGCATGGCATGCTGCTGGCTTTGGCTGGGCTGCCTTGGCCGTGGCATGGCATGCTGCTGGCCTTGGCCTTGGCATGGCATGCTGCTGGCTTTGGCTGGGCTGCCTTGGCCGTGGCATGGCATGCTGCTGGCCTAGGCCTTGGCATGGCATGCTGCTGGCTTTGGCTGGGCTGCCTTGGCCGTGGCATGGCATGCTGCTGGCCTAGGCCTTGGCATGGTATGCTGCTGGCCTAGGCCTTGGCATGGCATGCTGCTGGCTTTGGCTGGCAGCCTTGGCCGTGGCATGGCATGCTGCTGGCCTTGGCCTTGGCATGGCATGCTGCTGGCCTTGGCCTTGGCATGGCATGCTGCTGGCTTTGGCAGGCCTGCCTTGGCCGTGGCATGGCATGCTGCTGGCCTTGGCCTTGGCATGGCATGCTGCTGGCTTTGGCTGGCCTGCCTTGGCCGTGGCATGGCATGCTGCTGGCCTAGGCCTTGGCATGGCATGCTGCTGGCTTTGGTTGGCCTGCCTTGGCCGTGGCATGGCATGCTGCTGGCCTAGGCATGGCATGGCATGCTGCTGGCTTTGGCTGGGCTGCCTTGGCCGTGGCATGGCATGCTGCTGGCCTTGGCCTTGATATGGCATGCTGCTGGCTTTGGCTGGGCTGCCTTGGCCGTGGCATGGCATGCTGCTGGCCTAGGCCTTGGCATGGCATGCTGCTGGCTTTGGCTGGGCTGCCTTGGCCGTGGCATGGCATGCTGCTGGCCTTGGCCTTGGCATGGCATGCTGCTGGCTTTGGCTGGCCTGCCTTGGCCGTGGCATGGCATGCTGCTGGCCTAGGCCATGGCATGGCATGCTGCTGGCTTTGGCTGGGCTGCCTTGGCCGTGGCATGGCATGCTGCTGCCCTTGGCCTTGATATGGCATGCTGCTGGCTTTGGCTGGGCTGCCATGGCCGTGGCATGGCATGCTGCTGGCCTAGGCCTTGGCATGGCATGCTGCTGGCTTTGGCTGGCCTGCGTTGGCCGTGGCATGGCATGCTGCTGGCCTAGGCCTTGGCATGGCATGCTGCTGGCTTTGGCTGGGCGGCCTTGGCCGTGGCATGGCATGCTGCTGGCCTTGGCCTTGGCATGGCATGCTGCTGGCTTTGGCTGGGCTGCCTTGGCCGTGGCATGGCATGCTGGTGGCCTAGGCCTTGGCATGGCATGCTGCTGGCTTTGGCTGGCCTGCCTTGGCCGTGGCATGGCATGCTGCTGGCCTAAGCCTTGGCATGGCATGCTGCTGGCTTTGGTTGGGCTGCCTTGGCCGTGGCATGGCATGCTGCTGGCCTAGGCCTTGGCATGGCATGCTGCTCGCTTTGGCTGGCCTGCCTTGGCCGTGGCATGGCATGCTGCTGGCCTAGGCCTTGGCATGGCATGCTGCTGGCTTTGGCTGGGCTGCCTTGGCCGTGGCATGGCATGCTGCTGGCCTTGGCCTTGGCATGCCATGCTGTTGGCTTTGGCTGGCCTGCCTTGGCCGTGGCATGGCATGCTGCTGGCCTAGGCCTTGGCATGGCATGCTGCTGGCTTTGGCTGGGCTGCCTTGGCCGTGGCATGGCATGCTGCTGGCCTTGGCCTTGGCATGGCATGCTGCTGGCTTTGGCTGGGCTGCCTTGGCCGTGGCATGGCATGCTGCTGGCCTTGGCCTTGGCATGGCATGCTGCTGGCTTTGGCTGGGCTGCCTTGGCCGTGGCATGGCATGCTGCTGGCCTAGGCCTTGGCATGGCATGCTGCTGGCTTTGGCTGGGCTGCCTTGGCCGTGGCATGGCATGCTGCTGGCCTAGGCCGTGGCATGGCATGCTGCTGGCCTTGGCCTTGGCATGGCATGCTGCTGGCTTTGGCTGGCCTGCCTTGGCCGTGGCATGGCATGCTGCTGGCCTAGGCCTTGGCATGGCATGCTGCTGGCTTTGGCTGGCCTGTTTTGGCCGTGGCATGGCATGCTGCTGGCCTAGGCCTTGGCATGGCATGCTGCTGGCTTTGGCTGGCCTGCCTTGGCCGTGGCATGGCATGCTGCTGGCCTAGGCCATGGCATGGCATGCTGCTGGCTTTGGCTGGGCTGCCTTGGCCGTGGCATGGCATGCTGCTGGCCTTGGCCTTGATATGGCATGCTGCTGGCTTTGGCTGGGCTGCCTTGGCCGTGCCATGGCATGCTGCTGGCCTAGGCCTTGGCATGGCATGCTGCTGGCTTTGGCTGGCCTGCCTTGGCCGTGGCATGGCATGCTGCTGGCCTTGGCCTTGGCATGGCATGCTGCTGGCTTTGGCTGGCCTGCCTTGGCCGTGGCATGGCATGCTGCTGGCCTAGGCCATGGCATGGCATGCTGCTGGCTTTGGCTGGGCTGCCTTGGCCGTGGCATGGCATGCTGCTGCCCTTGGCCGTGATATGGCATGCTGCTGGCTTTGGCTGGGCTGCCTTGGCCGTGGCATGGCATGCTGCTGGCCTAGGCCTTGGCATGGCATGTTGCTGGCTTTGGCTGGGCTGCCTTGGCCGTGGCATGGCATGCTGCTGGCCTAGGCCTTGGCATGGCATGCTGCTGGCTTTGGCTGGGCTGCCTTGGCCGTGGCATGGCATGCTGCTGGCCTTGGCCTTGGCATGGCATGCTGCTGGCTTTGGCGGGGCTGCCTTGGCCGTGGCATGGCATGCTGGTGGCCTAGGCCTTGGCATGGCATGCTGCTGGCTTTGGCTGGCCTGCCTTGGCCGTGGCATGGCATGCTGCTGGCCTAGGCCTTGGCATGGCATGCTGCTGGCTTTGGTTGGGCTGCCTTGGCCGTGGCATGGCATGCTGCTGGCCTTGGCCTTGGCATGGCATGCTGCTGGCTTTGGCTGGCCTGCCTTGGCCGTGGCATGGCATGCTGCTGGCCTTGGCCTTGGCATGGCATGCTGCTGGCTTTGGCTGGGCTGCCTTGGCCGTGGCATGGCATGCTGCTGGCCTAGGCCTTGGCATGGCATGCTGCTGGCTTTGGCTGGGCTGCCTTGGCCGTGGCATGGCATGCTGCTGGCCTAGGCCGTGGCATGGCATGCTGCTGGCCTTGGCCTTGGCATGGCATGCTGCTGGCTTTGGCTGGCCTGCCTTGGCCGTGGCATGGCATGCTGCTGGCCTAGGCCTTGGCATGGCATGCTGCTGGCTTTGGGTGGGCTGCCTTGGCCGTGGCATGGCATGCTGCTGGCCTTGGCCTTGGCATGGCATGCTGCTGGCTTTGGCTGGCCTGCCTTGGCCGTGGCATGGCATGCTGCTGGCCTAGGCCTTGGCATGGCATGCTGCTGGCTTTGGCTGGGCTGCCTTGGCCGTGGCATGGCATGCTGCTGGCCTTGGCCTTGGCATGGCATGCTGCTGGCTTTGGCTGGGCTGCCTTGGCCGTGGCATGGCATGCTGCTGGCTTTGGCTTGCCTGCCTTGGCCGTGGCATGGCATGCTGCTGGCCTAGGCCTTGGCATGGCATGCTGCTGGCTTTGGCTGGGCTGCCTTGGCCGTGGCATGGCATGCTGCTGGCCTTGGCCTTGGCATGGCATGCTGCTGGCTTTGGCTGGGCTGCCTTGGCCGTGGCATGGCATGCTGGTGGCCTAGGCCTTGGCATGGCATGCTGCTGGCTTTGGCTGGCCTGCCTTGGCCGTGGCATGGCATGCTGCTGGCCTAGGCCTTGGCATGGCATGCTGCTGGCTTTGGGTGGGCTGCCTTGGCCGTGGCATGGCATGCTGCTGGCCTTGGCCTTGGCATGGCATGCTGCTGGCTTTGGCTGGCCTGCCTTGGCCGTGGCATGGCATGCTGCTGGCCTAGGCCTTGGCATGGCATGCTGCTGGCTTTGGCTGGGCTGCCTTGGCCGTGGCATGGCATGCTGCTGGCCTTGGCCTTGGCATGGCATGCTGCTGGCTTTGGCTGGGCTGCCTTGGCCGTGGCATGGCATGCTGCTGGCCATGGCCTTGGCATGGCATGCTGCTGGCTTTGGCTTGCCTGCCTTGGCCGTGGCATGGCATGCTGCTGGCCTAGGCCTTGGCATGGCATGCTGCTGGCTTTGGCTGGGCTGCCTTGGCCGTGGCATGGCATGCTGCTGGCCTTGGCCTTGGCATGGCATGCTGCTGGCTTTGGCTGGCCTGCCTTGGCCGTGGCATGGCATGCTGCTGGCCTAGGCCTTGGCATGGCATGCTGCTGGCTTTGGCTGGGCTGCCTTGGCCGTGGCATGGCATGCTGCTGGCCTTGGCCTTGGCATGGCATGCTGCTGGCTTTGGCTTGCCTGCCTTGGCCGTGGCATGGCATGCTGCTGGCCTAGGCCTTGGCATGGCATGCTGCTGGCTTTGGCTGGGCTGCCTTGGCCGTGGCATGGCATGCTGCTGGCCTTGGCCTTGGCTTGGCATGCTGCTGGCTTTGGCTGGGCTGCCTTGGCCGTGGCATGGCATGCTGCTGGCCTTGGCCTTGATATGGCATGCTGCTGGCTTTGGCTGGCAGCCTTGGCCGTGGCATGGCATGCTGCTGGCCTTGGCCTTGGCATGGCATGCTGCTGGCTTTGGCTGGCCTGCCTTGGCAGTGGCATGGCATGCTGCTGGCCTAGGCCTTGGCATGGCATGCTGCTGGCTTTGGCTGGCCTGCGTTGGCCGTGGCATGGCATGCTGCTGGCCTAGGCCTTCGCATGGCATGCTGCTGGCCTAGGCCTTCGCATGGCATGCTGCTGGCTTTGGCTGGGCTGCCTTGGCCGTGGCATGGCATGCTGCTGGCCTTGGCCTTGGCATGGCATGCTGCTGGCTTTGGCTGGGCTGCCTTGGCCGTGGCATGGCATGCTGCTGGCCTTGGCCTTGGCATGGCATGCTGCTGGCTTTGGCTGGCCTGCCTTGGCCGTGGCATGGCATGCTGCTGGCCTTGGCATGGCATGCTGCTGGCTTTGGCTGGGCTGCCTTCGCCGTGGCATGCCATGCTGCTGGCCTTGGCCTTGGGGCTGGGCTGCCTTGGCTGCGGTTCTTATCACTAGACGTGCGTTGCGTGCGAAGGCGTGCAAAGGCGTGCGCGACCATGCGCGCAACACGCGCACCGTGGTCAAAAGACCACGCGCGCGGTATTCGCACAGGCCACGCTGCCCACGCCGCGGGCATGCCAGGCCGCCCAGGCCGTGCGCATGCCATGCCGTGCTGCCCAGGCCGGCTGCATGCCAGGCCGCCCAGGCCGTGCGCATGCCATGCCGTGCTGCCCACGCCGCGGGCATGCCAGGCCGGCTGCATGCCAGGCCGCCCAGGCCGTGCGCATGCCATGCCGTGCTGCCCACGCCGCGGGCATGCCAGGCCGGCTGCATGCCAGGCCGCCCAGGCCGTGCGCATGCCATGCCGTGCTGCCCATGCCGCGCGCATGCCAGGCCGCCCACGCCCGCGCGCATGCCACGCCATGCTGCCCAAGGCCGCGCCCAGGCCGCGCAAGGCCGCGCCCAGGCCGCCCAAGGCCGCGCCCAGGCCGCGCAAGGCCGCACCCAGGCCGCCCAAGGCCGCGCCCAGGCCGCGCAAGGCCGCGCCCAGGCCGCCCAAGGCCGCGCCCAGGCCGCGCAAGGCCGCCCAAGGCCGCGGTCCAGGCCGCCCAAGGCCGCGGCCGAGCCGCCCCAGGCCGCAGCCCAGGCCGCGGTCGAGCCGCAGTGCATGTAACCCAAGGCCGCAGCCCAGGCCGCGCCCAACATGGGGCGTACCTGCCACTGCCTTGCCCTGGGCAAGGGAGGTGCCCCCCCTTATAATAGCCTGTTAAGCCCTTTTCAATCTGGCAGGAGGAAACATCAAGCATGTTCGAGGAGTCATAATGGGGTTTTTTTAAAAAGTAATGGTTTTTTGCCAAAACTTTCAACATGAAAGTTGTAGGAAATAATTTAATACACCATAAAAAAAATTAAAAAAAATATTTTTTTACAGAAAATATTTTATTTTAATTTATTTCGATATTAATACTTAAAAAATAATAAAAATTAATAAAAATAGTCAAAAAATTATGGAAAAATTCCCATAATTAAAGGATGATTCACTAGTAATTATAGAAATTATTAAATTATTTTTTTCATTTTTTTTATTTTATTTTGATTTTTTTATGCCAAATAAGGGCTTTAAAAATTCGAAAAGCTCCAGAAAAATTGCAAAAAAATAGGGAATGACATTTAAAATTGATTGTAGTGCATTTTTAATTGTGTTGCACGGTTTGGGTAAGATTATAAAAGAATCATGTTCAAAAAGATCGATCGAGGCGGTGGCACGCCATGGCCTTGGCCTTGGCCTTGGCCTTTGCCCGCGGCCTTGGCCTTTGCCTTGGCCTTGGCCATGCCTTGCACAGGGACTTGGCCTTGCCCACTGCCTTGGCCTTGGCTTTGGCCTTGGCCTTGGCATGGCATGGCATGCTCGCCGAGGCCGTGGCATGCCTTGCTGCTAGCCAAGGCCGTGGCGTGGCATGCTCGCCCAGCCCGTGGCATGCCGTGCTCGCCCAGCCCGTGGCACGCCATGTTGGCCCAAGGCATTGGCATGGCATGCCGGCCAAGGCATGCTGGCCAACGCTGCACAAGGCGGTGCCATGGCATGGCATGCTGACCAAGACCGTGCCATGGCATGCTGGGCGAGGCCGGGGCATGGCATGCTGGCCGAGGCCGTGGCTTGCCATGCCGCCACGGCCGTGGCATGCCGGGCAACGGACCGGCATGGCCCAGCCCGTGGCACGCCATGTTGGCCCAAGGCATTGGCATGGCATGCCGGCCAAGGCATGCTGGCCAACGCTGCGGCACGGCGTGCTGGACAAGGCGGTGCCATGGCATGGCATGCTGACCAAGACAGTGCCATGGCATGCTGGCCGAGGCCGTGGCATGGCATGCTGGCCGAGGCCGTGGCTTGCCATGCCGCCACGGCCGTGGCATGCTGGGCAACGGACCGGCATGGCATGCTGGCCGTGGCGGTGGCACGACATGCTGGCCAAGGCAGTGGCATGGCATGTAGGCCAAGGCTAAGGCATGGCACGCTGTGGCATGGCACGCTGGCCAAGGCAGTCGCAAGGCATGCGGGCCGAGGCCGCGGCACGGCCCGCTGGGCAACGCGGTGGCATGGCATGCTGGGCAACGCCGTGGCAAGGCATGCGGGCCGAGGCCTTGGCATGGCATGCTGGCCGAGGCCGTGGCATGGCATGCGGGCCGAGGCCGTGGCATGGCATGGCATGCGGGCCGAGGCCGTGGCATGGCATGCGGGCCGAGGCCGTGGCGTGGCATGGCATGGCATGTTGGGCAACGCCGTGGCAAGACATGCGGGCCGAGGCCGTGGCATGGCATGTTGGGCAACGCCCTGGCAAGCCATGCGGGCCGAGGCCGTGGCGTGGCATGTTCGCCAAGGCTAAGGCATGGCACGCCGGGCAACGCGGTGCATTGGCATGCTGGGCAGCGCGGTGGCAAGGCATGGGGGCCGAGGCCGTGGCATGGCATGTTGGGCAACGCCGTGGCAAGACATGCGGGCCGAGGCCGTGGCATGGCATGCGGGCCGAGGCCGTGGCACGACATGTTGGCCAAGGCTAAGGCATGGCACGCCGGGCAACGCGGTGGCATGGCATGCTGGGCAACGCGGTGGCAAGGCATGCGGGCCGAGGCCGTGGCATGGCATGCGGGCCGAGGCCGTGGCATGGCATGTTTGGCCACGCCGTGGCAAGACATGCGGGCCGTGGCATGGCATGGCATGCGGGCCGAGGCCGTGGCTCGACATGTTGGCCAAGGCTAAGGCATGGCACGCCGGGCAACGCGGTGGCATGGCATGCTGGGCAACGCGGTGGCAAGGCATGCGGGCTGAGGCCGTGGCATGGCATGTTGGGCAACGCCGCAGCAAGGCATGCGGGCCGAGGCCGTGGCATGGCATGCGGGCCGAGGCCGTGGCATGGCATGCGGGCCGAGGCCGTGGCATGGCATGCGGGCCGAGGCCGTGGCATGGCATGTTGGGCGACGCCGTAGCAAGGCATGCGGTCCGAGGCCGTGGCATGTCATGCGGGCCGAGGCCGTGGCATGGCATGCGGGCCGAGGCCGTGGCATGGCATGTTGGGCGACGCCGTAGCAAGGCATGCGGGCCGAGGCCGTGGCATGTCATGCGGGCCGAGGCCGTGGCATGGCATGCGGGCCGAGGCCGTGGCATGGCAAGTTGGGCGGCGTCGTGGCAAGGCATGCGGGCCGAGGCCGTGGCAGGTCATGCGGGCCGAGGCCGTGGCACGGCATGCGGGCCGAGGCCGTGGCACGTCATGCGGGCCGAGGCCGTGGCATGGCATGTTTGGCAACGCCGTGGCAAGACATGCGGGCTGTGGCATGGCATGGCATGCGGGCCGAGGCCGTGGCTCGACATGTTGGCCAAGGCTAAGGCATGGCACGCCGGGCAACGCGGTGGCATGGCATGCTGGGCAACGCGGTGGCAAGGCATGCGGGCCGAGGCCGTGGCATGGCATGTTGGGCAACGCCGCAGCAAGGCATGCGGGCCGAGGCCGTGGCATGGCATGCGGGCCGAGGCCGTGGCATGGCATGCGGGCCGTGGCCGTGGCATGGCATGTTGGGCGACGCCGTCGCAAGGCAT
>NW_028129277.1:16522500-16537500 GCF_055761805.1 Camellia sinensis | reverse complement strand
ACCTTCCACTAGGGAAGCGCAGGCAACCCGAAGGCGAGTCGAAGACAACCCGAGGGACATGGAGGAATGCACCAGTGGAGTTCGCTGCACAGGCAGGGATCCGTCCAACTCGCACAAACCGAACACAACTCACGCGCCACGACGTACACTGTGCACCAGCCCCCCAAAACGAATCACCCCCCGAAGGACTAAGAAGCCCGACGAACGCGCGAAAACATTTAGAGAGGCCGAGCAAGCACCGGTTAGCGCGAATGCAAATAACAAACGCAACAGGCAACTTTCGAGGGACATACTTTTCGCAACAAGCTTCCACTAGGAAAGCATAGGCAACTCGTTCGAACGTCAAAGCCAACCAAATGGCAATTACCCGAGGGACACGCTTTTCGCAAGGCACCTTCCACTAGGGAAGCGCAAGCAACCCGAAGGCGAGTCGAAGACAACCCGAGGGACATGGAGGAATGCACCAGTGGAGTTCGTTGCACAGGCAGGGATCCGTCCAACTCGCACAAACCGAACACAACTCACGCGCCACGACGTACACTGTGCACCAGCCCCCCAAAACGAATCACCCCCCGAAGGACTAAGAAGCCCGACGAACGCGCGAAAACATTTAGAGAGGCCGAGCAAGCACCGGTTAGCGCGAATGCAAATAACAAACGCAACAGGCAAATTTCGAGGGACATACTTTTCGCAACAAGCTTCCACTAGGAAAGCATAGGCAACTCGTTCGAACGTCAAAGCCAACCAAATGGCAATTACCCGAGGGACACGCTTTTCGCAAGGCACCTTCCACTAGGGAAGCGCAAGCAACCCGAAGGCGAGTCGAAGACAACCCGAGGGACATGGAGGAATGCACCAGTGGAGTTCGCTGCACAGGCAGGGATCCGTCCAACTCGCACAAACCGAACACAACTCACGCGCCACGACGTACACTGTGCACCAGCCCCCCAAAACGAATCACCCCCCGAAGGACCAAGAAGCCCGACGAACGCGCGAAAACATTTAGAGAGGCCGAGCAAGCACCGGTTAGCGCGAATGCAAATAACAAACGCAACAGGCAACTTTCGAGGGACATACTTCTCGCAACAAGCTTCCACAAGGAAAGCACAGGCAACTCGTTCGCACGCCAAAGCCAACCAAATGGCAATTTAACCGAGGGACATGCATTTCGCAAGGCAACTTGTACAATTACCCGAGGGACATGGCATGCTTGCCAAGGCCGTGGCTTGGCATGCTTGCCAAGGCCGTGGCATGACATGCTGCTGGCCAAGGCCGGGCATGCCATGCTGCTGGACAAGGCCGTGGCAAGGCATGCTGATGGCCGAGGCCGTGGCAAGGCATGCTGATGGCCGAGGCCGTGGCAAGG
The DNA here is from genome assembly GCF_055761805.1 of Camellia sinensis. Lineage (NCBI taxonomy): Eukaryota > Viridiplantae > Streptophyta > Magnoliopsida > Ericales > Theaceae > Camellia > Camellia sinensis. The sequence continues at coordinate 16,536,134 of NW_028129277.1, read as the reverse complement.
CATGCTGCTGGCCAAGGCGTTGGCATGGCATGCTGCTGCTGACCAAGGCTTGGGCTTGCCATGCTGCCGGCCAAGGCCGCGGCATGCCATGTTGCTGGCCAAGGCCGTGGCATGGCATGCTGCTGGCCAAGGCCGTGGCATGACATGCTGGCCAAGGCCGGGGCATGGCAAGCTGCTGGCCAAGGTCGTGGCATGGCACGCTGCTGGCCAAGGCCGGGGCATAGCACGCTGCTGGCCATGGCCGTGGCTTGGCAAGGTTGCCAAGGCCGGGGCATGGCGTGCTGCTGGCCAAGGCTTTGGCATGCCATGTTGCTGGCCAAGGCTGTGGCATGGCATGCTGCTGGCCAAGGCTGTGGCATGGCATGCTGCTGGCCAAGGCCGTGGCATGACATGCTGGCCAAGGCCGGGGCATGGCATGCTGCTGGCCAAGGTCGTGGCATGGCATGCTGCTGGCCAAGGCCGTGGCATGACATGCTTGCCAAGGCCAGGGCATGGCATGCTGCTGGCCAAGGCTTTGGCATGCCATGTTGCTGGCCAAGGCTGTGGCATGGCATGCTGCCCTAGGCCAACGTGCCACCGCCACCGCCGCGGGCCGCCACTCGACGCATCCCGTGCTTGGCTATGTAGTTTCGATGCCACAAGCCAATGCCACAAGCCAAGCGATGGCATGTGCCAAGCGCCCGCCTAGGCATAGGCGTGGCCTGTGGCCTGGCCATGCTGGCCAGCCTTAAGGGAGGTGCCCCCCCCTTATAATAGCCTGTTAAGCCCTTTTCAATCTGGCAGGAGGAAACATCAAGCATGTTCGAGGAGTCATAATGGGGTTTTTTTAAAAAGTAATGGTTTTTTGCCAAAACTTTCAACATGAAAGTTGTATGAAATAATTTAATACACCATAAAAAAAATTATAAAAAAATATTTGGCCACCGGAATATTTTATTTTAATTTATTTCAATTTTAATACTTAAAAAATAATAAAAATTACTAAAAATACTCAAAAAATTCTAGAAAAATTCCAACAATTATAAGATGAGGCACTAGTAATTATAGTAATTTTTTTAATTATTTTTTTATTTTTAATTTATTTTATTATAATTTTTATGAGTAAATAAATAATTAAAAAGCCCGACGAACGTGCAAAAACTCTTAGAGAAACCCAGCAAGCATCGGATAGCTCGAATGCAAATAACAAACGCAACAGGCAACTTCCGAGGGACATACTTTTCCCAACAAGCTTCCACTGGGGAAAGCACTAGCAACGTGTTCGCAAGTCAAAGGCAACCAAACCGGCTATTACCCGAGGGACAAGCATTTCGCAGGGCAACATATACGTAAGTCAAAGCCAAACCAAATGGCAATTACACGAGGGACAGGATTGCTTGCCAAGGGCGTGGCATGCGATGTTCTAGCCCAAGGCCAAGGCACGCCACGCTGCGGGACAAGGCCGTGGCAAGACATGCGGCTGGCCTTGGCCTTGGCATGGCATGCCGCCGGCTTTGGCTGGGCTGCGTTGGCCTTGCCATGGAATGTTGCTGGCTTCGGATGGGCTGCCTCGGCCTTGGCCTTGGCCGTGGCATGGCATGGCATGCTGCTGGCCTTGGCCTTGGCCTTGGCATGGCATGCTGCTGGCTTTGGCTGGGCTGCCTTGGCCGTGGCATGGCATGCTGCTGGCTTTGGCTGGGCTGCCTTGGCCGTGGCATGGCATGCTGCTGGCCTAGGCCTTGGCATGGCATGCTGCTGGCTTTGGCTGGGCTGCCTTGGCCGTGGCATGGCATGCTGCTGGCCTAGGCCTTGGCATGGCATGCTGCTGGCATTGGCTGGCAGCCTTGGCCGTGGCATGGCATGCTGCTGGCCTTGGCCTTGGCATGGCATGCTGCTGGCTTTGGCTGGCCTGCCTTGGCCGTGGCATGGCATGCTGCTGGCCTTGGCCTTGGCATGGCATGCTGCTGGCTTTGGCTGGCCTGCCTTGGCCGTGGCATGGCATGCTGCTGGCCTAGGCCTTGGCATGGCATGCTGCTGGCTTTGGCTGGCCTGCCTTGGCCGTGGCATGGCATGCTGCTGGCCTAGGCATGGCATGGCATGCTGCTGGCTTTGGCTGGGCTGCCTTGGCCGTGGCATGGCATGCTGCTGGCCTTGGCCTTGATATGGCATGCTGCTGGCTTTGGCTGGGCTGCCTTGGCCGTGGCATGGCATGCTGCTGGCCTAGGCCTTGGCATGGCATGCTGCTGGCTTTGGCTGGGCTGCCTTGGCCTTGGCATGGCATGCTGCTGGCTTTGGCTGGCCTGCCTTGGCCGTGGCATGGCATGCTGCTGGCCTAGGCCATGGCATGGCATGCTGCTGGCTTTGGCTGGGCTGCCTTGGCCGTGGCATGGCATGCTGCTGCCCTTGGCCTTGATATGGCATGCTGCTGGCTTTGGCTGGGCTGCCTTGGCCGTGGCATGGCATGCTGCTGGCCTAGGCCTTGGCATGGCATGCTGCTGGCTTTGGCTGGCCTGCGTTGGCCGTGGCATGGCATGCTGCTGGCCTAGGCCTTCGCATGGCATGCTGCTGGCCTAGGCCTTCGCATGGCATGCTGCTGGCTTTGGCTGGGCTGCCTTGGCCGTGGCATGGCATGCTGCTGACCTTGGCCTTGGCATGGCATGCTGCTGGCTTTGGCTGGGCTGCCTTGGCCGTGGCATGGCATGCTGGTGGCCTAGGCCTTGGCATGGCATGCTGCTGGCTTTGGCTGGCCTGCCTTGGCCGTGGCATGGCATGCTGCTGGCCTAAGCCTTGGCATGGCATGCTGCTGGCTTTGGTTGGGCTGCCTTGGCCGTGGCATGGCATGCTGCTGGCCTTGGCCTTGGCATGGCATGCTGCTCGCTTTGGCTGGCCTGCCTTGGCCGTGGCATGGCATGCTGCTGGCCTAGGCCTTGGCATGGCATGCTGCTGGCTTTGGCTGGGCTGCCTTGGCCGTGGCATGGCATGCTGCTGGCCTTGGCCTTGGCATGCCATGCTGTTGGCTTTGGCTGGCCTGCCTTGGCCGTGGCATGGCATGCTGCTGGCCTAGGCCTTGGCATGGCATGCTGCTGGCTTTGGCTGGGCTGCCTTGGCCGTGGCATGGCATGCTGCTGGCCTTGGCCTTGGCATGGCATGCTGCTGGCTTTGGCTGGGCTGCCTTGGCCGTGGCATGGCATGCTGCTGGCCTTGGCCTTGGCATGGCATGCTGCTGGCTTTGGCTGGGCTGCCTTGGCCGTGGCATGGCATGCTGCTGGCCTAGGCCTTGGCATGGCATGCTGCTGGCTTTGGCTGGGCTGCCTTGGCCGTGGCATGGCATGCTGCTGGCCTAGGCCTTGGCATGGTATGCTGCTGGCCTAGGCCTTGGCATGGCATGCTGCTGGCTTTGGCTGGCAGCCTTGGCCGTGGCATGGCATGCTGCTGGCCTTGGCCTTGGCATGGCATGCTGCTGGCCTTGGCCTTGGCATGGCATGCTGCTGGCTTTGGCAGGCCTGCCTTGGCCGTGGCATGGCATGCTGCTGGCCTTGGCCTTGGCATGGCATGCTGCTGGCTTTGGCTGGCCTGCCTTGGCCGTGGCATGGCATGCTGCTGGCCTAGGCCTTGGCATGGCATGCTGCTGGCTTTGGCTGGCCTGCCTTGGCCGTGGCATGGCATGCTGCTGGCCTAGGCATGGCATGGCATGCTGCTGGCTTTGGCTGGGCTGCCTTGGCCGTGGCATGGCATGCTGCTGGCCTTGGCCTTGATATGGCATGCTGCTGGCTTTGGCTGGGCTGCCTTGGCCGTGGCATGGCATGCTGCTGGCCTAGGCCTTGGCATGGCATGCTGCTGGCTTTGGCTGGGCTGCCTTGGCCGTGGCATGGCATGCTGCTGGCCTTGGCCTTGGCATGGCATGCTGCTGGCTTTGGCTGGCCTGCCTTGGCCGTGGCATGGCATGCTGCTGGCCTAGGCCATGGCATGGCATGCTGCTGGCTTTGGCTGGGCTGCCTTGGCCGTGGCATGGCATGCTGCTGCCCTTGGCCTTGATATGGCATGCTGCTGGCTTTGGCTGGGCTGCCATGGCCGTGGCATGGCATGCTGCTGGCCTAGGCCTTGGCATGGCATGCTGCTGGCTTTGGCTGGCCTGCGTTGGCCGTGGCATGGCATGCTGCTGGCCTAGGCCTTGGCATGGCATGCTGCTGGCTTTGGCTGGGCGGCCTTGGCCGTGGCATGGCATGCTGCTGGCCTTGGCCTTGGCATGGCATGCTGCTGGCTTTGGCTGGGCTGCCTTGGCCGTGGCATGGCATGCTGGTGGCCTAGGCCTTGGCATGGCATGCTGCTGGCTTTGGCTGGCCTGCCTTGGCCGTGGCATGGCATGCTGCTGGCCTAAGCCTTGGCATGGCATGCTGCTGGCTTTGGTTGGGCTGCCTTGGCCGTGGCATGGCATGCTGCTGGCCTAGGCCTTGGCATGGCATGCTGCTCGCTTTGGCTGGCCTGCCTTGGCCGTGGCATGGCATGCTGCTGGCCTAGGCCTTGGCATGGCATGCTGCTGGCTTTGGCTGGGCTGCCTTGGCCGTGGCATGGCATGCTGCTGGCCTTGGCCTTGGCATGCCATGCTGTTGGCTTTGGCTGGCCTGCCTTGGCCGTGGCATGGCATGCTGCTGGCCTAGGCCTTGGCATGGCATGCTGCTGGCTTTGGCTGGGCTGCCTTGGCCGTGGCATGGCATGCTGCTGGCCTTGGCCTTGGCATGGCATGCTGCTGGCTTTGGCTGGGCTGCCTTGGCCGTGGCATGGCATGCTGCTGGCCTTGGCCTTGGCATGGCATGCTGCTGGCTTTGGCTGGGCTGCCTTGGCCGTGGCATGGCATGCTGCTGGCCTAGGCCTTGGCATGGCATGCTGCTGGCTTTGGCTGGGCTGCCTTGGCCGTGGCATGGCATGCTGCTGGCCTAGGCCGTGGCATGGCATGCTGCTGGCCTTGGCCTTGGCATGGCATGCTGCTGGCTTTGGCTGGCCTGCCTTGGCCGTGGCATGGCATGCTGCTGGCCTAGGCCTTGGCATGGCATGCTGCTGGCTTTGGCTGGCCTGTTTTGGCCGTGGCATGGCATGCTGCTGGCCTAGGCCTTGGCATGGCATGCTGCTGGCTTTGGCTGGCCTGCCTTGGCCGTGGCATGGCATGCTGCTGGCCTAGGCCATGGCATGGCATGCTGCTGGCTTTGGCTGGGCTGCCTTGGCCGTGGCATGGCATGCTGCTGGCCTTGGCCTTGATATGGCATGCTGCTGGCTTTGGCTGGGCTGCCTTGGCCGTGCCATGGCATGCTGCTGGCCTAGGCCTTGGCATGGCATGCTGCTGGCTTTGGCTGGGCTGCCTTGGCCGTGGCATGGCATGCTGCTGGCCTTGGCCTTGGCATGGCATGCTGCTGGCTTTGGCTGGCCTGCCTTGGCCGTGGCATGGCATGCTGCTGGCCTAGGCCATGGCATGGCATGCTGCTGGCTTTGGCTGGGCTGCCTTGGCCGTGGCATGGCATGCTGCTGCCCTTGGCCGTGATATGGCATGCTGCTGGCTTTGGCTGGGCTGCCTTGGCCGTGGCATGGCATGCTGCTGGCCTAGGCCTTGGCATGGCATGTTGCTGGCTTTGGCTGGCCTGCCTTGGCCGTGGCATGGCATGCTGCTGGCCTAGGCCTTGGCATGGCATGCTGCTGGCTTTGGCTGGGCTGCCTTGGCCGTGGCATGGCATGCTGCTGGCCTTGGCCTTGGCATGGCATGCTGCTGGCTTTGGCGGGGCTGCCTTGGCCGTGGCATGGCATGCTGGTGGCCTAGGCCTTGGCATGGCATGCTGCTGGCTTTGGCTGGCCTGCCTTGGCCGTGGCATGGCATGCTGCTGGCCTAGGCCTTGGCATGGCATGCTGCTGGCTTTGGTTGGGCTGCCTTGGCCGTGGCATGGCATGCTGCTGGCCTTGGCCTTGGCATGGCATGCTGCTGGCTTTGGCTGGCCTGCCTTGGCCGTGGCATGGCATGCTGCTGGCCTAGGCCTTGGCATGGCATGCTGCTGGCTTTGGCTGGGCTGCCTTGGCCGTGGCATGGCATGCTGCTGGCCTTGGCCTTGGCATGGCATGCTGCTGGCTTTGGCTGGCCTGCCTTGGCCGTGGCATGGCATGCTGCTGGCCTAGGCCTTGGCATGGCATGCTGCTGGCTTTGGCTGGGCTGCCTTGGCCGTGGCATGGCATGCTGCTGGCCTTGGCCTTGGCATGGCATGCTGCTGGCTTTGGCTGGGCTGCCTTGGCCGTGGCATGGCATGCTGCTGGCTTTGGCTTGCCTGCCTTGGCCGTGGCATGGCATGCTGCTGGCCTAGGCCTTGGCATGGCATGCTGCTGGCTTTGGCTGGGCTGCCTTGGCCGTGGCATGGCATGCTGCTGGCCTTGGCCTTGGCATGGCATGCTGCTGGCTTTGGCTGGGCTGCCTTGGCCGTGGCATGGCATGCTGGTGGCCTAGGCCTTGGCATGGCATGCTGCTGGCTTTGGCTGGCCTGCCTTGGCCGTGGCATGGCATGCTGCTGGCCTAGGCCTTGGCATGGCATGCTGCTGGCTTTGGGTGGGCTGCCTTGGCCGTGGCATGGCATGCTGCTGGCCTTGGCCTTGGCATGGCATGCTGCTGGCTTTGGCTGGCCTGCCTTGGCCGTGGCATGGCATGCTGCTGGCCTAGGCCTTGGCATGGCATGCTGCTGGCTTTGGCTGGGCTGCCTTGGCCGTGGCATGGCATGCTGCTGGCCTTGGCCTTGGCATGGCATGCTGCTGGCTTTGGCTGGGCTGCCTTGGCCGTGGCATGGCATGCTGCTGGCCATGGCCTTGGCATGGCATGCTGCTGGCTTTGGCTTGCCTGCCTTGGCCGTGGCATGGCATGCTGCTGGCCTAGGCCTTGGCATGGCATGCTGCTGGCTTTGGCTGGGCTGCCTTGGCCGTGGCATGGCATGCTGCTGGCCTTGGCCTTGGCATGGCATGCTGCTGGCTTTGGCTGGCCTGCCTTGGCCGTGGCATGGCATGCTGCTGGCCTAGGCCTTGGCATGGCATGCTGCTGGCTTTGGCTGGGCTGCCTTGGCCGTGGCATGGCATGCTGCTGGCCTTGGCCTTGGCATGGCATGCTGCTGGCTTTGGCTTGCCTGCCTTGGCCGTGGCATGGCATGCTGCTGGCCTAGGCCTTGGCATGGCATGCTGCTGGCTTTGGCTGGGCTGCCTTGGCCGTGGCATGGCATGCTGCTGGCCTTGGCCTTGGCTTGGCATGCTGCTGGCTTTGGCTGGGCTGCCTTGGCCGTGGCATGGCATGCTGCTGGCCTTGGCCTTGATATGGCATGCTGCTGGCTTTGGCTGGCAGCCTTGGCCGTGGCATGGCATGCTGCTGGCCTTGGCCTTGGCATGGCATGCTGCTGGCTTTGGCTGGCCTGCCTTGGCAGTGGCATGGCATGCTGCTGGCCTAGGCCTTGGCATGGCATGCTGCTGGCTTTGGCTGGCCTGCGTTGGCCGTGGCATGGCATGCTGCTGGCCTAGGCCTTCGCATGGCATGCTGCTGGCCTAGGCCTTCGCATGGCATGCTGCTGGCTTTGGCTGGGCTGCCTTGGCCGTGGCATGGCATGCTGCTGGCCTTGGCCTTGGCATGGCATGCTGCTGGCTTTGGCTGGGCTGCCTTGGCCGTGGCATGGCATGCTGCTGGCCTTGGCCTTGGCATGGCATGCTGCTGGCTTTGGCTGGCCTGCCTTGGCCGTGGCATGGCATGCTGCTGGCCTTGGCATGGCATGCTGCTGGCTTTGGCTGGGCTGCCTTCGCCGTGGCATGCCATGCTGCTGGCCTTGGCCTTGGGGCTGGGCTGCCTTGGCTGCGGTTCTTATCACTAGACGTGCGTTGCGTGCGAAGGCGTGCAAAGGCGTGCGCGACCATGCGCGCAACACGCGCACCGTGGTCAAAAGACCACGCGCGCGGTATTCGCACAGGCCACGCTGCCCACGCCGCGGGCATGCCAGGCCGCCCAGGCCGTGCGCATGCCATGCCGTGCTGCCCAGGCCGGCTGCATGCCAGGCCGCCCAGGCCGTGCGCATGCCATGCCGTGCTGCCCACGCCGCGGGCATGCCAGGCCGGCTGCATGCCAGGCCGCCCAGGCCGTGCGCATGCCATGCCGTGCTGCCCACGCCGCGGGCATGCCAGGCCGGCTGCATGCCAGGCCGCCCAGGCCGTGCGCATGCCATGCCGTGCTGCCCATGCCGCGCGCATGCCAGGCCGCCCACGCCCGCGCGCATGCCACGCCATGCTGCCCAAGGCCGCGCCCAGGCCGCGCAAGGCCGCACCCAGGCCGCCCAAGGCCGCGCCCAGGCCGCGCAAGGCCGCGCCCAGGCCGCCCAAGGCCGCGCCCAGGCCGCGCAAGGCCGCCCAAGGCCGCGGTCCAGGCCGCCCAAGGCCGCGGCCGAGCCGCCCCAGGCCGCAGCCCAGGCCGCGGTCGAGCCGCAGTGCATGTAACCCAAGGCCGCAGCCCAGGCCGCGCCCAACATGGGGCGTACCTGCCACTGCCTTGCCCTGGGCAAGGGAGGTGCCCCCCCCTTATAATAGCCTGTTAAGCCCTTTTCAATCTGGCAGGAGGAAACATCAAGCATGTTCGAGGAGTCATAATGGGGTTTTTTAAAAAGTAATGGTTTTTTGCCAAAACTTTCAACATGAAAGTTGTAGGAAATAATTTAATACACCATAAAAAAAATTAAAAAAAATATTTTTTTACAGAAAATATTTTATTTTAATTTATTTCGATATTAATACTTAAAAAATAATAAAAATTAATAAAAATAGTCAAAAAATTATGGAAAAATTCCCATAATTAAAGGATGATTCACTAGTAATTATAGAAATTATTAAATTATTTTTTTCATTTTTTTTATTTTATTTTGATTTTTTTATGCCAAATAAGGGCTTTAAAAATTCGAAAAGCTCCAGAAAAATTGCAAAAAAATAGGGAATGACATTTAAAATTGATTGTAGTGCATTTTTAATTGTGTTGCACGGTTTGGGTAAGATTATAAAAGAATCATGTTCAAAAAGATCGATCGAGGCGGTGGCACGCCATGGCCTTGGCCTTGGCCTTGGCCTTTGCCCGCGGCCTTGGCCTTTGCCTTGGCCTTGGCCATGCCTTGCACAGGGACTTGGCCTTGCCCACTGCCTTGGCCTTGGCTTTGGCCTTGGCCTTGGCATGGCATGGCATGCTCGCCGAGGCCGTGGCATGCCTTGCTGCTAGCCAAGGCCGTGGCGTGGCATGCTCGCCCAGCCCGTGGCATGCCGTGCTCGCCCAGCCCGTGGCACGCCATGTTGGCCCAAGGCATTGGCATGGCATGCCGGCCAAGGCATGCTGGCCAACGCTGCACAAGGCGGTGCCATGGCATGGCATGCTGACCAAGACCGTGCCATGGCATGCTGGGCGAGGCCGGGGCATGGCATGCTGGCCGAGGCCGTGGCTTGCCATGCCGCCACGGCCGTGGCATGCCGGGCAACGGACCGGCATGGCCCAGCCCGTGGCACGCCATGTTGGCCCAAGGCATTGGCATGGCATGCCGGCCAAGGCATGCTGGCCAACGCTGCGGCACGGCGTGCTGGACAAGGCGGTGCCATGGCATGGCATGCTGACCAAGACAGTGCCATGGCATGCTGGCCGAGGCCGTGGCATGGCATGCTGGCCGAGGCCGTGGCTTGCCATGCCGCCACGGCCGTGGCATGCTGGGCAACGGACCGGCATGGCATGCTGGCCGTGGCGGTGGCACGACATGCTGGCCAAGGCAGTGGCATGGCATGTAGGCCAAGGCTAAGGCATGGCACGCTGGCCAAGGCAGTCGCAAGGCATGCGGGCCGAGGCCGCGGCACGGCCCGCTGGGCAACGCGGTGGCATGGCATGCTGGGCAACGCCGTGGCAAGGCATGCGGGCCGAGGCCTTGGCATGGCATGCTGGCCGAGGCCGTGGCATGGCATGCGGGCCGAGGCCGTGGCATGGCATGGCATGCGGGCCGAGGCCGTGGCATGGCATGCGGGCCGAGGCCGTGGCGTGGCATGGCATGGCATGTTGGGCAACGCCGTGGCAAGACATGCGGGCCGAGGCCGTGGCATGGCATGTTGGGCAACGCCCTGGCAAGCCATGCGGGCCGAGGCCGTGGGGTGGCATGTTGGCCAAGGCTAAGGCATGGCACGCCGGGCAACGCGGTGCATTGGCATGCTGGGCGGCGCGGTGGCAAGGCATGGGGGCCGAGGCCGTGGCATGGCATGTTGGGCAACGCCGTGGCAAGACATGCGGGCCGAGGCCGTGGCATGGCATGCGGGCCGAGGCCGTGGCACGACATGTTGGCCAAGGCTAAGGCATGGCACGCCGGGCAACGCGGTGGCATGGCATGCTGGGCAACGCGGTGGCAAGGCATGCGGGCCGAGGCCGTGGCATGGCATGTTGGGCAACGCCGTAGAAGGGCATGCGGGCCGAGGCCGTGGCATGGCATGCGGGCCGAGGCCGTGGCATGGCATGTTGGGCGACGCCGTAGCAAGGCATGCGGGCCGAGGCCGTGGCATGTCATGCGGGCCGAGGCCGTGGCATGGCATGCGGGCCGAGGCCGTGGCATGGCATGTTGGCCGAGGCCGTGGCAAGGCATGCGGGCCGAGGCCGTGGCATGGCATGTTTGGCAACGCCGTGGCAAGACATGCGGGCCGTGGCATGGCATGGCATGCGGGCCGAGGCCGTGGCACGACATGTTGGCCAAGGCTAAGGCATGGCACGCCGGGCAACGCGGTGGCATGGCACGCCGGGCAACGCGGTGGCAAGGCATGCGGGCCGGGGCCGTGGCATGGCATGTTGGGCGACGCCGTAGCAAGGCATGCGGTCCGAGGCCGTGGCATGTCATGCGGGCCGAGGCCATGGCATGGCATGCGGGCCGAGGCCGTGGCATGGCATGTTGGGCGACGCCGTAGCAAGGCATGCGGGCCGAGGCCGTGGCATGTCATGCGAGCCGAGGCCGTGGCATGGCATGCGGGCCGAGGCCGTGGCATGGCAAGTTGGGCGACGTCGTGGCAAGGCATGCGGGCCGAGGCCGTGGCATGTCACGCGGGCCGAGGCCGTGGCATGGCATGCGGGCAGAGGCCGTGGCATGGCATGTTGGGCGACGCCGTCGCAAGGCATGCGGGCCGAGGCCGTGGCATGGCATGCGGGCCGAGGCCGTGGCATGGCATGTTGGGCGACGCCGTAGCAAGGCATGCGGGCCGAAGCCGTGGCATGTCATGGCATGTTGGGCGACGCCGTAGCAAGGCATGCGGGCCGAGGCCGTGGCATGGCATGTTTGGCAACGCCGTGGCAAGACATGAGGGCCGTGGCATGGCATGGCATGCGGGCCGAGGCCGTGGCACGACATGTTGGCCAAGGCTAAGGCATGGCACGCCGGGCAACGCGGTGGCATGGCATGCGGGCCGGGGCCGTGGCATGGCATGTTGGCCAACGTCGTAGCAAGGCATGCGGGCCGAGGCCGAGGCCGTGGCACGGCATGCGGGCCGAGGCTGTGGCATGGCATGTTGGGCGACGCCGTAGCAAGGCATGCGGTCCGAGGCCGTGGCATGTCATGCGGGCCGAGGCCGTGGCATGGCATGCGGGCCGAGGCCGTGGCATGGCATGTTGGGCGACGCCGTAGCAAGGCATGCGGGCCGAGGCCGTGCCGTGGCATGCGGGCCGAGGCCGTGGCATGGCATGCGGGCCGAGGCCGTGGCCTGGCATGTTGGGCGACGCCGTAGCAAGGCATGCGGTCCGAGGCCGTGGCCTGTCATGCGGGCCGAGGCCGTGGCATGGCATGCGGGCCGAGGCCGTGGCATGGCATGCGGGCCGAGGCCGTGGCATGGCATGTTGGGCGACGCCGTAGCATGGCATGCGGGCCGAGGCCGTGGCATGTCATGCGCGCCGAGGCCGTGGCATGGCATGCGGGCCGAGGCCGTGGCATGGCAAGTTGGGCGACGTCGTGGCAAGGCATGCGGGCCGAGGCCGTGGCATGGCATGCGGGCCGAGGCCGTGGCAAGGCATGTTGGGCGACGCCGTCGCAAGGCATGCGGGCCGAGGCCGTGGCATGGCATGCGGGCCGAGGCCGTGGCATGGCATGCGGGCCGAGGCCGTGGCATGGCATGTTGGGCGACGCCGTAGCAAGGCATGCGGGCCGAGGCCGTGCCGTGGCATGCGGGCCGAGGCCGTGGCATGGCATGTTGGGCGACGCCGTAGCAAGGCATGCGGTCCGAGGCCGTGGCATGTCATGCGGGCCGAGGCCGTGGCATGGCATGCGGGCCGAGGCCGTGGCATGGCATGTTGGGCGACGCCGTAGCAAGGCATGCGGTCCGAGGCCGTGGCATGTCATGCGGGCCGAGGCCGTGGCATGGCATGCGGGCCGAGGCCGTGGCATGGCATGTTGGGCGACGCCGTAGCAAGGCATGCGGGCCGAGGCCGTGCCGTGGCATGCGGGCCGAGGCCGTGGCATGGCATGTTGGGCGACGCCGTAGCAAGGCATGCGGTCCGAGGCCGTGGCATGTCATGCGGGCCGAGGCCGTGGCATGGCATGCGGGCCGAGGCCGTGGCATGGCATGTTGGGCGACGCCGTAGCAAGGCATGCAGGCCGAGGCCGTGGCATGTCATGCGGGCCGAGGCCGTGGCATGGCATGCGGGCCGAGGCCGTGGCATGGCAAGTTGGGCGGCGTCGTGGCAAGGCATGCTGGCCGAGGCCGTGGCATGTCATGCGGGCCGAGGCCGTGGCATGGCATGCGGGCCGAGGCCGTGGCAAGGCATGTTGGGCGACGCCGTAGCAAGGCATGCGGGCCGAGGCCGTGGCATGTCATGCGGGCCGAGGCCGTGGCACGTCATGCGGGCCGAGGCCGTGGCATGGCATGTTTGGCCACGCCGTGGCAAGACATGCGGGCCGTGGCATGGCATGGCATGCGGGCCGAGGCCGTGGCTCGACATGTTGGCCAAGGCTAAGGCATGGCACGCCGGGCAACGCGGTGGCATGGCATGCTGGGCAACGCGGTGGCAAGGCATGCGGGCTGAGGCCGTGGCATGGCATGTTGGGCAACGCCGCAGCAAGGCATGCGGGCCGAGGCCGTGGCATGGCATGCGGGCCGAGGCCGTGGCATGGCATGCGGGCCGAGGCCGTGGCATGGCATGCGGGCCGATGCCGTGGCATGGCATGTTGGGCGACGCCGTAGCAAGGCATGCGGTCCGAGGCCGTGGCATGTCATGCGGGCCGAGGCCGTGGCATGGCATGCGGGCCGAGGCCGTGGCATGGCATGTTGGGCGACGCCGTAGCAAGGCATGCGGGCCGAGGCCGTGGCATGTCATGCGGGCCGAGGCCGTGGCATGGCATGCGGGCCGAGGCCGTGGCATGGCAAGTTGGGCGGCGTCGTGGCAAGGCATGCGGGCCGAGGCCGTGGCATGTCATGCGGGCCGAGGCCGTGGCACGGCATGCGGGCCGAGGCCGTGGCACGTCATGCGGGCCGAGGCCGTGGCATGGCATGTTTGGCAACGCCGTGGCAAGACATGCGGGCTGTGGCATGGCATGGCATGCGGGCCGAGGCCGTGGCTCGACATGTTGGCCAAGGCTAAGGCATGGCACGCCGGGCAACGCGGTGGCATGGCATGCTGG
>NW_028129277.1:16497500-16512500 GCF_055761805.1 Camellia sinensis | reverse complement strand
GAGGCCGAGCAAGCACCGGTTAGCGCGAATGAAAGTAACAAGCGCAACAGGCAACTTTCGAGGGACATACTTTTCGCAACAAGCTTCCACTAGGAAAGCATAGGCAACTCGTTCGAACGTCAAAGCCAACCAAATGGCAATTACCCGAGGGACACGCTTTTCGCAAGGCACCTTCCACTAGGGAAGCGCAGGCAACCCGAAGGCGAGTCGAAGACAACCCGAGGGACATGGAGGAATGCACCAGTGGAGTTCGCTGCACAGGCAGGGATCCGTCCAACTCGCACAAACCGAACACAACTCACGCGCCACGACGTACACTGTGCACCAGCCCCCCAAAACGAATCACCCCCCGAAGGACTAAGAAGCCCGACGAACGCGCGAAAACATTTAGAGAGGCCGAGCAAGCACCGGTTAGCGCGAATGCAAATAACAAACGCAACAGGCAACTTTCGAGGGACATACTTTTCGCAACAAGCTTCCACTAGGAAAGCATAGGCAACTCGTTCGAACGTCAAAGCCAACCAAATGGCAATTACCCGAGGGACACGCTTTTCGCAAGGCACCTTCCACTAGGGAAGCGCAAGCAACCCGAAGGCGAGTCGAAGACAACCCGAGGGACATGGAGGAATGCACCAGTGGAGTTCGCTGCACAGGCAGGGATCCGTCCAACTCGCACAAACCGAACACAACTCACGCGCCACGACGTACACTGTGCACCAGCCCCCCAAAACGAATCACCCCCCGAAGGACTAAGAAGCCCGACGAACGCGCGAAAACATTTAGAGAGGCCGAGCAAGCACCGGTTAGCGCGAATGCAAATAACAAACGCAACAGGCAAATTTCGAGGGACATACTTTTCGCAACAAGCTTCCACTAGGAAAGCATAGGCAACTCGTTCGAACGTCAAAGCCAACCAAATGGCAATTACCCGAGGGACACGCTTTTCGCAAGGCACCTTCCACTAGGGAAGCGCAAGCAACCCGAAGGCGAGTCGAAGACAACCCGAGGGACATGGAGGAATGCACCAGTGGAGTTCGCTGCACAGGCAGGGATCCGTCCAACTCGCACAAACCGAACACAACTCACGCGCCACGACGTACACTGTGCACCAGCCCCCCAAAACGAATCACCCCCCGAAGGACCAAGAAGCCCGACGAACGCGCGAAAACATTTAGAGAGGCCGAGCAAGCACCGGTTAGCGCGAATGCAAATAACAAACGCAACAGGCAACTTTCGAGGGACATACTTCTCGCAACAAGCTTCCACAAGGAAAGCACAGGCAACTCGTTCGCACGCCAAAGCCAACCAAATGGCAATTTAACCGAGGGACATGCATTTCGCAAGGCAACTTGTACAATTACCCGAGGGACATGGCATGCTTGCCAAGGCCGTGGCTTGGCATGCTTGCCAAGGCCGTGGCATGACATGCTGCTGGCCAAGGCCGGGCATGCCATGCTGCTGGACAAGGCCGTGGCAAGGCATGCTGATGGCCGAGGCCGTGGCAAGGCATGCTGATGGCCGAGGCCGTGGCAAGGCATGCTGATGGCCGAGGCCGTGGCAAGGCATGCTGCTGGCCAAGGCGTTGGCATGGCATGCTGCTGCTGACCAAGGCTTGGGCTTGCCATGCTGCCGGCCAAGGCCGCGGCATGGCATGCTGCCGGCCAAGGCCGCGGCATGGCATGCTGCTGGCCAAGGCCGTGGCATGACATGCTGGCCAAGGCCGGGGCATGGCAAGCTGCTGGCCAAGGTCGTGGCATGGCACGCTGCTGGCCAAGGCCGGGGCATAGCACGCTGCTGGCCATGGCCGTGGCTTGGCAAGGTTGCCAAGGCCGGGGCATGGCGTGCTGCTGGCCAAGGCTTTGGCATGCCATGTTGCTGGCCAAGGCTGTGGCATGGCATGCTGCTGGCCAAGGCTGTGGCATGGCATGCTGCTGGCCAAGGCCGTGGCATGACATGCTGGCCAAGGCCGGGGCATGGCATGCTGCTGGCCAAGGTCGTGGCATGGCATGCTGCTGGCCAAGGCCGTGGCATGACATGCTTGCCAAGGCCAGGGCATGGCATGCTGCTGGCCAAGGCTTTGGCATGCCATGTTGCTGGCCAAGGCTGTGGCATGGCATGCTGCCCTAGGCCAACGTGCCACCGCCACCGCCGCGGGCCGCCACTCGACGCATCCCGTGCTTGGCTATGTAGTTTCGATGCCACAAGCCAATGCCACAAGCCAAGCGATGGCATGTGCCAAGCGCCCGCCTAGGCATAGGCGTGGCCTGTGGCCTGGCCATGCTGGCCAGCCTTAAGGGAGGTGCCCCCCCCTTATAATAGCCTGTTAAGCCCTTTTCAATCTGGCAGGAGGAAACATCAAGCATGTTCGAGGAGTCATAATGGGGTTTTTTTAAAAAGTAATGGTTTTTTGCCAAAACTTTCAACATGAAAGTTGTATGAAATAATTTAATACACCATAAAAAAAATTATAAAAAAATATTTGGCCACCGGAATATTTTATTTTAATTTATTTCAATTTTAATACTTAAAAAATAATAAAAATTACTAAAAATACTCAAAAAATTCTAGAAAAATTCCAACAATTATAAGATGAGGCACTAGTAATTATAGTAATTTTTTTAATTATTTTTTTATTTTTAATTTATTTTATTATAATTTTTATGAGTAAATAAATAATTAAAAAGCCCGACGAACGTGCAAAAACTCTTAGAGAAACCCAGCAAGCATCGGATAGCTCGAATGCAAATAACAAACGCAACAGGCAACTTCCGAGGGACATACTTTTCCCAACAAGCTTCCACTGGGGAAAGCACTAGCAACGTGTTCGCAAGTCAAAGGCAACCAAACCGGCTATTACCCGAGGGACAAGCATTTCGCAGGGCAACATATACGTAAGTCAAAGCCAAACCAAATGGCAATTACACGAGGGACAGGATTGCTTGCCAAGGGCGTGGCATGCGATGTTCTAGCCCAAGGCCAAGGCACGCCACGCTGCGGGACAAGGCCGTGGCAAGACATGCGGCTGGCCTTGGCCTTGGCATGGCATGCCGCCGGCTTTGGCTGGGCTGCGTTGGCCTTGCCATGGAATGTTGCTGGCTTCGGATGGGCTGCCTCGGCCTTGGCCTTGGCCGTGGCATGGCATGGCATGCTGCTGGCCTTGGCCTTGGCCTTGGCATGGCATGCTGCTGGCTTTGGCTGGGCTGCCTTGGCCGTGGCATGGCATGCTGCTGGCTTTGGCTGGGCTGCCTTGGCCGTGGCATGGCATGCTGCTGGCCTAGGCCTTGGCATGGCATGCTGCTGGCTTTGGCTGGGCTGCCTTGGCCGTGGCATGGCATGCTGCTGGCCTAGGCCTTGGCATGGCATGCTGCTGGCATTGGCTGGCAGCCTTGGCCGTGGCATGGCATGCTGCTGGCCTTGGCCTTGGCATGGCATGCTGCTGGCTTTGGCTGGCCTGCCTTGGCCGTGGCATGGCATGCTGCTGGCCTTGGCCTTGGCATGGCATGCTGCTGGCTTTGGCTGGCCTGCCTTGGCCGTGGCATGGCATGCTGCTGGCCTAGGCCTTGGCATGGCATGCTGCTGGCTTTGGCTGGCCTGCCTTGGCCGTGGCATGGCATGCTGCTGGCCTAGGCATGGCATGGCATGCTGCTGGCTTTGGCTGGGCTGCCTTGGCCGTGGCATGGCATGCTGCTGGCCTTGGCCTTGATATGGCATGCTGCTGGCTTTGGCTGGGCTGCCTTGGCCGTGGCATGGCATGCTGCTGGCCTAGGCCTTGGCATGGCATGCTGCTGGCTTTGGCTGGGCTGCCTTGGCCTTGGCATGGCATGCTGCTGGCTTTGGCTGGCCTGCCTTGGCCGTGGCATGGCATGCTGCTGGCCTAGGCCATGGCATGGCATGCTGCTGGCTTTGGCTGGGCTGCCTTGGCCGTGGCATGGCATGCTGCTGCCCTTGGCCTTGATATGGCATGCTGCTGGCTTTGGCTGGGCTGCCTTGGCCGTGGCATGGCATGCTGCTGGCCTAGGCCTTGGCATGGCATGCTGCTGGCTTTGGCTGGCCTGCGTTGGCCGTGGCATGGCATGCTGCTGGCCTAGGCCTTCGCATGGCATGCTGCTGGCCTAGGCCTTCGCATGGCATGCTGCTGGCTTTGGCTGGGCTGCCTTGGCCGTGGCATGGCATGCTGCTGGCCTTGGCCTTGGCATGGCATGCTGCTGGCTTTGGCTGGGCTGCCTTGGCCGTGGCATGGCATGCTGGTGGCCTAGGCCTTGGCATGGCATGCTGCTGGCTTTGGCTGGCCTGCCTTGGCCGTGGCATGGCATGCTGCTGGCCTAAGCCTTGGCATGGCATGCTGCTGGCTTTGGTTGGGCTGCCTTGGCCGTGGCATGGCATGCTGCTGGCCTTGGCCTTGGCATGGCATGCTGCTCGCTTTGGCTGGCCTGCCTTGGCCGTGGCATGGCATGCTGCTGGCCTAGGCCTTGGCATGGCATGCTGCTGGCTTTGGCTGGGCTGCCTTGGCCGTGGCATGGCATGCTGCTGGCCTTGGCCTTGGCATGCCATGCTGTTGGCTTTGGCTGGCCTGCCTTGGCCGTGGCATGGCATGCTGCTGGCCTAGGCCTTGGCATGGCATGCTGCTGGCTTTGGCTGGGCTGCCTTGGCCGTGGCATGGCATGCTGCTGGCCTTGGCCTTGGCATGGCATGCTGCTGGCTTTGGCTGGGCTGCCTTGGCCGTGGCATGGCATGCTGCTGGCCTTGGCCTTGGCATGGCATGCTGCTGGCTTTGGCTGGGCTGCCTTGGCCGTGGCATGGCATGCTGCTGGCCTAGGCCTTGGCATGGCATGCTGCTGGCTTTGGCTGGGCTGCCTTGGCCGTGGCATGGCATGCTGCTGGCCTAGGCCTTGGCATGGTATGCTGCTGGCCTAGGCCTTGGCATGGCATGCTGCTGGCTTTGGCTGGCAGCCTTGGCCGTGGCATGGCATGCTGCTGGCCTTGGCCTTGGCATGGCATGCTGCTGGCCTTGGCCTTGGCATGGCATGCTGCTGGCTTTGGCAGGCCTGCCTTGGCCGTGGCATGGCATGCTGCTGGCCTTGGCCTTGGCATGGCATGCTGCTGGCTTTGGCTGGCCTGCCTTGGCCGTGGCATGGCATGCTGCTGGCCTAGGCCTTGGCATGGCATGCTGCTGGCTTTGGCTGGCCTGCCTTGGCCGTGGCATGGCATGCTGCTGGCCTAGGCATGGCATGGCATGCTGCTGGCTTTGGCTGGGCTGCCTTGGCCGTGGCATGGCATGCTGCTGGCCTTGGCCTTGATATGGCATGCTGCTGGCTTTGGCTGGGCTGCCTTGGCCGTGGCATGGCATGCTGCTGGCCTAGGCCTTGGCATGGCATGCTGCTGGCTTTGGCTGGGCTGCCTTGGCCGTGGCATGGCATGCTGCTGGCCTTGGCCTTGGCATGGCATGCTGCTGGCTTTGGCTGGCCTGCCTTGGCCGTGGCATGGCATGCTGCTGGCCTAGGCCATGGCATGGCATGCTGCTGGCTTTGGCTGGGCTGCCTTGGCCGTGGCATGGCATGCTGCTGCCCTTGGCCTTGATATGGCATGCTGCTGGCTTTGGCTGGGCTGCCATGGCCGTGGCATGGCATGCTGCTGGCCTAGGCCTTGGCATGGCATGCTGCTGGCTTTGGCTGGCCTGCGTTGGCCGTGGCATGGCATGCTGCTGGCCTAGGCCTTGGCATGGCATGCTGCTGGCTTTGGCTGGGCGGCCTTGGCCGTGGCATGGCATGCTGCTGGCCTTGGCCTTGGCATGGCATGCTGCTGGCTTTGGCTGGGCTGCCTTGGCCGTGGCATGGCATGCTGGTGGCCTAGGCCTTGGCATGGCATGCTGCTGGCTTTGGCTGGCCTGCCTTGGCCGTGGCATGGCATGCTGCTGGCCTAAGCCTTGGCATGGCATGCTGCTGGCTTTGGTTGGGCTGCCTTGGCCGTGGCATGGCATGCTGCTGGCCTAGGCCTTGGCATGGCATGCTGCTCGCTTTGGCTGGCCTGCCTTGGCCGTGGCATGGCATGCTGCTGGCCTAGGCCTTGGCATGGCATGCTGCTGGCTTTGGCTGGGCTGCCTTGGCCGTGGCATGGCATGCTGCTGGCCTTGGCCTTGGCATGCCATGCTGTTGGCTTTGGCTGGCCTGCCTTGGCCGTGGCATGGCATGCTGCTGGCCTAGGCCTTGGCATGGCATGCTGCTGGCTTTGGCTGGGCTGCCTTGGCCGTGGCATGGCATGCTGCTGGCCTTGGCCTTGGCATGGCATGCTGCTGGCTTTGGCTGGGCTGCCTTGGCCGTGGCATGGCATGCTGCTGGCCTTGGCCTTGGCATGGCATGCTGCTGGCTTTGGCTGGGCTGCCTTGGCCGTGGCATGGCATGCTGCTGGCCTAGGCCTTGGCATGGCATGCTGCTGGCTTTGGCTGGGCTGCCTTGGCCGTGGCATGGCATGCTGCTGGCCTAGGCCGTGGCATGGCATGCTGCTGGCCTTGGCCTTGGCATGGCATGCTGCTGGCTTTGGCTGGCCTGCCTTGGCCGTGGCATGGCATGCTGCTGGCCTAGGCCTTGGCATGGCATGCTGCTGGCTTTGGCTGGCCTGTTTTGGCCGTGGCATGGCATGCTGCTGGCCTAGGCCTTGGCATGGCATGCTGCTGGCTTTGGCTGGCCTGCCTTGGCCGTGGCATGGCATGCTGCTGGCCTAGGCCATGGCATGGCATGCTGCTGGCTTTGGCTGGGCTGCCTTGGCCGTGGCATGGCATGCTGCTGGCCTTGGCCTTGATATGGCATGCTGCTGGCTTTGGCTGGGCTGCCTTGGCCGTGCCATGGCATGCTGCTGGCCTAGGCCTTGGCATGGCATGCTGCTGGCTTTGGCTGGCCTGCCTTGGCCGTGGCATGGCATGCTGCTGGCCTTGGCCTTGGCATGGCATGCTGCTGGCTTTGGCTGGCCTGCCTTGGCCGTGGCATGGCATGCTGCTGGCCTAGGCCATGGCATGGCATGCTGCTGGCTTTGGCTGGGCTGCCTTGGCCGTGGCATGGCATGCTGCTGCCCTTGGCCGTGATATGGCATGCTGCTGGCTTTGGCTGGGCTGCCTTGGCCGTGGCATGGCATGCTGCTGGCCTAGGCCTTGGCATGGCATGTTGCTGGCTTTGGCTGGCCTGCCTTGGCCGTGGCATGGCATGCTGCTGGCCTAGGCCTTGGCATGGCATGCTGCTGGCTTTGGCTGGGCTGCCTTGGCCGTGGCATGGCATGCTGCTGGCCTTGGCCTTGGCATGGCATGCTGCTGGCTTTGGCGGGGCTGCCTTGGCCGTGGCATGGCATGCTGGTGGCCTAGGCCTTGGCATGGCATGCTGCTGGCTTTGGCTGGCCTGCCTTGGCCGTGGCATGGCATGCTGCTGGCCTAGGCCTTGGCATGGCATGCTGCTGGCTTTGGTTGGGCTGCCTTGGCCGTGGCATGGCATGCTGCTGGCCTTGGCCTTGGCATGGCATGCTGCTGGCTTTGGCTGGCCTGCCTTGGCCGTGGCATGGCATGCTGCTGGCCTTGGCCTTGGCATGGCATGCTGCTGGCTTTGGCTGGGCTGCCTTGGCCGTGGCATGGCATGCTGCTGGCCTAGGCCTTGGCATGGCATGCTGCTGGCTTTGGCTGGGCTGCCTTGGCCGTGGCATGGCATGCTGCTGGCCTAGGCCGTGGCATGGCATGCTGCTGGCCTTGGCCTTGGCATGGCATGCTGCTGGCTTTGGCTGGCCTGCCTTGGCCGTGGCATGGCATGCTGCTGGCCTAGGCCTTGGCATGGCATGCTGCTGGCTTTGGGTGGGCTGCCTTGGCCGTGGCATGGCATGCTGCTGGCCTTGGCCTTGGCATGGCATGCTGCTGGCTTTGGCTGGCCTGCCTTGGCCGTGGCATGGCATGCTGCTGGCCTAGGCCTTGGCATGGCATGCTGCTGGCTTTGGCTGGGCTGCCTTGGCCGTGGCATGGCATGCTGCTGGCCTTGGCCTTGGCATGGCATGCTGCTGGCTTTGGCTGGGCTGCCTTGGCCGTGGCATGGCATGCTGCTGGCTTTGGCTTGCCTGCCTTGGCCGTGGCATGGCATGCTGCTGGCCTAGGCCTTGGCATGGCATGCTGCTGGCTTTGGCTGGGCTGCCTTGGCCGTGGCATGGCATGCTGCTGGCCTTGGCCTTGGCATGGCATGCTGCTGGCTTTGGCTGGGCTGCCTTGGCCGTGGCATGGCATGCTGGTGGCCTAGGCCTTGGCATGGCATGCTGCTGGCTTTGGCTGGCCTGCCTTGGCCGTGGCATGGCATGCTGCTGGCCTAGGCCTTGGCATGGCATGCTGCTGGCTTTGGGTGGGCTGCCTTGGCCGTGGCATGGCATGCTGCTGGCCTTGGCCTTGGCATGGCATGCTGCTGGCTTTGGCTGGCCTGCCTTGGCCGTGGCATGGCATGCTGCTGGCCTAGGCCTTGGCATGGCATGCTGCTGGCTTTGGCTGGGCTGCCTTGGCCGTGGCATGGCATGCTGCTGGCCTTGGCCTTGGCATGGCATGCTGCTGGCTTTGGCTGGGCTGCCTTGGCCGTGGCATGGCATGCTGCTGGCCATGGCCTTGGCATGGCATGCTGCTGGCTTTGGCTTGCCTGCCTTGGCCGTGGCATGGCATGCTGCTGGCCTAGGCCTTGGCATGGCATGCTGCTGGCTTTGGCTGGGCTGCCTTGGCCGTGGCATGGCATGCTGCTGGCCTTGGCCTTGGCATGGCATGCTGCTGGCTTTGGCTGGCCTGCCTTGGCCGTGGCATGGCATGCTGCTGGCCTAGGCCTTGGCATGGCATGCTGCTGGCTTTGGCTGGGCTGCCTTGGCCGTGGCATGGCATGCTGCTGGCCTTGGCCTTGGCATGGCATGCTGCTGGCTTTGGCTTGCCTGCCTTGGCCGTGGCATGGCATGCTGCTGGCCTAGGCCTTGGCATGGCATGCTGCTGGCTTTGGCTGGGCTGCCTTGGCCGTGGCATGGCATGCTGCTGGCCTTGGCCTTGGCTTGGCATGCTGCTGGCTTTGGCTGGGCTGCCTTGGCCGTGGCATGGCATGCTGCTGGCCTTGGCCTTGATATGGCATGCTGCTGGCTTTGGCTGGCAGCCTTGGCCGTGGCATGGCATGCTGCTGGCCTTGGCCTTGGCATGGCATGCTGCTGGCTTTGGCTGGCCTGCCTTGGCAGTGGCATGGCATGCTGCTGGCCTAGGCCTTGGCATGGCATGCTGCTGGCTTTGGCTGGCCTGCGTTGGCCGTGGCATGGCATGCTGCTGGCCTAGGCCTTCGCATGGCATGCTGCTGGCCTAGGCCTTCGCATGGCATGCTGCTGGCTTTGGCTGGGCTGCCTTGGCCGTGGCATGGCATGCTGCTGGCCTTGGCCTTGGCATGGCATGCTGCTGGCTTTGGCTGGGCTGCCTTGGCCGTGGCATGGCATGCTGCTGGCCTTGGCCTTGGCATGGCATGCTGCTGGCTTTGGCTGGCCTGCCTTGGCCGTGGCATGGCATGCTGCTGGCCTTGGCATGGCATGCTGCTGGCTTTGGCTGGGCTGCCTTCGCCGTGGCATGCCATGCTGCTGGCCTTGGCCTTGGGGCTGGGCTGCCTTGGCTGCGGTTCTTATCACTAGACGTGCGTTGCGTGCGAAGGCGTGCAAAGGCGTGCGCGACCATGCGCGCAACACGCGCACCGTGGTCAAAAGACCACGCGCGCGGTATTCGCACAGGCCACGCTGCCCACGCCGCGGGCATGCCAGGCCGCCCAGGCCGTGCGCATGCCATGCCGTGCTGCCCAGGCCGGCTGCATGCCAGGCCGCCCAGGCCGTGCGCATGCCATGCCGTGCTGCCCACGCCGCGGGCATGCCAGGCCGGCTGCATGCCAGGCCGCCCAGGCCGTGCGCATGCCATGCCGTGCTGCCCACGCCGCGGGCATGCCAGGCCGGCTGCATGCCAGGCCGCCCAGGCCGTGCGCATGCCATGCCGTGCTGCCCATGCCGCGCGCATGCCAGGCCGCCCACGCCCGCGCGCATGCCACGCCATGCTGCCCAAGGCCGCGCCCAGGCCGCGCAAGGCCGCGCCCAGGCCGCCCAAGGCCGCGCCCAGGCCGCGCAAGGCCGCCCAAGGCCGCGGTCCAGGCCGCCCAAGGCCGCGGCCGAGCCGCCCCAGGCCGCAGCCCAGGCCGCGGTCGAGCCGCAGTGCATGTAACCCAAGGCCGCAGCCCAGGCCGCGCCCAACATGGGGCGTACCTGCCACTGCCTTGCCCTGGGCAAGGGAGGTGCCCCCCCCTTATAATAGCCTGTTAAGCCCTTTTCAATCTGGCAGGAGGAAACATCAAGCATGTTCGAGGAGTCATAATGGGGTTTTTTTAAAAAGTAATGGTTTTTTGCCAAAACTTTCAACATGAAAGTTGTAGGAAATAATTTAATACACCATAAAAAAAATTAAAAAAAATATTTTTTTACAGAAAATATTTTATTTTAATTTATTTCGATATTAATACTTAAAAAATAATAAAAATTAATAAAAATAGTCAAAAAATTATGGAAAAATTCCCATAATTAAAGGATGATTCACTAGTAATTATAGAAATTATTAAATTATTTTTTTCATTTTTTTTATTTTATTTTGATTTTTTTATGCCAAATAAGGGCTTTAAAAATTCGAAAAGCTCCAGAAAAATTGCAAAAAAATAGGGAATGACATTTAAAATTGATTGTAGTGCATTTTTAATTGTGTTGCACGGTTTGGGTAAGATTATAAAAGAATCATGTTCAAAAAGATCGATCGAGGCGGTGGCACGCCATGGCCTTGGCCTTGGCCTTGGCCTTTGCCCGCGGCCTTGGCCTTTGCCTTGGCCTTGGCCATGCCTTGCACAGGGACTTGGCCTTGCCCACTGCCTTGGCCTTGGCTTTGGCCTTGGCCTTGGCATGGCATGGCATGCTCGCCGAGGCCGTGGCATGCCTTGCTGCTAGCCAAGGCCGTGGCGTGGCATGCTCGCCCAGCCCGTGGCATGCCGTGCTCGCCCAGCCCGTGGCACGCCATGTTGGCCCAAGGCATTGGCATGGCATGCCGGCCAAGGCATGCTGGCCAACGCTGCACAAGGCGGTGCCATGGCATGGCATGCTGACCAAGACCGTGCCATGGCATGCTGGGCGAGGCCGGGGCATGGCATGCTGGCCGAGGCCGTGGCTTGCCATGCCGCCACGGCCGTGGCATGCAGGGCAACGGACCGGCATGGCCCAGCCCGTGGCACGCCATGTTGGCCCAAGGCATTGGCATGGCATGCCGGCCAAGGCATGCTGGCCAACGCTGCGGCACGGCGTGCTGGACAAGGCGGTGCCATGGCATGGCATGCTGACCAAGACAGTGCCATGGCATGCTGGCCGAGGCCGTGGCATGGCATGCTGGCCGAGGCCGTGGCTTGCCATGCCGCCACGGCCGTGGCATGCTGGGCAACGGACCGGCATGGCATGCTGGCCGTGGCGGTGGCACGACATGCTGGCCAAGGCAGTGGCATGGCATGTAGGCCAAGGCTAAGGCATGGCACGCTGTGGCATGGCACGCTGGCCAAGGCAGTCGCATGGCATGCTGGGCAACGCCGTGGCAAGGCATGCGGGCCGAGGCCTTGGCATGGCATGCTGGCCGAGGCCGTGGCATGGCATGCGGGCCGAGGCCGTGGCATGGCATGGCATGCGGGCCGAGGCCGTGGCATGGCATGCGGGCCGAGGCCGTGGCGTGGCATGGCATGGCATGTTGGGCAACGCCGTGGCAAGACATGCGGGCCGAGGCCGTGGCATGGCATGTTGGGCAACGCCCTGGCAAGCCATGCGGGCCGAGGCCGTGGGGTGGCATGTTGGCCAAGGCTAAGGCATGGCACGCCGGGCAACGCGGTGCATTGGCATGCTGGGCAGCGCGGTGGCAAGGCATGGGGGCCGAGGCCGTGGCATGGCATGTTGGGCAACGCCGTGGCAAGACATGCGGGCCGAGGCCGTGGCATGGCATGCGGGCCGAGGCCGTGGCACGACATGTTGGCCAAGGCTAAGGCATGGCACGCCGGGCAACGCGGTGGCATGGCATGCTGGGCAACGCGGTGGCAAGGCATGCGGGCCGAGGCCGTGGCATGGCATGTTGGGCAACGCCGTAGAAGGGCATGCGGGCCGAGGCCGTGGCATGGCATGCGGGCCGAGGCCGTGGCATGGCATGTTGGGCGACGCCGTAGCAAGGCATGCGGGCCGAGGCCGTGGCATGTCATGCGGGCCGAGGCCGTGGCATGGCATGCGGGCCGAGGCCGTGGCATGGCATGTTGGCCGAGGCCGTGGCAAGGCATGCGGGCCGAGGCCGTGGCATGGCATGTTTGGCAACGCCGTGGCAAGACATGCGGGCCGTGGCATGGCATGGCATGCGGGCCGAGGCCGTGGCACGACATGTTGGCCAAGGCTAAGGCATGGCACGCCGGGCAACGCGGTGGCATGGCACGCCGGGCAACGCGGTGGCAAGGCATGCGGGCCGGGGCCGTGGCATGGCATGTTGGGCGACGCCGTAGCAAGGCATGCGGTCCGAGGCCGTGGCATGTCATGCGGGCCGAGGCCATGGCATGGCATGCGGGCCGAGGCCGTGGCATGGCATGTTGGGCGACGCCGTAGCAAGGCATGCGGGCCGAGGCCGTGGCATGTCATGCGAGCCGAGGCCGTGGCATGGCATGCGGGCCGAGGCCGTGGCATGGCAAGTTGGGCGACGTCGTGGCAAGGCATGCGGGCCGAGGCCGTGGCATGTCACGCGGGCCGAGGCCGTGGCATGGCATGCGGGCAGAGGCCGTGGCATGGCATGTTGGGCGACGCCGTCGCAAGGCATGCGGGCCGAGGCCGTGGCATGGCATGCGGGCCGAGGCCGTGGCATGGCATGTTGGGCGACGCCGTAGCAAGGCATGCGGGCCGAGGCCGTGCCGTGGCATGCGGGCCGAGGCCGTGTCATGGCATGTTGGGCGACGCCGTAGCAAGGCATGCGGTCCGAGGCCGTGGCATGTCATGCGGGCCGAGGCCGTGGCATGGCATGCGGGCCGAGGCCGTGGCATGGCATGTTGGGCGACGCCGTAGCAAGGCATGCGGTCCGAGGCCGTGGCATGTCATGCGGGCCGAGGCCGTGGCATGGCATGCGGGCCGAGGCCGTGGCATGGCATGTTGGGCGACGCCGTAGCAAGGCATGCGGGCCGAGGCCGTGCCGTGGCATGCGGGCCGAGGCCGTGGCATGGCATGTTGGGCGACGCCGTAGCAAGGCATGCGGTCCGAGGCCGTGGCATGTCATGCGGGCCGAGGCCGTGGCATGGCATGCGGGCCGAGGCCGTGGCATGGCATGTTGGGCGACGCCGTAGCAAGGCATGCGGGCCGAGGCCGTGGCATGTCATGCGGGCCGAGGCCGTGGCATGGCATGCGGGCCGAGGCCGTGGCATGGCAAGTTGGGCGGCGTCGTGGCAAGGCATGCTGGCCGAGGCCGTGGCATGTCATGCGGGCCGAGGCCGTGGCATGGCATGCGGGCCGAGGCCGTGGCAAGGCATGTTGGGCGACGCCGTAGCAAGGCATGCGGGCCGAGGCCGTGGCATGTCATGCGGGCCGAGGCCGTGGCACGTCATGCGGGCCGAGGCCGTGGCATGGCATGTTTGGCCACGCCGTGGCAAGACATGCGGGCCGTGGCATGGCATGGCATGCGGGCCGAGGCCGTGGCTCGACATGTTGGCCAAGGCTAAGGCATGGCACGCCGGGCAACGCGGTGGCATGGCATGCTGGGCAACGCGGTGGCAAGGCATGCGGGCTGAGGCCGTGGCATGGCATGTTGGGCAACGCCGCAGCAAGGCATGCGGGCCGAGGCCGTGGCATGGCATGCGGGCCGAGGCCGTGGCATGGCATGCGGGCCGAGGCCGTGGCATGGCATGCGGGCCGAGGCCGTGGCATGGCATGTTGGGCGACGCCGTAGCAAGGCATGCGGTCCGAGGCCGTGGCATGTCATGCGGGCCGAGGCCGTGGCATGGCATGCGGGCCGAGGCCGTGGCATGGCATGTTGGGCGACGCCGTAGCAAGGCATGCGGGCCGAGGCCGTGGCATGTCATGCGGGCCGAGGCCGTGGCATGGCATGCGGGCCGAGGCCGTGGCATGGCAAGTTGGGCGGCGTCGTGGCAAGGCATGCGGGCCGAGGCCGTGGCAGGTCATGCGGGCCGAGGCCGTGGCACGGCATGCGGGCCGAGGCCGTGGCACGTCATGCGGGCCGAGGCCGTGGCATGGCATGTTTGGCAACGCCGTGGCAAGACATGCGGGCTGTGGCATGGCATGGCATGCGGGCCGAGGCCGTGGCTCGACATGTTGGCCAAGGCTAAGGCATGGCACGCCGGGCAACGCGGTGGCATGGCATGCTGGGCAACGCGGTGGCAAGGCATGCGGGCCGAGGCCGTGGCATGGCATGTTGGGCAACGCCGCAGCAAGGCATGCGGGCCGAGGCCGTGGCATGGCATGCGGGCCGAGGCCGTGGCATGGCATGCGGGCCGTGGCCGTGGCATGGCATGTTGGGCGACGCCGTCGCAAGGCATGCGGGCCGAGGCCGTGGCATGGCATGTTTGGCAACGCCGTGGCAAGACATGCGGGCCGTGGCATGGCATGGCATGCGGGCCGAGGCCGTGGCACGGCATGCGGGCCGAGGCCGTGGCATGGCATGTTGGGCGACGCCGTAGCAAGGCATGCGGGCCGAGGCCGTGGCCGTGGCATGGCATGCGGGCCGTGGCCGTGGCATGGCATGGCATGCGGGCCGAGGCCGTGGCATGGCATGATGGCCGAGGCCGTGGCATGTCATGCGGGCCGAGGCCGTGGCATGGCATGTTGGGCGACGCCGTAGCAAGGCATGCGGTCCGAGGCCGTGGCATGTTATGCGGGCCGAGGCCGTGGCATGGCTTGTTGGGCGACGCCGTAGCAAGGCATGCGGGCCGAGGCCGTGGCATG
>NW_028129277.1:16472500-16487500 GCF_055761805.1 Camellia sinensis | reverse complement strand
GTCGAAGACAACCCGAGGGACATGGAGGAATGCACCAGTGGAGTTCGCTGCACAGGCAGGGATCCGTCCAACTCGCACAAACCGAACACAACTCACGCGCCACGACGTACACTGTGCACCAGCCCCCCAAAACGAATCACCCCCCGAAGGACTAAGAAGCCCGACGAACGCGCGAAAACATTTAGAGAGGCCGAGCAAGCACCGGTTAGCGCGAATGCAAATAACAAACGCAACAGGCAAATTTCGAGGGACATACTTTTCGCAACAAGCTTCCACTAGGAAAGCATAGGCAACTCGTTCGAACGTCAAAGCCAACCAAATGGCAATTACCCGAGGGACACGCTTTTCGCAAGGCACCTTCCACTAGGGAAGCGCAAGCAACCCGAAGGCGAGTCGAAGACAACCCGAGGGACATGGAGGAATGCACCAGTGGAGTTCGCTGCACAGGCAGGGATCCGTCCAACTCGCACAAACCGAACACAACTCACGCGCCACGACGTACACTGTGCACCAGCCCCCCAAAACGAATCACCCCCCGAAGGACCAAGAAGCCCGACGAACGCGCGAAAACATTTAGAGAGGCCGAGCAAGCACCGGTTAGCGCGAATGCAAATAACAAACGCAACAGGCAACTTTCGAGGGACATACTTCTCGCAACAAGCTTCCACAAGGAAAGCACAGGCAACTCGTTCGCACGCCAAAGCCAACCAAATGGCAATTTAACCGAGGGACATGCATTTCGCAAGGCAACTTGTACAATTACCCGAGGGACATGGCATGCTTGCCAAGGCCGTGGCTTGGCATGCTTGCCAAGGCCGTGGCATGACATGCTGCTGGCCAAGGCCGGGCATGCCATGCTGCTGGACAAGGCCGTGGCAAGGCATGCTGATGGCCGAGGCCGTGGCAAGGCATGCTGATGGCCGAGGCCGTGGCAAGGCATGCTGATGGCCGAGGCCGTGGCAAGGCATGCTGATGGCCGAGGCCGTGGCAAGGCATGCTGCTGGCCAAGGCGTTGGCATGGCATGCTGCTGCTGACCAAGGCTTGGGCTTGCCATGCTGCCGGCCAAGGCCGCGGCATGGCATGCTGCCGGCCAAGGCCGCGGCATGCCATGTTGCTGGCCAAGGCCGTGGCATGGCATGCTGCTGGCCAAGGCCGTGGCATGACATGCTGGCCAAGGCCGGGGCATGGCAAGCTGCTGGCCAAGGTCGTGGCATGGCACGCTGCTGGCCAAGGCCGGGGCATAGCACGCTGCTGGCCATGGCCGTGGCTTGGCAAGGTTGCCAAGGCCGGGGCATGGCGTGCTGCTGGCCAAGGCTTTGGCATGCCATGTTGCTGGCCAAGGCTGTGGCATGGCATGCTGCTGGCCAAGGCTGTGGCATGGCATGCTGCTGGCCAAGGCCGTGGCATGACATGCTGGCCAAGGCCGGGGCATGGCATGCTGCTGGCCAAGGTCGTGGCATGGCATGCTGCTGGCCAAGGCCGTGGCATGACATGCTTGCCAAGGCCAGGGCATGGCATGCTGCTGGCCAAGGCTTTGGCATGCCATGTTGCTGGCCAAGGCTGTGGCATGGCATGCTGCCCTAGGCCAACGTGCCACCGCCACCGCCGCGGGCCGCCACTCGACGCATCCCGTGCTTGGCTATGTAGTTTCGATGCCACAAGCCAATGCCACAAGCCAAGCGATGGCATGTGCCAAGCGCCCGCCTAGGCATAGGCGTGGCCTGTGGCCTGGCCATGCTGGCCAGCCTTAAGGGAGGTGCCCCCCCCTTATAATAGCCTGTTAAGCCCTTTTCAATCTGGCAGGAGGAAACATCAAGCATGAAAGTTGTATGAAATAATTTAATACACCATAAAAAAAATTATAAAAAAATATTTGGCCACCGGAATATTTTATTTTAATTTATTTCAATTTTAATACTTAAAAAATAATAAAAATTACTAAAAATACTCAAAAAATTCTAGAAAAATTCCAACAATTATAAGATGAGGCACTAGTAATTATAGTAATTTTTTTAATTATTTTTTTATTTTTAATTTATTTTATTATAATTTTTATGAGTAAATAAATAATTAAAAAGCCCGACGAACGTGCAAAAACTCTTAGAGAAACCCAGCAAGCATCGGATAGCTCGAATGCAAATAACAAACGCAACAGGCAACTTCCGAGGGACATACTTTTCCCAACAAGCTTCCACTGGGGAAAGCACTAGCAACGTGTTCGCAAGTCAAAGGCAACCAAACCGGCTATTACCCGAGGGACAAGCATTTCGCAGGGCAACATATACGTAAGTCAAAGCCAAACCAAATGGCAATTACACGAGGGACAGGATTGCTTGCCAAGGGCGTGGCATGCGATGTTCTAGCCCAAGGCCAAGGCACGCCACGCTGCGGGACAAGGCCGTGGCAAGACATGCGGCTGGCCTTGGCCTTGGCATGGCATGCCGCCGGCTTTGGCTGGGCTGCGTTGGCCTTGCCATGGAATGTTGCTGGCTTCGGATGGGCTGCCTCGGCCTTGGCCTTGGCCGTGGCATGGCATGGCATGCTGCTGGCCTTGGCCTTGGCCTTGGCATGGCATGCTGCTGGCTTTGGCTGGGCTGCCTTGGCCGTGGCATGGCATGCTGCTGGCTTTGGCTGGGCTGCCTTGGCCGTGGCATGGCATGCTGCTGGCCTAGGCCTTGGCATGGCATGCTGCTGGCTTTGGCTGGGCTGCCTTGGCCGTGGCATGGCATGCTGCTGGCCTAGGCCTTGGCATGGCATGCTGCTGGCTTTGGCTGGCAGCCTTGGCCGTGGCATGGCATGCTGCTGGCCTTGGCCTTGGCATGGCATGCTGCTGGCTTTGGCTGGCCTGCCTTGGCCGTGGCATGGCATGCTGCTGGCCTTGGCCTTGGCATGGCATGCTGCTGGCTTTGGCTGGCCTGCCTTGGCCGTGGCATGGCATGCTGCTGGCCTAGGCCTTGGCATGGCATGCTGCTGGCTTTGGCTGGCCTGCCTTGGCCGTGGCATGGCATGCTGCTGGCCTAGGCATGGCATGGCATGCTGCTGGCTTTGGCTGGGCTGCCTTGGCCGTGGCATGGCATGCTGCTGGCCTTGGCCTTGATATGGCATGCTGCTGGCTTTGGCTGGGCTGCCTTGGCCGTGGCATGGCATGCTGCTGGCCTAGGCCTTGGCATGGCATGCTGCTGGCTTTGGCTGGGCTGCCTTGGCCTTGGCATGGCATGCTGCTGGCTTTGGCTGGCCTGCCTTGGCCGTGGCATGGCATGCTGCTGGCCTAGGCCATGGCATGGCATGCTGCTGGCTTTGGCTGGGCTGCCTTGGCCGTGGCATGGCATGCTGCTGCCCTTGGCCTTGATATGGCATGCTGCTGGCTTTGGCTGGGCTGCCTTGGCCGTGGCATGGCATGCTGCTGGCCTAGGCCTTGGCATGGCATGCTGCTGGCTTTGGCTGGCCTGCGTTGGCCGTGGCATGGCATGCTGCTGGCCTAGGCCTTCGCATGGCATGCTGCTGGCCTAGGCCTTCGCATGGCATGCTGCTGGCTTTGGCTGGGCTGCCTTGGCCGTGGCATGGCATGCTGCTGGCCTTGGCCTTGGCATGGCATGCTGCTGGCTTTGGCTGGGCTGCCTTGGCCGTGGCATGGCATGCTGGTGGCCTAGGCCTTGGCATGGCATGCTGCTGGCTTTGGCTGGCCTGCCTTGGCCGTGGCATGGCATGCTGCTGGCCTAAGCCTTGGCATGGCATGCTGCTGGCTTTGGTTGGGCTGCCTTGGCCGTGGCATGGCATGCTGCTGGCCTTGGCCTTGGCATGGCATGCTGCTCGCTTTGGCTGGCCTGCCTTGGCCGTGGCATGGCATGCTGCTGGCCTAGGCCTTGGCATGGCATGCTGCTGGCTTTGGCTGGGCTGCCTTGGCCGTGGCATGGCATGCTGCTGGCCTTGGCCTTGGCATGCCATGCTGTTGGCTTTAGCTGGCCTGCCTTGGCCGTGGCATGGCATGCTGCTGGCCTAGGCCTTGGCATGGCATGCTGCTGGCTTTGGCTGGGCTGCCTTGGCCGTGGCATGGCATGCTGCTGGCCTTGGCCTTGGCATGGCATGCTGCTGGCTTTGGCTGGGCTGCCTTGGCCGTGGCATGGCATGCTGCTGGCCTTGGCCTTGGCATGGCATGCTGCTGGCTTTGGCTGGGCTGCCTTGGCCGTGGCATGGCATGCTGCTGGCCTAGGCCTTGGCATGGCATGCTGCTGGCTTTGGCTGGGCTGCCTTGGCCGTGGCATGGCATGCTGCTGGCCTAGGCCTTGGCATGGTATGCTGCTGGCCTAGGCCTTGGCATGGCATGCTGCTGGCTTTGGCTGGCAGCCTTGGCCGTGGCATGGCATGCTGCTGGCCTTGGCCTTGGCATGGCATGCTGCTGGCCTTGGCCTTGGCATGGCATGCTGCTGGCTTTGGCAGGCCTGCCTTGGCCGTGGCATGGCATGCTGCTGGCCTTGGCCTTGGCATGGCATGCTGCTGGCTTTGGCTGGCCTGCCTTGGCCGTGGCATGGCATGCTGCTGGCCTAGGCCTTGGCATGGCATGCTGCTGGCTTTGGCTGGCCTGCCTTGGCCGTGGCATGGCATGCTGCTGGCCTAGGCATGGCATGGCATGCTGCTGGCTTTGGCTGGGCTGCCTTGGCCGTGGCATGGCATGCTGCTGGTCTTGGCCTTGATATGGCATGCTGCTGGCTTTGGCTGGGCTGCCTTGGCCGTGGCATGGCATGCTGCTGGCCTAGGCCTTGGCATGGCATGCTGCTGGCTTTGGCTGGGCTGCCTTGGCCGTGGCATGGCATGCTGCTGGCCTTGGCCTTGGCATGGCATGCTGCTGGCTTTGGCTGGCCTGCCTTGGCCGTGGCATGGCATGCTGCTGGCCTAGGCCATGGCATGGCATGCTGCTGGCTTTGGCTGGGCTGCCTTGGCCGTGGCATGGCATGCTGCTGCCCTTGGCCTTGATATGGCATGCTGCTGGCTTTGGCTGGGCTGCCATGGCCGTGGCATGGCATGCTGCTGGCCTAGGCCTTGGCATGGCATGCTGCTGGCTTTGGCTGGCCTGCGTTGGCCGTGGCATGGCATGCTGCTGGCCTAGGCCTTGGCATGGCATGCTGCTGGCTTTGGCTGGGCTGCCTTGGCCGTGGCATGGCATGCTGCTGGCCTTGGCCTTGGCATGGCATGCTGCTGGCTTTGGCTGGGCTGCCTTGGCCGTGGCATGGCATGCTGGTGGCCTAGGCCTTGGCATGGCATGCTGCTGGCTTTGGCTGGCCTGCCTTGGCCGTGGCATGGCATGCTGCTGGCCTAAGCCTTGGCATGGCATGCTGCTGGCTTTGGTTGGGCTGCCTTGGCCGTGGCATGGCATGCTGCTGGCCTAGGCCTTGGCATGGCATGCTGCTCGCTTTGGCTGGCCTGCCTTGGCCGTGGCATGGCATGCTGCTGGCCTAGGCCTTGGCATGGCATGCTGCTGGCTTTGGCTGGGCTGCCTTGGCCGTGGCATGGCATGCTGCTGGCCTTGGCCTTGGCATGCCATGCTGTTGGCTTTGGCTGGCCTGCCTTGGCCGTGGCATGGCATGCTGCTGGCCTAGGCCTTGGCATGGCATGCTGCTGGCTTTGGCTGGGCTGCCTTGGCCGTGGCATGGCATGCTGCTGGCCTTGGCCTTGGCATGGCATGCTGCGGGCTTTGGCTGGGCTGCCTTGGCCGTGGCATGGCATGCTGCTGGCCTTGGCCTTGGCATGGCATGCTGCTGGCTTTGGCTGGGCTGCCTTGGCCGTGGCATGGCATGCTGCTGGCCTAGGCCTTGGCATGGCATGCTGCTGGCTTTGGCTGGGCTGCCTTGGCCGTGGCATGGCATGCTGCTGGCCTAGGCCGTGGCATGGCATGCTGCTGGCCTTGGCCTTGGCATGGCATGCTGCTGGCTTTGGCTGGCCTGCCTTGGCCGTGGCATGGCATGCTGCTGGCCTAGGCCTTGGCATGGCATGCTGCTGGCTTTGGCTGGCCTGTTTTGGCCGTGGCATGGCATGCTGCTGGCCTAGGCCTTGGCATGGCATGCTGCTGGCTTTGGCTGGCCTGCCTTGGCCGTGGCATGGCATGCTGCTGGCCTAGGCCATGGCATGGCATGCTGCTGGCTTTGGCTGGGCTGCCTTGGCCGTGGCATGGCATGCTGCTGGCCTTGGCCTTGATATGGCATGCTGCTGGCTTTGGCTGGGCTGCCTTGGTCGTGCCATGGCATGCTGCTGGCCTAGGCCTTGGCATGGCATGCTGCTGGCTTTGGCTGGCCTGCCTTGGCCGTGGCATGGCATGCTGCTGGCCTTGGCCTTGGCATGGCATGCTGCTGGCTTTGGCTGGCCTGCCTTGGCCGTGGCATGGCATGCTGCTGGCCTAGGCCATGGCATGGCATGCTGCTGGCTTTGGCTGGGCTGCCTTGGCCGTGGCATGGCATGCTGCTGCCCTTGGCCGTGATATGGCATGCTGCTGGCTTTGGCTGGGCTGCCTTGGCCGTGGCATGGCATGCTGCTGGCCTAGGCCTTGGCATGGCATGTTGCTGGCTTTGGCTGGCCTGCCTTGGCCGTGGCATGGCATGCTGCTGGCCTAGGCCTTGGCATGGCATGCTGCTGGCTTTGGCTGGGCTGCCTTGGCCGTGGCATGGCATGCTGCTGGCCTTGGCCTTGGCATGGCATGCTGCTGGCTTTGGCGGGGCTGCCTTGGCCGTGGCATGGCATGCTGGTGGCCTAGGCCTTGGCATGGCATGCTGCTGGCTTTGGCTGGCCTGCCTTGGCCGTGGCATGGCATGCTGCTGGCCTAGGCCTTGGCATGGCATGCTGCTGGCTTTGGTTGGGCTGCCTTGGCCGTGGCATGGCATGCTGCTGGCCTTGGCCTTGGCATGGCATGCTGCTGGCTTTGGCTGGCCTGCCTTGGCCGTGGCATGGCATGCTGCTGGCCTTGGCCTTGGCATGGCATGCTGCTGGCTTTGGCTGGGCTGCCTTGGCCGTGGCATGGCATGCTGCTGGCCTAGGCCTTGGCATGGCATGCTGCTGGCTTTGGCTGGGCTGCCTTGGCCGTGGCATGGCATGCTGCTGGCCTAGGCCGTGGCATGGCATGCTGCTGGCCTTGGCCTTGGCATGGCATGCTGCTGGCTTTGGCTGGCCTGCCTTGGCCGTGGCATGGCATGCTGCTGGCCTAGGCCTTGGCATGGCATGCTGCTGGCTTTGGGTGGGCTGCCTTGGCCGTGGCATGGCATGCTGCTGGCCTTGGCCTTGGCATGGCATGCTGCTGGCCTTGGCCTTGGCATGGCATGCTGCTGGCTTTGGCTGGCCTGCCTTGGCCGTGGCATGGCATGCTGCTGGCCTAGGCCTTGGCATGGCATGCTGCTGGCTTTGGCTGGGCTGCCTTGGCCGTGGCATGGCATGCTGCTGGCCTTGGCCTTGGCATGGCATGCTGCTGGCTTTGGCTGGGCTGCCTTGGCCGTGGCATGGCATGCTGCTGGCTTTGGCTTGCCTGCCTTGGCCGTGGCATGGCATGCTGCTGGCCTAGGCCTTGGCATGGCATGCTGCTGGCTTTGGCTGGGCTGCCTTGGCCGTGGCATGGCATGCTGCTGGCCTTGGCCTTGGCATGGCATTATTCTGGCTTTGGCTGGGCTGCCTTGGCCGTGGCATGGCATGCTGGTGGCCTAGGCCTTGGCATGGCATGCTGCTGGCTTTGGCTGGCCTGCCTTGGCCGTGGCATGGCATGCTGCTGGCCTAGGCCTTGGCATGGCATGCTGCTGGCTTTGGGTGGGCTGCCTTGGCCGTGGCATGGCATGCTGCTGGCCTTGGCCTTGGCATGGCATGCTGCTGGCTTTGGCTGGCCTGCCTTGGCCGTGGCATGGCATGCTGCTGGCCTAGGCCTTGGCATGGCATGCTGCTGGCTTTGGCTGGGCTGCCTTGGCCGTGGCATGGCATGCTGCTGGCCTTGGCCTTGGCATGGCATGCTGCTGGCTTTGGCTGGGCTGCCTTGGCCGTGGCATGGCATGCTGCTGGCCATGGCCTTGGCATGGCATGCTGCTGGCTTTGGCTTGCCTGCCTTGGCCGTGGCATGGCATGCTGCTGGCCTAGGCCTTGGCATGGCATGCTGCTGGCTTTGGCTGGGCTGCCTTGGCCGTGGCATGGCATGCTGCTGGCCTTGGCCTTGGCATGGCATGCTGCTGGCTTTGGCTGGCCTGCCTTGGCCGTGGCATGGCATGCTGCTGGCCTAGGCCTTGGCATGGCATGCTGCTGGCTTTGGCTGGGCTGCCTTGGCCGTGGCATGGCATGCTGCTGGCCTTGGCCTTGGCATGGCATGCTGCTGGCTTTGGCTTGCCTGCCTTGGCCGTGGCATGGCATGCTGCTGGCCTAGGCCTTGGCATGGCATGCTGCTGGCTTTGGCTGGGCTGCCTTGGCCGTGGCATGGCATGCTGCTGGCCTTGGCCTTGGCTTGGCATGCTGCTGGCTTTGGCTGGGCTGCCTTGGCCGTGGCATGGCATGCTGCTGGCCTTGGCCTTGGCATGGCATGCTGCTGGCTTTGGCTGGCCTGCCTTGGCCGTGGCATGGCATGCTGCTGGCCTTGGCATGGCATGCTGCTGGCTTTGGCTGGGCTGCCTTCGCCGTGGCATGCCATGCTGCTGGCCTTGGCCTTGGGGCTGGGCTGCCTTGGCTGCGGTTCTTATCACTAGACGTGCGTTGCGTGCGAAGGCGTGCAAAGGCGTGCGCGACCATGCGCGCAACACGCGCACCGTGGTCAAAAGACCACGCGCGCGGTATTCGCACAGGCCACGCTGCCCACGCCGCGGGCATGCCAGGCCGCCCAGGCCGTGCGCATGCCATGCCGTGCTGCCCAGGCCGGCTGCATGCCAGGCCGCCCAGGCCGTGCGCATGCCATGCCGTGCTGCCCACGCCGCGGGCATGCCAGGCCGGCTGCATGCCAGGCCGCCCAGGCCGTGCGCATGCCATGCCGTGCTGCCCACGCCGCGGGCATGCCAGGCCGGCTGCATGCCAGGCCGCCCAGGCCGTGCGCATGCCATGCCGTGCTGCCCATGCCGCGCGCATGCCAGGCCGCCCACGCCCGCGCGCATGCCACGCCATGCTGCCCAAGGCCGCGCCCAGGCCGCGCAAGGCCGCGCCCAGGCCGCCCAAGGCCGCGCCCAGGCCGCGCAAGGCCGCGCCCAGGCCGCCCAAGGCCGCGCCCAGGCCGCGCAAGGCCGCGCCCAGGCCGCCCAAGGCCGCGCCCAGGCCGCGCAAGGCCGCCCAAGGCCGCGGTCCAGGCCGCCCAAGGCCGCGGCCGAGCCGCCCCAGGCCGCAGCCCAGGCCGCGGTCGAGCCGCAGTGCATGTAACCCAAGGCCGCAGCCCAGGCCGCGCCCAACATGGGGCGTACCTGCCACTGCCTTGCCCTGGGCAAGGGAGGTGCCCCCCCCTTATAATAGCCTGTTAAGCCCTTTTCAATCTGGCAGGAGGAAACATCAAGCATGTTCGAGGAGTCATAATGGGGTTTTTTTAAAAAGTAATGGTTTTTTGCCAAAACTTTCAACATGAAAGTTGTAGGAAATAATTTAATACACCATAAAAAAAATTAAAAAAAATATTTTTTTACAGAAAATATTTTATTTTAATTTATTTCGATATTAATACTTAAAAAATAATAAAAATTAATAAAAATAGTCAAAAAATTATGGAAAAATTCCCATAATTAAAGGATGATTCACTAGTAATTATAGAAATTATTAAATTATTTTTTTCATTTTTTTTATTTTATTTTGATTTTTTTATGCCAAATAAGGGCTTTAAAAATTCGAAAAGCTCCAGAAAAATTGCAAAAAAATAGGGAATGACATTTAAAATTGATTGTAGTGCATTTTTAATTGTGTTGCACGGTTTGGGTAAGATTATAAAAGAATCATGTTCAAAAAGATCGATCGAGGCGGTGGCACGCCATGGCCTTGGCCTTGGCCTTGGCCTTTGCCCGCGGCCTTGGCCTTTGCCTTGGCCTTGGCCATGCCTTGCACAGGGACTTGGCCTTGCCCACTGCCTTGGCCTTGGCTTTGGCCTTGGCCTTGGCATGGCATGGCATGCTCGCCGAGGCCGTGGCATGCCTTGCTGCTAGCCAAGGCCGTGGCGTGGCATGCTCGCCCAGCCCGTGGCATGCCGTGCTCGCCCAGCCCGTGGCACGCCATGTTGGCCCAAGGCATTGGCATGGCATGCCGGCCAAGGCATGCTGGCCAACGCTGCACAAGGCGGTGCCATGGCATGGCATGCTGACCAAGACCGTGCCATGGCATGCTGGGCGAGGCCGGGGCATGGCATGCTGGCCGAGGCCGTGGCTTGCCATGCCGCCACGGCCGTGGCATGCCGGGCAACGGACCGGCATGGCCCAGCCCGTGGCACGCCATGTTGGCCCAAGGCATTGGCATGGCATGCCGGCCAAGGCATGCTGGCCAACGCTGCGGCACGGCGTGCTGGACAAGGCGGTGCCATGGCATGGCATGCTGACCAAGACAGTGCCATGGCATGCTGGCCGAGGCCGTGGCATGGCATGCCGGCCGAGGCCGTGGCTTGCCATGCCGCCACGGCCGTGGCATGCTGGGCAACGGACCGGCATGGCATGCTGGCCGTGGCGGTGGCACGACATGCTGGCCAAGGCAGTGGCATGGCATGTAGGCCAAGGCTAAGGCATGGCACGCTGTGGCATGGCACGCTGGCCAAGGCAGTCGCAAGGCATGCGGGCCGAGGCCGCGGCACGGCCCGCTGGGCAACGCGGTGGCATGGCATGCTGGGCAACGCCGTGGCAAGGCATGCGGGCCGAGGCCTTGGCATGGCATGCTGGCCGAGGCCGTGGCATGGCATGCGGGCCGAGGCCGTGGCATGGCATGGCATGCGGGCCGAGGCCGTGGCATGGCATGCGGGCCGAGGCCGTGGCGTGGCATGGCATGGCATGTTGGGCAACGCCGTGGCAAGACATGCGGGCCGAGGCCGTGGCATGGCATGTTGGGCAACGCCCTGGCAAGCCATGCGGGCCGAGGCCGTGGGGTGGCATGTTGGCCAAGGCTAAGGCATGGCACGCCGGGCAACGCGGTGCATTGGCATGCTGGGCAGCGCGGTGGCAAGGCATGGGGGCCGAGGCCGTGGCATGGCATGTTGGGCAACGCCGTGGCAAGACATGCGGGCCGAGGCCGTGGCATGGCATGCGGGCCGAGGCCGTGGCACGACATGTTGGCCAAGGCTAAGGCATGGCACGCCGGGCAACGCGGTGGCATGGCATGCTGGGCAACGCGGTGGCAAGGCATGCGGGCCGAGGCCGTGGCATGGCATGTTGGGCAACGCCGTAGAAGGGCATGCGGGCCGAGGCCGTGGCATGGCATGCGGGCCGAGGCCGTGGCATGGCATGTTGGGCGACGCCGTAGCAAGGCATGCGGGCCGAGGCCGTGGCATGTCATGCGGGCCGAGGCCGTGGCATGGCATGCGGGCCGAGGCCGTGGCATGGCATGTTGGCCGAGGCCGTGGCAAGGCATGCGGGCCGAGGCCGTGGCATGGCATGTTTGGCAACGCCGTGGCAAGACATGCGGGCCGTGGCATGGCATGGCATGCGGGCCGAGGCCGTGGCACGACATGT
The DNA here is from genome assembly GCF_055761805.1 of Camellia sinensis. Lineage (NCBI taxonomy): Eukaryota > Viridiplantae > Streptophyta > Magnoliopsida > Ericales > Theaceae > Camellia > Camellia sinensis. The sequence goes on along the minus strand of NW_028129277.1, from coordinate 16,475,872 downwards.
TGGCCAAGGCTAAGGCATGGCACGCCGGGCAACGCGGTGGCATGGCACGCCGGGCAACGCGGTGGCAAGGCATGCGGGCCGGGGCCGTGGCATGGCATGTTGGGCGACGCCGTAGCAAGGCATGCGGTCCGAGGCCGTGGCATGTCATGCGGGCCGAGGCCATGGCATGGCATGCGGGCCGAGGCCGTGGCATGGCATGTTGGGCGACGCCGTAGCAAGGCATGCGGGCCGAGGCCGTGGCATGTCATGCGAGCCGAGGCCGTGGCATGGCATGCGGGCCGAGGCCGTGGCATGGCAAGTTGGGCGACGTCGTGGCAAGGCATGCGGGCCGAGGCCGTGGCATGTCACGCGGGCCGAGGCCGTGGCATGGCATGCGGGCAGAGGCCGTGGCATGGCATGTTGGGCGACGCCGTCGCAAGGCATGCGGGCCGAGGCCGTGGCATGGCATGCGGGCCGAGGCCGTGGCATGGCATGTTGGGCGACGCCGTAGCAAGGCATGCGGGCCGAGGCCGTGGCATGTCATGGCATGTTGGGCGACGCCGTAGCAAGGCATGCGGGCCGAGGCCGTGGCATGGCATGTTTGGCAACGCCGTGGCAAGACATGAGGGCCGTGGCATGGCATGGCATGCGGGCCGAGGCCGTGGCACGACATGTTGGCCAAGGCTAAGGCATGGCACGTCGGGCAACGCGGTGGCATGGCATGCGGGCCGGGGCCGTGGCATGGCATGTTGGCCAACGTCGTAGCAAGGCATGCGGGCCGAGGCCGAGGCCGTGGCACGGCATGCGGGCCGAGGCTGTGGCATGGCATGTTGGGCGACGCCGTAGCAAGGCATGCGGTCCGAGGCCGTGGCATGTCATGCGGGCCGAGGCCGTGGCATGGCATGCGGGCCGAGGCCGTGGCATGGCATGTTGGGCGACGCCGTAGCAAGGCATGCGGGCCGAGGCCGTGCCGTGGCATGCGGGCCGAGGCCGTGGCATGGCATGCGGGCCGAGGCCGTGGCATGGCATGTTGGGCGACGCCGTAGCAAGGCATGCGGTCCGAGGCCGTGGCCTGTCATGCGGGCCGAGGCCGTGGCATGGCATGCGGGCCGAGGCCGTGGCATGGCATGCGGGCCGAGGCCGTGGCATGGCATGTTGGGCGACGCCGTAGCATGGCATGCGGGCCGAGGCCGTGGCATGTCATGCGCGCCGAGGCCGTGGCATGGCATGCGGGCCGAGGCCGTGGCATGGCAAGTTGGGCGACGTCGTGGCAAGGCATGCGGGCCGAGGCCGTGGCATGGCATGCGGGCCGAGGCCGTGGCAAGGCATGTTGGGCGACGCCGTCGCAAGGCATGCGGGCCGAGGCCGTGGCATGTCATGCGGGCCGAGGCCGTGGCATGGCATGCGGGCCGAGGCCGTGGCATGGCATGTTGGGCGACGCCGTAGCAAGGCATGCGGGCCGAGGCCGTGCCGTGGCATGCGGGCCGAGGCCGTGGCATGGCATGTTGGGCGACGCCGTAGCAAGGCATGCGGTCCGAGGCCGTGGCATGTCATGCGGGCCGAGGCCGTGGCATGGCATGCGGGCCGAGGCCGTGGCATGGCATGTTGGGCGACGCCGTAGCAAGGCATGCGGTCCGAGGCCGTGGCATGTCATGCGGGCCGAGGCCGTGGCATGGCATGCGGGCCGAGGCCGTGGCATGGCATGTTGGGCGACGCCGTAGCAAGGCATGCGGGCCGAGGCCGTGCCGTGGCATGCGGGCCGAGGCCGTGGCATGGCATGTTGGGCGACGCCGTAGCAAGGCATGCGGTCCGAGGCCGTGGCATGTCATGCGGGCCGAGGCCGTGGCATGGCATGCGGGCCGAGGCCGTGGCATGGCATGTTGGGCGACGCCGTAGCAAGGCATGCGGGCCGAGGCCGTGGCATGTCATGCGGGCCGAGGCCGTGGCATGGCATGCGGGCCGAGGCCGTGGCATGGCAAGTTGGGCGGCGTCGTGGCAAGGCATGCTGGCCGAGGCCGTGGCATGTCATGCGGGCCGAGGCCGTGGCATGGCATGTTGGGCGACGCCGTAGCAAGGCATGCGGGCCGAGGCCGTGGCATGTCATGCGGGCCGAGGCCGTGGCACGTCATGCGGGCCGAGGCCGTGGCATGGCATGTTTGGCCACGCCGTGGCAAGACATGCGGGCCGTGGCATGGCATGGCATGCGGGCCGAGGCCGTGGCTCGACATGTTGGCCAAGGCTAAGGCATGGCACGCCGGGCAACGCGGTGGCATGGCATGCTGGGCAACGCAGTGGCAAGGCATGCGGGCCGAGGCCGTGGCATGGCATGTTGGGCAACGCCGCAGCAAGGCATGCGGGCCGAGGCCGTGGCATGGCATGCGGGCCGAGGCCGTGGCATGGCATGCGGGCCGAGGCCGTGGCATGGCATGTTGGGCGACGCCGTAGCAAGGCATGCGGTCCGAGGCCGTGGCATGTCATGCGGGCCGAGGCCGTGGCATGGCATGCGGGCCGAGGCCGTGGCATGGCATGTTGGGCGACGCCGTAGCAAGGCATGCGGGCCGAGGCCGTGGCATGTCATGCGGGCCGAGGCCGTGGCATGGCATGCGGGCCGAGGCCGTGGCATGGCAAGTTGGGCGGCGTCGTGGCAAGGCATGCGGGCCGAGGCCGTGGCATGTCATGCGGGCCGAGGCCGTGGCACGGCATGCGGGCCGAGGCCGTGGCACGTCATGCAGGCCGAGGCCGTGGCATGGCATGTTTGGCAACGCCGTGGCAAGACATGCGGGCTGTGGCATGGCATGGCATGCGGGCCGAGGCCGTGGCTCGACATGTTGGCCAAGGCTAAGGCATGGCACGCCGGGCAACGCGGTGGCATGGCATGCTGGGCAACGCGGTGGCAAGGCATGCGGGCCGAGGCCGTGGCATGGCATGTTGGGCAACGCCGCAGCAAGGCATGCGGGCCGAGGCCGTGGCATGGCATGCGGGCCGAGGCCGTGGCATGGCATGCGGGCCGTGGCCGTGGCATGGCATGTTGGGCGACGCCGTCGCAAGGCATGCGGGCCGAGGCCGTGGCATGGCATGTTTGGCAACGCCGTGGCAAGACATGCGGGCCGTGGCATGGCATGGCATGCGGGCCGAGGCCGTGGCACGGCATGCGGGCCGAGGCCGTGGCATGGCATGTTGGGCGACGCCGTAGCAAGGCATGCGGGCTGAGGCCGTGGCCGTGGCATGGCATGCGGGCCGTGGCCGTGGCATGGCATGGCATGCGGGCCGAGGCCGTGGCATGGCATGTTGGGCAACGCCGTGGCAAGGCATGCGGGCCGAGGCCGTGGCATGGCATGATGGCCGAGGCCGTGGCATGTCATGCGGGCCGAGGCCGTGGCATGGCATGTTGGG
>NW_028129277.1:16447500-16462500 GCF_055761805.1 Camellia sinensis | reverse complement strand
AGGAAAGCATAGGCAACTCGTTCGAACGTCAAAGCCAACCAAATGGCAATTACCCGAGGGACACGCTTTTCGCAAGGCACCTTCCACTAGGGAAGCGCAAGCAACCCGAAGGCGAGTCGAAGACAACCCGAGGGACATGGAGGAATGCACCAGTGGAGTTCGCTGCACAGGCAGGGATCCGTCCAACTCGCACAAACCGAACACAACTCACGCGCCACGACGTACACTGTGCACCAGCCCCCCAAAACGAATCACCCCCCGAAGGACTAAGAAGCCCGACGAACGCGCGAAAACATTTAGAGAGGCCGAGCAAGCACCGGTTAGCGCGAATGCAAATAACAAACGCAACAGGCAAATTTCGAGGGACATACTTTTCGCAACAAGCTTCCACTAGGAAAGCATAGGCAACTCGTTCGAACGTCAAAGCCAACCAAATGGCAATTACCCGAGGGACACGCTTTTCGCAAGGCACCTTCCACTAGGGAAGCGCAAGCAACCCGAAGGCGAGTCGAAGACAACCCGAGGGACATGGAGGAATGCACCAGTGGAGTTCGCTGCACAGGCAGGGATCCGTCCAACTCGCACAAACCGAACACAACTCACGCGCCACGACGTACACTGTGCACCAGCCCCCCAAAACGAATCACCCCCCGAAGGACCAAGAAGCCCGACGAACGCGCGAAAACATTTAGAGAGGCCGAGCAAGCACCGGTTAGCGCGAATGCAAATAACAAACGCAACAGGCAACTTTCGAGGGACATACTTCTCGCAACAAGCTTCCACAAGGAAAGCACAGGCAACTCGTTCGCACGCCAAAGCCAACCAAATGGCAATTTAACCGAGGGACATGCATTTCGCAAGGCAACTTGTACAATTACCCGAGGGACATGGCATGCTTGCCAAGGCCGTGGCTTGGCATGCTTGCCAAGGCCGTGGCATGACATGCTGCTGGCCAAGGCCGGGCATGCCATGCTGCTGGACAAGGCCGTGGCAAGGCATGCTGATGGCCGAGGCCGTGGCAAGGCATGCTGATGGCCGAGGCCGTGGCAAGGCATGCTGATGGCCGAGGCCGTGGCAAGGCATGCTGATGGCCGAGGCCGTGGCAAGGCATGCTGCTGGCCAAGGCGTTGGCATGGCATGCTGCTGCTGACCAAGGCTTGGGCTTGCCATGCTGCCGGCCAAGGCCGCGGCATGGCATGCTGCCGGCCAAGGCCGCGGCATGCCATGTTGCTGGCCAAGGCCGTGGCATGGCATGCTGCTGGCCAAGGCCGTGGCATGACATGCTGGCCAAGGCCGGGGCATGGCAAGCTGCTGGCCAAGGTCGTGGCATGGCACGCTGCTGGCCAAGGCCGGGGCATAGCACGCTGCTGGCCATGGCCGTGGCTTGGCAAGGTTGCCAAGGCCGGGGCATGGCGTGCTGCTGGCCAAGGCTTTGGCATGCCATGTTGCTGGCCAAGGCTGTGGCATGGCATGCTGCTGGCCAAGGCTGTGGCATGGCATGCTGCTGGCCAAGGCCGTGGCATGACATGCTGGCCAAGGCCGGGGCATGGCATGCTGCTGGCCAAGGTCGTGGCATGGCATGCTGCTGGCCAAGGCCGTGGCATGACATGCTTGCCAAGGCCAGGGCATGGCATGCTGCTGGCCAAGGCTTTGGCATGCCATGTTGCTGGCCAAGGCTGTGGCATGGCATGCTGCCCTAGGCCAACGTGCCACCGCCACCGCCGCGGGCCGCCACTCGACGCGGGCCGCCACTCGACGCATCCCGTGCTTGGCTATGTAGTTTCGATGCCACAAGCCAATGCCACAAGCCAAGCGATGGCATGTGCCAAGCGCCCGCCTAGGCATAGGCGTGGCCTGTGGCCTGGCCATGCTGGCCAGCCTTAAGGGAGGTGCCCCCCCTTATAATAGCCTGTTAAGCCCTTTTCAATCTGGCAGGAGGAAACATCAAGCATGTTCGAGGAGTCATAATGGGGTTTTTTTAAAAAGTAATGGTTTTTTGCCAAAACTTTCAACATGAAAGTTGTATGAAATAATTTAATACACCATAAAAAAAATTATAAAAAAATATTTGGCCACCGGAATATTTTATTTTAATTTATTTCAATTTTAATACTTAAAAAATAATAAAAATTACTAAAAATACTCAAAAAATTCTAGAAAAATTCCAACAATTATAAGATGAGGCACTAGTAATTATAGTAATTTTTTTAATTATTTTTTTATTTTTAATTTATTTTATTATAATTTTTATGAGTAAATAAATAATTAAAAAGCCCGACGAACGTGCAAAAACTCTTAGAGAAACCCAGCAAGCATCGGATAGCTCGAATGCAAATAACAAACGCAACAGGCAACTTCCGAGGGACATACTTTTCCCAACAAGCTTCCACTGGGGAAAGCACTAGCAACGTGTTCGCAAGTCAAAGGCAACCAAACCGGCTATTACCCGAGGGACAAGCATTTCGCAGGGCAACATATACGTAAGTCAAAGCCAAACCAAATGGCAATTACACGAGGGACAGGATTGCTTGCCAAGGGCGTGGCATGCGATGTTCTAGCCCAAGGCCAAGGCACGCCACGCTGCGGGACAAGGCCGTGGCAAGACATGCGGCTGGCCTTGGCCTTGGCATGGCATGCCGCCGGCTTTGGCTGGGCTGCGTTGGCCTTGCCATGGAATGTTGCTGGCTTCGGATGGGCTGCCTCGGCCTTGGCCTTGGCCGTGGCATGGCATGGCATGCTGCTGGCCTTGGCCTTGGCCTTGGCATGGCATGCTGCTGGCTTTGGCTGGGCTGCCTTGGCCGTGGCATGGCATGCTGCTGGCTTTGGCTGGGCTGCCTTGGCCGTGGCATGGCATGCTGCTGGCCTAGGCCTTGGCATGGCATGCTGCTGGCTTTGGCTGGGCTGCCTTGGCCGTGGCATGGCATGCTGCAGGCCTAGGCCTTGGCATGGCATGCTGCTGGCTTTGGCTGGCAGCCTTGGCCGTGGCATGGCATGCTGCTGGCCTTGGCCTTGGCATGGCATGCTGCTGGCTTTGGCTGGCCTGCCTTGGCCGTGGCATGGCATGCTGCTGGCCTTGGCCTTGGCATGGCATGCTGCTGGCTTTGGCTGGCCTGCCTTGGCCGTGGCATGGCATGCTGCTGGCCTAGGCCTTGGCATGGCATGCTGCTGGCTTTGGCTGGCCTGCCTTGGCCGTGGCATGGCATGCTGCTGGCCTAGGCATGGCATGGCATGCTGCTGGCTTTGGCTGGGCTGCCTTGGCCGTGGCATGGCATGCTGCTGGCCTTGGCCTTGATATGGCATGCTGCTGGCTTTGGCTGGGCTGCCTTGGCCGTGGCATGGCATGCTGCTGGCCTAGGCCTTGGCATGGCATGCTGCTAGCTTTGGCTGGGCTGCCTTGGCCTTGGCATGGCATGCTGCTGGCTTTGGCTGGCCTGCCTTGGCCGTGGCATGGCATGCTGCTGGCCTAGGCCATGGCATGGCATGCTGCTGGCTTTGGCTGGGCTGCCTTGGCCGTGGCATGGCATGCTGCTGCCCTTGGCCTTGATATGGCATGCTGCTGGCTTTGGCTGGGCTGCCTTGGCCGTGGCATGGCATGCTGCTGGCCTAGGCCTTGGCATGGCATGCTGCTGGCTTTGGCTGGCCTGCGTTGGCCGTGGCATGGCATGCTGCTGGCCTAGGCCTTCGCATGGCATGCTGCTGGCCTAGGCCTTCGCATGGCATGCTGCTGGCTTTGGCTGGGCTGCCTTGGCCGTGGCATGGCATGCTGCTGGCCTTGGCCTTGGCATGGCATGCTGCTGGCTTTGGCTGGGCTGCCTTGGCCGTGGCATGGCATGCTGGTGGCCTAGGCCTTGGCATGGCATGCTGCTGGCTTTGGCTGGCCTGCCTTGGCCGTGGCATGGCATGCTGCTGGCCTAAGCCTTGGCATGGCATGCTGCTGGCTTTGGTTGGGCTGCCTTGGCCGTGGCATGGCATGCTGCTGGCCTTGGCCTTGGCATGGCATGCTGCTCGCTTTGGCTGGCCTGCCTTGGCCGTGGCATGGCATGCTGCTGGCCTAGGCCTTGGCATGGCATGCTGCTGGCTTTGGCTGGGCTGCCTTGGCCGTGGCATGGCATGCTGCTGGCCTTGGCCTTGGCATGCCATGCTGTTGGCTTTGGCTGGCCTGCCTTGGCCGTGGCATGGCATGCTGCTGGCCTAGGCCTTGGCATGGCATGCTGCTGGCTTTGGCTGGGCTGCCTTGGCCGTGGCATGGCATGCTGCTGGCCTTGGCCTTGGCATGGCATGCTGCTGGCTTTGGCTGGGCTGCCTTGGCCGTGGCATGGCATGCTGCTGGCCTTGGCCTTGGCATGGCATGCTGCTGGCTTTGGCTGGGCTGCCTTGGCCGTGGCATGGCATGCTGCTGGCCTAGGCCTTGGCATGGCATGCTGCTGGCTTTGGCTGGGCTGCCTTGGCCGTGGCATGGCATGCTGCTGGCCTAGGCCTTGGCATGGTATGCTGCTGGCCTAGGCCTTGGCATGGCATGCTGCTGGCTTTGGCTGGCAGCCTTGGCCGTGGCATGGCATGCTGCTGGCCTTGGCCTTGGCATGGCATGCTGCTGGCCTTGGCCTTGGCATGGCATGCTGCTGGCTTTGGCAGGCCTGCCTTGGCCGTGGCATGGCATGCTGCTGGCCTTGGCCTTGGCATGGCACGCTGCTGGCTTTGGCTGGCCTGCCTTGGCCGTGGCATGGCATGCTGCTGGCCTAGGCCTTGGCATGGCATGCTGCTGGCTTTGGCTGGCCTGCCTTGGCCGTGGCATGGCATGCTGCTGGCCTAGGCATGGCATGGCATGCTGCTGGCTTTGGCTGGGCTGCCTTGGCCGTGGCATGGCATGCTGCTGGTCTTGGCCTTGATATGGCATGCTGCTGGCTTTGGCTGGGCTGCCTTGGCCGTGGCATGGCATGCTGCTGGCCTAGGCCTTGGCATGGCATGCTGCTGGCTTTGGCTGGGCTGCCTTGGCCGTGGCATGGCATGCTGCTGGCCTTGGCCTTGGCATGGCATGCTGCTGGCTTTGGCTGGCCTGCCTTGGCCGTGGCATGGCATGCTGCTGGCCTAGGCCATGGCATGGCATGCTGCTGGCTTTGGCTGGGCTGCCTTGGCCGTGGCATGGCATGCTGCTGCCCTTGGCCTTGATATGGCATGCTGCTGGCTTTGGCTGGGCTGCCATGGCCGTGGCATGGCATGCTGCTGGCCTAGGCCTTGGCATGGCATGCTGCTGGCTTTGGCTGGCCTGCGTTGGCCGTGGCATGGCATGCTGCTGGCCTAGGCCTTGGCATGGCATGCTGCTGGCTTTGGCTGGGCTGCCTTGGCCGTGGCATGGCATGCTGCTGGCCTTGGCCTTGGCATGGCATGCTGCTGGCTTTGGCTGGGCTGCCTTGGCCGTGGCATGGCATGCTGGTGGCCTAGGCCTTGGCATGGCATGCTGCTGGCTTTGGCTGGCCTGCCTTGGCCGTGGCATGGCATGCTGCTGGCCTAAGCCTTGGCATGGCATGCTGCTGGCTTTGGTTGGGCTGCCTTGGCCGTGGCATGGCATGCTGCTGGCCTAGGCCTTGGCATGGCATGCTGCTCGCTTTGGCTGGCCTGCCTTGGCCGTGGCATGGCATGCTGCTGGCCTAGGCCTTGGCATGGCATGCTGCTGGCTTTGGCTGGGCTGCCTTGGCCGTGGCATGGCATGCTGCTGGCCTTGGCCTTGGCATGCCATGCTGTTGGCTTTGGCTGGCCTGCCTTGGCCGTGGCATGGCATGCTGCTGGCCTAGGCCTTGGCATGGCATGCTGCTGGCTTTGGCTGGGCTGCCTTGGCCGTGGCATGGCATGCTGCTGGCCTTGGCCTTGGCATGGCATGCTGCTGGCTTTGGCTGGGCTGCCTTGGCCGTGGCATGGCATGCTGCTGGCCTTGGCCTTGGCATGGCATGCTGCTGGCTTTGGCTGGGCTGCCTTGGCCGTGGCATGGCATGCTGCTGGCCTAGGCCTTGGCATGGCATGCTGCTGGCTTTGGCTGGGCTGCCTTGGCCGTGGCATGGCATGCTGCTGGCCTAGGCCGTGGCATGGCATGCTGCTGGCCTTGGCCTTGGCATGGCATGCTGCTGGCTTTGGCTGGCCTGCCTTGGCCGTGGCATGGCATGCTGCTGGCCTAGGCCTTGGCATGGCATGCTGCTGGCTTTGGCTGGCCTGCCTTGGCCGTGGCATGGCATGCTGCTGGCCTAGGCCGTGGCATGGCATGCTGCTGGCCTTGGCTGGGCTGCCTTGGCCGTGGCATGGCATGCTGCTGGCCTTGGCCTTGATATGGCATGCTGCTGGCTTTGGCTGCGCTGCCTTGGCCGTGCCATGGCATGCTGCTGGCCTAGGCCTTGGCATGGCATGCTGCTGGCTTTGGCTGGCCTGCCTTGGCCGTGGCATGGCATGCTGCTGGCCTTGGCCTTGGCATGGCATGCTGCTGGCTTTGGCTGGCCTGCCTTGGCCGTGGCATGGCATGCTGCTGGCCTAGGCCATGGCATGGCATGCTGCTGGCTTTGGCTGGGCTGCCTTGGCCGTGGCATGGCATGCTGCTGCCCTTGGCCGTGATATGGCATGCTGCTGGCTTTGGCTGGCCTGCCTTGGCCGTGGCATGGCATGCTGCTGGCCTAGGCCTTGGCATGGCATGTTGCTGGCTTTGGCTGGCCTGCCTTGGCCGTGGCATGGCATGCTGCTGGCCTAGGCCTTGGCATGGCATGCTGCTGGCTTTGGCTGGGCTGCCTTGGCCGTGGCATGGCATGCTGCTGGCCTTGGCCTTGGCATGGCATGCTGCTGGCTTTGGCGGGGCTGCCTTGGCCGTGGCATGGCATGCTGGTGGCCTAGGCCTTGGCATGGCATGCTGCTGGCTTTGGCTGGCCTGCCTTGGCCGTGGCATGGCATGCTGCTGGCCTAGGCCTTGGCATGGCATGCTGCTGGCTTTGGTTGGGCTGCCTTGGCCGTGGCATGGCATGCTGCTGGCCTTGGCCTTGGCATGGCATGCTGCTGGCTTTGGCTGGCCTGCCTTGGCCGTGGCATGGCATGCTGCTGGCCTTGGCCTTGGCATGGCATGCTGCTGGCTTTGGCTGGGCTGCCTTGGCCGTGGCATGGCATGCTGCTGGCCTAGGCCTTGGCATGGCATGCTGCTGGCTTTGGCTGGGCTGCCTTGGCCGTGGCATGGCATGCTGCTGGCCTAGGCCGTGGCATGGCATGCTGCTGGCCTTGGCCTTGGCATGGCATGCTGCTGGCTTTGGCTGGCCTGCCTTGGCCGTGGCATGGCATGCTGCTGGCCTAGGCCTTGGCATGGCATGCTGCTGGCTTTGGGTGGGCTGCCTTGGCCGTGGCATGGCATGCTGCTGGCCTTGGCCTTGGCATGGCATGCTGCTGGCTTTGGCTGGCCTGCCTTGGCCGTGGCATGGCATGCTGCTGGCCTAGGCCTTGGCATGGCATGCTGCTGGCTTTGGCTGGGCTGCCTTGGCCGTGGCATGGCATGCTGCTGGCCTTGGCCTTGGCATGGCATGCTGCTGGCTTTGGCTGGGCTGCCTTGGCCGTGGCATGGCATGCTGCTGGCTTTGGCTTGCCTGCCTTGGCCGTGGCATGGCATGCTGCTGGCCTAGGCCTTGGCATGGCATGCTGCTGGCTTTGGCTGGGCTGCCTTGGCCGTGGCATGGCATGCTGCTGGCCTTGGCCTTGGCATGGCATGCTGCTGGCTTTGGCTGGGCTGCCTTGGCCGTGGCATGGCATGCTGGTGGCCTAGGCCTTGGCATGGCATGCTGCTGGCTTTGGCTGGCCTGCCTTGGCCGTGGCATGGCATGCTGCTGGCCTAGGCCTTGGCATGGCATGCTGCTGGCTTTGGGTGGGCTGCCTTGGCCGTGGCATGGCATGCTGCTGGCCTTGGCCTTGGCATGGCATGCTGCTGGCTTTGGCTGGCCTGCCTTGGCCGTGGCATGGCATGCTGCTGGCCTAGGCCTTGGCATGGCATGCTGCTGGCTTTGGCTGGGCTGCCTTGGCCGTGGCATGGCATGCTGCTGGCCTTGGCCTTGGCATGGCATGCTGCTGGCTTTGGCTGGGCTGCCTTGGCCGTGGCATGGCATGCTGCTGGCCATGGCCTTGGCATGGCATGCTGCTGGCTTTGGCTTGCCTGCCTTGGCCGTGGCATGGCATGCTGCTGGCCTAGGCCTTGGCATGGCATGCTGCTGGCTTTGGCTGGGCTGCCTTGGCCGTGGCATGGCATGCTGCTGGCCTTGGCCTTGGCATGGCATGCTGCTGGCTTTGGCTGGCCTGCCTTGGCCGTGGCATGGCATGCTGCTGGCCTAGGCCTTGGCATGGCATGCTGCTGGCTTTGGCTGGGCTGCCTTGGCCGTGGCATGGCATGCTGCTGGCCTTGGCCTTGGCATGGCATGCTGCTGGCTTTGGCTTGCCTGCCTTGGCCGTGGCATGGCATGCTGCTGGCCTAGGCCTTGGCATGGCATGCTGCTGGCTTTGGCTGGGCTGCCTTGGCCGTGGCATGGCATGCTGCTGGCCTTGGCCTTGGCTTGGCATGCTGCTGGCTTTGGCTGGGCTGCCTTGGCCGTGGCATGGCATGCTGCTGGCCTTGGCCTTGGCATGGCATGCTGCTGGCTTTGGCTGGCCTGCCTTGGCCGTGGCATGGCATGCTGCTGGCCTTGGCATGGCATGCTGCTGGCTTTGGCTGGGCTGCCTTCGCCGTGGCATGCCATGCTGCTGGCCTTGGCCTTGGGGCTGGGCTGCCTTGGCTGCGGTTCTTATCACTAGACGTGCGTTGCGTGCGAAGGCGTGCAAAGGCGTGCGCGACCATGCGCGCAACACGCGCACCGTGGTCAAAAGACCACGCGCGCGGAATTCGCACAGGCCACGCTGCCCACGCCGCGGGCATGCCAGGCCGCCCAGGCCGTGCGCATGCCATGCCGTGCTGCCCAGGCCGGCTGCATGCCAGGCCGCCCAGGCCGTGCGCATGCCATGCCGTGCTGCCCACGCCGCGGGCATGCCAGGCCGGCTGCATGCCAGGCCGCCCAGGCCGTGCGCATGCCATGCCGTGCTGCCCACGCCGCGGGCATGCCAGGCCGGCTGCATGCCAGGCCGCCCAGGCCGTGCGCATGCCATGCCGTGCTGCCCATGCCGCGCGCATGCCAGGCCGCCCACGCCCGCGCGCATGCCACGCCATGCTGCCCAAGGCCGCGCCCAGGCCGCGCTAGGCCGCGCCCAGGCCGCCCAAGGCCGCGCCCAGGCCGCGCAAGGCCGCGCCCAGGCCGCCCAAGGCCGCGCCCAGGCCGCGCAAGGCCGCGCCCAGGTCGCCCAAGGCCGCGCCCAGGCCGCGCAAGGCCGCCCAAGGCCGCGGTCCAGGCCGCCCAAGGCCGCGGCCGAGCCGCCCCAGGCCGCAGCCCAGGCCGCGGTCGAGCCGCAGTGCATGTAACCCAAGGCCGCAGCCCAGGCCGCGCCCAACATGGGGCGTACCTGCCACTGCCTTGCCCTGGGCAAGGGAGGTGCCCCCCCCTTATAATAGCCTGTTAAGCCCTTTTCAATCTGGCAGGAGGAAACATCAAGCATGTTCGAGGAGTCATAATGGGGTTTTTTTAAAAAGTAATGGTTTTTTGCCAAAACTTTCAACATGAAAGTTGTAGGAAATAATTTAATACACCATAAAAAAAATTAAAAAAAATATTTTTTTACAGAAAATATTTTATTTTAATTTATTTCGATATTAATACTTAAAAAATAATAAAAATTAATAAAAATAGTCAAAAAATTATGGAAAAATTCCCATAATTAAAGGATGATTCACTAGTAATTATAGAAATTATTAAATTATTTTTTTCATTTTTTTTATTTTATTTTGATTTTTTTATGCCAAATAAGGGCTTTAAAAATTCGAAAAGCTCCAGAAAAATTGCAAAAAAATAGGGAATGACATTTAAAATTGATTGTAGTGCATTTTTAATTGTGTTGCACGGTTTGGGTAAGATTATAAAAGAATCATGTTCAAAAAGATCGATCGAGGCGGTGGCACGCCATGGCCTTGGCCTTGGCCTTGGCCTTTGCCCGCGGCCTTGGCCTTTGCCTTGGCCTTGGCCATGCCTTGCACAGGGACTTGGCCTTGCCCACTGCCTTGGCCTTGGCTTTGGCCTTGGCCTTGGCATGGCATGGCATGCTCGCCGAGGCCGTGGCATGCCTTGCTGCTAGCCAAGGCCGTGGCGTGGCATGCTCGCCCAGCCCGTGGCATGCCGTGCTCGCCCAGCCCGTGGCACGCCATGTTGGCCCAAGGCATTGGCATGGCATGCCGGCCAAGGCATGCTGGCCAACGCTGCACAAGGCGGTGCCATGGCATGGCATGCTGACCAAGACCGTGCCATGGCATGCTGGGCGAGGCCGGGGCATGGCATGCTGGCCGAGGCCGTGGCTTGCCATGCCGCCACGGCCGTGGCATGCCGGGCAACGGACCGGCATGGCCCAGCCCGTGGCACGCCATGTTGGCCCAAGGCATTGGCATGGCATGCCGGCCAAGGCATGCTGGCCAACGCTGCGGCACGGCGTGCTGGACAAGGCGGTGCCATGGCATGGCATGCTGACCAAGACAGTGCCATGGCATGCTGGCCGAGGCCGTGGCATGGCATGCTGGCCGAGGCCGTGGCTTGCCATGCCGCCACGGCCGTGGCATGCTGGGCAACGGACCGGCATGGCATGCTGGCCGTGGCGGTGGCACGACATGCTGGCCAAGGCAGTGGCATGGCATGTAGGCCAAGGCTAAGGCATGGCACGCTGTGGCATGGCACGCTGGCCAAGGCAGTCGCAAGGCATGCGGGCCGAGGCCGCGGCACGGCCCGCTGGGCAACGCGGTGGCATGGCATGCTGGGCAACGCCGTGGCAAGGCATGCGGGCCGAGGCCTTGGCATGGCATGCTGGCCGAGGCCGTGGCATGGCATGCGGGCCGAGGCCGTGGCATGGCATGGCATGCGGGCCGAGGCCGTGGCATGGCATGCGGGCCGAGGCCGTGGCGTGGCATGGCATGGCATGTTGGGCAACGCCGTGGCAAGACATGCGGGCCGAGGCCGTGGCATGGCATGTTGGGCAACGCCCTGGCAAGCCATGCGGGCCGAGGCCGTGGCGTGGCATGTTTGCCAAGGCTAAGGCATGGCACGCCGGGCAACGCGGTGCATTGGCATGCTGGGCAGCGCGGTGGCAAGGCATGGGGGCCGAGGCCGTGGCATGGCATGTTGGGCAACGCCGTGGCAAGACATGCGGGCCGAGGCCGTGGCATGGCATGCGGGCCGAGGCCGTGGCACGACATGTTGGCCAAGGCTAAGGCATGGCACGCCGGGCAACGCGGTGGCATGGCATGCTGGGCAACGCGGTGGCAAGGCATGCGGGCCGAGGCCGTGGCATGGCATGTTGGGCAACGCCGTAGAAGGGCATGCGGGCCGAGGCCGTGGCATGGCATGCGGGCCGAGGCCGTGGCATGGCATGTTGGGCGACGCCGTAGCAAGGCATGCGGGCCGAGGCCGTGGCATGTCATGCGGGCCGAGGCCGTGGCATGGCATGCGGGCCGAGGCCGTGGCATGGCATGTTGGCCGAGGCCGTGGCAAGGCATGCGGGCCGAGGCCGTGGCATGGCATGTTTGGCAACGCCGTGGCAAGACATGCGGGCCGTGGCATGGCATGGCATGCGGGCCGAGGCCGTGGCACGACATGTTGGCCAAGGCTAAGGCATGGCACGCCGGGCAACGCGGTGGCATGGCACGCCGGGCAACGCGGTGGCAAGGCATGCGGGCCGGGGCCGTGGCATGGCATGTTGGGCGACGCCGTAGCAAGGCATGCGGTCCGAGGCCGTGGCATGTCATGCGGGCCGAGGCCATGGCATGGCATGCGGGCCGAGGCCGTGGCATGGCATGTTGGGCGACGCCGTAGCAAGGCATGCGGGCCGAGGCCGTGGCATGTCATGCGAGCCGAGGCCGTGGCATGGCATGCGGGCCGAGGCCGTGGCATGGCAAGTTGGGCGACGTCGTGGCAAGGCATGCGGGCCGAGGCCGTGGCATGTCACGCGGGCCGAGGCCGTGGCATGGCATGCGGGCAGAGGCCGTGGCATGGCATGTTGGGCGACGCCGTCGCAAGGCATGCGGGCCGAGGCCGTGGCATGGCATGCGGGCCGAGGCCGTGGCATGGCATGTTGGGCGACGCCGTAGCAAGGCATGCGGGCCGAGGCCGTGGCATGTCATGGCATGTTGGGCGACGCCGTAGCAAGGCATGCGGGCCGAGGCCGTGGCATGGCATGTTTGGCAACGCCGTGGCAAGACATGAGGGCCGTGGCATGGCATGGCATGCGGGCCGAGGCCGTGGCACGACATGTTGGCCAAGGCTAAGGCATGGCACGCCGGGCAACGCGGTGGCATGGCATGCGGGCCGGGGCCGTGGCATGGCATGTTGGCCAACGTCGTAGCAAGGCATGCGGGCCGAGGCCGAGGCCGTGGCACGGCATGCGGGCCGAGGCTGTGGCATGGCATGTTGGGCGACGCCGTAGCAAGGCATGCGGTCCGAGGCCGTGGCATGTCATGCGGGCCGAGGCCGTGGCATGGCATGCGGGCCGAGGCCGTGGCATGGCATGTTGGGCGACGCCGTAGCAAGGCATGCGGGCCGAGGCCGTGCCGTGGCATGCGGGCCGAGGCCGTGGCATGGCATGCGGGCCGAGGCCGTGGCATGGCATGTTGGGCGACGCCGTAGCAAGGCATGCGGTCCGAGGCCGTGGCCTGTCATGCGGGCCGAGGCCGTGGCATGGCATGCGGGCCGAGGCCGTGGCATGGCATGCGGGCCGAGGCCGTGGCATGGCATGTTGGGCGACGCCGTAGCATGGCATGCGGGCCGAGGCCGTGGCATGTCATGCGCGCCGAGGCCGTGGCATGGCATGCGGGCCGAGGCCGTGGCATGGCAAGTTGGGCGACGTCGTGGCAAGGCATGCGGGCCGAGGCCGTGGCATGGCATGCGGGCCGAGGCCGTGGCAAGGCATGTTGGGCGACGCCGTCGCAAGGCATGCGGGCCGAGGCCGTGGCATGTCATGCGGGCCGAGGCCGTGGCATGGCATGCGGGCCGAGGCCGTGGCATGGCATGTTGGGCGACGCCGTAGCAAGGCATGCGGGCCGAGGCCGTGCCGTGGCATGCGGGCCGAGGCCGTGGCATGGCATGTTGGGCGACGCCGTAGCAAGGCATGCGGTCCGAGGCCGTGGCATGTCATGCGGGCCGAGGCCGTGGCATGGCATGCGGGCCGAGGCCGTGGCATGGCATGTTGGGCGACCCCGTAGCAAGGCATGCGGTCCGAGGCCGTGGCATGTCATGCGGGCCGAGGCCGTGGCATGGCATGCGGGCCGAGGCCGTGGCATGGCATGTTGGGCGACGCCGTAGCAAGGCATACGGGCCGAGGCCGTGCCGTGGCATGCGGGCCGAGGCCGTGGCATGGCATGTTGGGCGACGCCGTAGCAAGGCATGCGGTCCGAGGCCGTGGCATGTCATGCGGGCCGAGGCCGTGGCATGGCATGCGGGCCGAGGCCGTGGCATGGCATGTTGGGCGACGCCGTAGCAAGGCATGCGGGCCGAGGCCGTGGCATGTCATGCGGGCCGAGGCCGTGGCATGGCATGCGGGCCGAGGCCGTGGCATGGCAAGTTGGGCGGCGTCGTGGCAAGGCATGCTGGCCGAGGCCGTGGCATGTCATGCGGGCCGAGGCCGTGGCATGGCATGCGGGCCGAGGCCGTGGCAAGGCATGTTGGGCGACGCCGTAGCAAGGCATGCGGGCCGAGGCCGTGGCATGTCATGCGGGCCGAGGCCGTGGCACGTCATGCGGGCCGAGGCCGTGGCATGGCATGTTTGGCCACGCCGTGGCAAGACATGCGGGCCGTGGCATGGCATGGCATGCGGGCCGAGGCCGTGGCTCGACATGTTGGCCAAGGCTAAGGCATGGCACGCCGGGCAACGCGGTGGCATGGCATGCTGGGCAACGCGGTGGCAAGGCATGCGGGCCGAGGCCGTGGCATGGCATGTTGGGCAACGCCGCAGCAAGGCATGCGGGCCGAGGCCGTGGCATGGCATGCGGGCCGAGGCCGTGGCATGGCATGCGGGCCGAGGCCGTGGCATGGCATGTTGGGCGACGCCGTAGCAAGGCATGCGGTCCGAGGCCGTGGCATGTCATGCGGGCCGAGGCCGTGGCATGGCATGCGGGCCGAGGCCGTGGCATGGCATGTTGGGCGACGCAGTAGCAAGGCATGCGGGCCGAGGCCGTGGCATGTCATGCGGGCCGAGGCCGTGGCATGGCATGCGGGCCGAGGCCGTGGCATGGCAAGTTGGGCGGCGTCGTGGCAAGGCATGCGGGCCGAGGCCGTGGCATGTCATGCGGGCCGAGGCCGTGGCACGGCATGCGGGCCGAGGCCGTGGCACGTCATGCGGGCCGAGGCCGTGGCATGGCATGTTTGGCAACGCCGTGGCAAGACATGCGGGCTGTGGCATGGCATGGCATGCGGGCCGAGGCCGTGGCTCGACATGTTGGCCAAGGCTAAGGCATGGCACGCCGGGCAACGCGGTGGCATGGCATGCTGGGCAACGCGGTGGCAAGGCATGCGGGCCGAGGCCGTGGCATGGCATGTTGGGCAACGCCGCAGCAAGGCATGCGGGCCGAGGCCGTGGCATGGCATGCGGGCCGAGGCCGTGGCATGGCATGCGGGCCGTCGCCGTGGCATGGCATGTTGGGCGACGCCGTCGCAAGGCATGCGGGCCGAGGCCGTGGCATGGCATGTTTGGCAACGCCGTGGCAAGACATGCGGGCCGTGGCATGGCATGGCATGCGGGCCGAGGCCGTGGCACGGCATGCGGGCCGAGGCCGTGGCATGGCATGTTGGGCGACGCCGTAGCAAGGCATGCGGGCTGAGGCCGTGGCCGTGGCATGGCATGCGGGCCGTGGCCGTGGCATGGCATGGCATGCGGGCCGAG
>NW_028129277.1:16422500-16437500 GCF_055761805.1 Camellia sinensis | reverse complement strand
CCCGACGAACGCGCGAAAACATTTAGAGAGGCCGAGCAAGCACCGGTTAGCGCGAATGCAAATAACAAACGCAACAGGCAAATTTCGAGGGACATACTTTTCGCAACAAGCTTCCACTAGGAAAGCATAGGCAACTCGTTCGAACGTCAAAGCCAACCAAATGGCAATTACCCGAGGGACACGCTTTTCGCAAGGCACCTTCCACTAGGGAAGCGCAAGCAACCCGAAGGCGAGTCGAAGACAACCCGAGGGACATGGAGGAATGCACCAGTGGAGTTCGCTGCACAGGCAGGGATCCGTCCAACTCGCACAAACCGAACACAACTCACGCGCCACGACGTACACTGTGCACCAGCCCCCCAAAACGAATCACCCCCCGAAGGACCAAGAAGCCCGACGAACGCGCGAAAACATTTAGAGAGGCCGAGCAAGCACCGGTTAGCGCGAATGCAAATAACAAACGCAACAGGCAACTTTCGAGGGACATACTTCTCGCAACAAGCTTCCACAAGGAAAGCACAGGCAACTCGTTCGCACGCCAAAGCCAACCAAATGGCAATTTAACCGAGGGACATGCATTTCGCAAGGCAACTTGTACAATTACCCGAGGGACATGGCATGCTTGCCAAGGCCGTGGCTTGGCATGCTTGCCAAGGCCGTGGCATGACATGCTGCTGGCCAAGGCCGGGCATGACATGCTGCTGGCCAAGGCCGGGCATGCCATGCTGCTGGACAAGGCCGTGGCAAGGCATGCTGATGGCCGAGGCCGTGGCAAGGCATGCTGATGGCCGAGGCCGTGGCAAGGCATGCTGATGGCCGAGGCCGTGGCAAGGCATGCTGCTGGCCAAGGCGTTGGCATGGCATGCTGCTGCTGACCAAGGCTTGGGCTTGCCATGCTGCCGGCCAAGGCCGCGGCATGGCATGCTGCCGGCCAAGGCCGCGGCATGCCATGTTGCTGGCCAAGGCCGTGGCATGGCATGCTGCTGGCCAAGGCCGTGGCATGACATGCTGGCCAAGGCCGGGGCATGGCAAGCTGCTGGCCAAGGTCGTGGCATGGCACGCTGCTGGCCAAGGCCGGGGCATAGCACGCTGCTGGCCATGGCCGTGGCTTGGCAAGGTTGCCAAGGCCGGGGCATGGCGTGCTGTTGGCCAAGGCTTTGGCATGCCATGTTGCTGGCCAAGGCTGTGGCATGGCATGCTGCTGGCCAAGGCTGTGGCATGGCATGCTGCTGGCCAAGGCCGTGGCATGACATGCTGGCCAAGGCCGGGGCATGGCATGCTGCTGGCCAAGGTCGTGGCATGGCATGCTGCTGGCCAAGGCCGTGGCATGACATGCTTGCCAAGGCCAGGGCATGGCATGCTGCTGGCCAAGGCTTTGGCATGCCATGTTGCTGGCCAAGGCTGTGGCATGGCATGCTGCCCTAGGCCAACGTGCCACCGCCACCGCCGCGGGCCGCCACTCGACGCATCCCGTGCTTGGCTATGTAGTTTCGATGCCACAAGCCAATGCCACAAGCCAAGCGATGGCATGTGCCAAGCGCCCGCCTAGGCATAGGCGTGGCCTGTGGCCTGGCCATGCTGGCCAGCCTTAAGGGAGGTGCCCCCCCCTTATAATAGCCTGTTAAGCCCTTTTCAATCTGGCAGGAGGAAACATCAAGCATGTTCGAGGAGTCATAATGGGGTTTTTTTAAAAAGTAATGGTTTTTTGCCAAAACTTTCAACATGAAAGTTGTATGAAATAATTTAATACACCATAAAAAAAATTATAAAAAAATATTTGGCCACCGGAATATTTTATTTTAATTTATTTCAATTTTAATACTTAAAAAATAATAAAAATTACTAAAAATACTCAAAAAATTCTAGAAAAATTCCAACAATTATAAGATGAGGCACTAGTAATTATAGTAATTTTTTTAATTATTTTTTTATTTTTAATTTATTTTATTATAATTTTTATGAGTAAATAAATAATTAAAAAGCCCGACGAACGTGCAAAAACTCTTAGAGAAACCCAGCAAGCATCGGATAGCTCGAATGCAAATAACAAACGCAACAGGCAACTTCCGAGGGACATACTTTTCCCAACAAGCTTCCACTGGGGAAAGCACTAGCAACGTGTTCGCAAGTCAAAGGCAACCAAACCGGCTATTACCCGAGGGACAAGCATTTCGCAGGGCAACATATACGTAAGTCAAAGCCAAACCAAATGGCAATTACACGAGGGACAGGATTGCTTGCCAAGGGCGTGGCATGCGATGTTCTAGCCCAAGGCCAAGGCACGCCACGCTGCGGGACAAGGCCGTGGCAAGACATGCGGCTGGCCTTGGCCTTGGCATGGCATGCCGCCGGCTTTGGCTGGGCTGCGTTGGCCTTGCCATGGAATGTTGCTGGCTTCGGATGGGCTGCCTCGGCCTTGGCCTTGGCCGTGGCATGGCATGGCATGCTGCTGGCCTTGGCCTTGGCCTTGGCATGGCATGCTGCTGGCTTTGGCTGGGCTGCCTTGGCCGTGGCATGGCATGCTGCTGGCTTTGGCTGGGCTGCCTTGGCCGTGGCATGGCATGCTGCTGGCCTAGGCCTTGGCATGGCATGCTGCTGGCTTTGGCTGGGCTGCCTTGGCCGTGGCATGGCATGCTGCTGGCCTAGGCCTTGGCATGGCATGCTGCTGGCTTTGGCTGGCAGCCTTGGCCGTGGCATGGCATGCTGCTGGCCTTGGCCTTGGCATGGCATGCTGCTGGCTTTGGCTGGCCTGCCTTGGCCGTGGCATGGCATGCTGCTGGCCTTGGCCTTGGCATGGCATGCTGCTGGCTTTGGCTGGCCTGCCTTGGCCGTGGCATGGCATGCTGCTGGCCTAGGCCTTGGCATGGCATGCTGCTGGCTTTGGCTGGCCTGCCTTGGCCGTGGCATGGCATGCTGCTGGCCTAGGCATGGCATGGCATGCTGCTGGCTTTGGCTGGGCTGCCTTGGCCGTGGCATGGCATGCTGCTGGCCTTGGCCTTGATATGGCATGCTGCTGGCTTTGGCTGGGCTGCCTTGGCCGTGGCATGGCAAGCTGCTGGCCTAGGCCTTGGCATGGCATGCTGCTGGCTTTGGCTGGGCTGCCTTGGCCTTGGCATGGCATGCTGCTGGCTTTGGCTGGCCTGCCTTGGCCGTGGCATGGCATGCTGCTGGCCTAGGCCATGGCATGGCATGCTGCTGGCTTTGGCTGGGCTGCCTTGGCCGTGGCATGGCATGCTGCTGCCCTTGGCCTTGATATGGCATGCTGCTGGCTTTGGCTGGGCTGCCTTGGCCGTGGCATGGCATGCTGCTGGCCTAGGCCTTGGCATGGCATGCTGCTGGCTTTGGCTGGCCTGCGTTGGCCGTGGCATGGCATGCTGCTGGCCTAGGCCTTCGCATGGCATGCTGCTGGCTTTGGCTGGGCTGCCTTGGCCGTGGCATGGCATGCTGCTGGCCTTGGCCTTGGCATGGCATGCTGCTGGCTTTGGCTGGGCTGCCTTGGCCGTGGCATGGCATGCTGGTGGCCTAGGCCTTGGCATGGCATGCTGCTGGCTTTGGCTGGCCTGCCTTGGCCGTGGCATGGCATGCTGCTGGCCTAAGCCTTGGCATGGCATGCTGCTGGCTTTGGTTGGGCTGCCTTGGCCGTGGCATGGCATGCTGCTGGCCTTGGCCTTGGCATGGCATGCTGCTCGCTTTGGCTGGCCTGCCTTGGCCGTGGCATGGCATGCTGCTGGCCTAGGCCTTGGCATGGCATGCTGCTGGCTTTGGCTGGGCTGCCTTGGCCGTGGCATGGCATGCTGCTGGCCTTGGCCTTGGCATGCCATGCTGTTGGCTTTGGCTGGCCTGCCTTGGCCGTGGCATGGCATGCTGCTGGCCTAGGCCTTGGCATGGCATGCTGCTGGCTTTGGCTGGGCTGCCTTGGCCGTGGCATGGCATGCTGCTGGCCTTGGCCTTGGCATGGCATGCTGCTGGCTTTGGCTGGGCTGCCTTGGCCGTGGCATGGCATGCTGCTGGCCTTGGCCTTGGCATGGCATGCTGCTGGCTTTGGCTGGGCTGCCTTGGCCGTGGCATGGCATGCTGCTGGCCTAGGCCTTGGCATGGCATGCTGCTGGCTTTGGCTGGGCTGCCTTGGTCGTGGCATGGCATGCTGCTGGCCTAGGCCTTGGCATGGTATGCTGCTGGCCTAGGCCTTGGCATGGCATGCTGCTGGCTTTGGCTGGCAGCCTTGGCCGTGGCATGGCATGCTGCTGGCCTTGGCCTTGGCATGGCATGCTGCTGGCCTTGGCCTTGGCATGGCATGCTGCTGGCTTTGGCAGGCCTGCCTTGGCCGTGGCATGGCATGCTGCTGGCCTTGGCCTTGGCATGGCATGCTGCTGGCTTTGGCTGGCCTGCCTTGGCCGTGGCATGGCATGCTGCTGGCCTAGGCCTTGGCATGGCATGCTGCTGGCTTTGGCTGGCCTGCCTTGGCCGTGGCATGGCATGCTGCTGGCCTAGGCATGGCATGGCATGCTGCTGGCTTTGGCTGGGCTGCCTTGGCCGTGGCATGGCATGCTGCTGGCCTTGGCCTTGAGATGGCATGCTGCTGGCTTTGGCTGGGCTGCCTTGGCCGTGGCATGGCATGCTGCTGGCCTAGGCCTTGGCATGGCATGCTGCTGGCTTTGGCTGGGCTGCCTTGGCCGTGGCATGGCATGCTGCTGGCCTTGGCCTTGGCATGGCATGCTGCTGGCTTTGGCTGGCCTGCCTTGGCCGTGGCATGGCATGCTGCTGGCCTAGGCCATGGCATGGCATGCTGCTGGCTTTGGCTGGGCTGCCTTGGCCGTGGCATGGCATGCTGCTGCCCTTGGCCTTGATATGGCATGCTGCTGGCTTTGGCTGGGCTGCCATGGCCGTGGCATGGCATGCTGCTGGCCTAGGCCTTGGCATGGCATGCTGCTGGCTTTGGCTGGCCTGCGTTGGCCGTGGCATGGCATGCTGCTGGCCTAGGCCTTGGCATGGCATGCTGCTGGCTTTGGCTGGGCTGCCTTGGCCGTGGCATGGCATGCTGCTGGCCTTGGCCTTGGCATGGCATGCTGCTGGCTTTGGCTGGGCTGCCTTGGCCGTGGCATGGCATGCTGGTGGCCTAGGCCTTGGCATGGCATGCTGCTGGCTTTGGCTGGCCTGCCTTGGCCGTGGCATGGCATGCTGCTGGCCTAAGCCTTGGCATGGCATGCTGCTGGCTTTGGTTGGGCTGCCTTGGCCGTGGCATGGCATGCTGCTGGCCTAGGCCTTGGCATGGCATGCTGCTCGCTTTGGCTGGCCTGCCTTGGCCGTGGCATGGCATGCTGCTGGCCTAGGCCTTGGCATGGCATGCTGCTGGCTTTGGCTGGGCTGCCTTGGCCGTGGCATGGCATGCTGCTGGCCTTGGCCTTGGCATGCCATGCTGTTGGCTTTGGCTGGCCTGCCTTGGCCGTGGCATGGCATGCTGCTGGCCTAGGCCTTGGCATGGCATGCTGCTGGCTTTGGCTGGGCTGCCTTGGCCGTGGCATGGCATGCTGCTGGCCTTGGCCTTGGCATGGCATGCTGCTGGCTTTGGCTGGGCTGCCTTGGCCGTGGCATGGCATGCTGCTGGCCTTGGCCTTGGCATGGCATGCTGCTGGCTTTGGCTGGGCTGCCTTGGCCGTGGCATGGCATGCTGCTGGCCTAGGCCTTGGCATGGCATGCTGCTGGCTTTGGCTGGGCTGCCTTGGCCGTGGCATGGCATGCTGCTGGCCTAGGCCGTGGCATGGCATGCTGCTGGCCTTGGCCTTGGCATGGCATGCTGCTGGCTTTGGCTGGCCTGCCTTGGCCGTGGCATGGCATGCTGCTGGCCTAGGCCTTGGCATGGCATGCTGCTGGCTTTGGCTGGTCTGTTTTGGCCGTGGCATGGCATGCTGCTGGCCTAGGCCTTGGCATGGCATGCTGCTGGCTTTGGCTGGCCTGCCTTGGCCGTGGCATGGCATGCTGCTGGCCTAGGCCATGGCATGGCATGCTGCTGGCTTTGGCTGGGCTGCCTTGGCCGTGGCATGGCATGCTGCTGGCCTTGGCCTTGATATGGCATGCTGCTGGCTTTGGCTGGGCTGCCTTGGCCGTGCCATGGCATGCTGCTGGCCTAGGCCTTGGCATGGCATGCTGCTGGCTTTGGCTGGCCTGCCTTGGCCGTGGCATGGCATGCTGCTGGCCTTGGCCTTGGCATGGCATGCTGCTGGCTTTGGCTGGCCTGCCTTGGCCGTGGCATGGCATGCTGCTGGCCTAGGCCATGGCATGGCATGCTGCTGGCTTTGGCTGGGCTGCCTTGGCCGTGGCATGGCATGCTGCTGCCCTTGGCCGTGATATGGCATGCTGCTGGCTTTGGCTGGGCTGCCTTGGCCGTGGCATGGCATGCTGCTGGCCTAGGCCTTGGCATGGCATGTTGCTGGCTTTGGCTGGCCTGCCTTGGCCGTGGCATGGCATGCTGCTGGCCTAGGCCTTGGCATGGCATGCTGCTGGCTTTGGCTGGGCTGCCTTGGCCGTGGCATGGCATGCTGCTGGCCTTGGCCTTGGCATGGCATGCTGCTGGCTTTGGCGGGGCTGCCTTGGCCGTGGCATGGCATGCTGGTGGCCTAGGCCTTGGCATGGCATGCTGCTGGCTTTGGCTGGCCTGCCTTGGCCGTGGCATGGCATGCTGCTGGCCTAGGCCTTGGCATGGCATGCTGCTGGCTTTGGCTGGGCTGCCTTGGCCGTGGCATGGCATGCTGCTGGCCTTGGCCTTGGCATGGCATGCTGCTGGCTTTGGTTGGGCTGCCTTGGCCGTGGCATGGCATGCTGCTGGCCTTGGCCTTGGCATGGCATGCTGCTGGCTTTGGCTGGCCTGCCTTGGCCGTGGCATGGCATGCTGCTGGCCTTGGCCTTGGCATGGCATGCTGCTGGCTTTGGCTGGGCTGCCTTGGCCGTGGCATGGCATGCTGCTGGCCTAGGCCTTGGCATGGCATGCTGCTGGCTTTGGCTGGGCTGCCTTGGCCGTGGCATGGCATGCTGCTGGCCTAGGCCGTGGCATGGCATGCTGCTGGCCTTGGCCTTGGCATGGCATGCTGCTGGCTTTGGCTGGCCTGCCTTGGCCGTGGCATGGCATGCTGCTGGCCTAGGCCTTGGCATGGCATGCTGCTGGCTTTGGGTGGGCTGCCTTGGCCGTGGCATGGCATGCTGCTGGCCTTGGCCTTGGCATGGCATGCTGCTGGCTTTGGCTGGCCTGCCTTGGCCGTGGCATGGCATGCTGCTGGCCTAGGCCTTGGCATGGCATGCTGCTGGCTTTGGCTGGGCTGCCTTGGCCGTGGCATGGCATGCTGCTGGCCTTGGCCTTGGCATGGCATGCTGCTGGCTTTGGCTGGGCTGCCTTGGCCGTGGCATGGCATGCTGCTGGCTTTGGCTTGCCTGCCTTGGCCGTGGCATGGCATGCTGCTGGCCTAGGCCTTGGCATGGCATGCTGCTGGCTTTGGCTGGGCTGCCTTGGCCGTGGCATGGCATGCTGCTGGCCTTGGCCTTGGCATGGCATGCTGCTGGCTTTGGCTGGGCTGCCTTGGCCGTGGCATGGCATGCTGGTGGCCTAGGCCTTGGCATGGCATGCTGCTGGCTTTGGCTGGCCTGCCTTGGCCGTGGCATGGCATGCTGCTGGCCTAGGCCTTGGCATGGCATGCTGCTGGCTTTGGGTGGGCTGCCTTGGCCGTGGCATGGCATGCTGCTGGCCTTGGCCTTGGCATGGCATGCTGCTGGCTTTGGCTGGCCTGCCTTGGCCGTGGCATGGCATGCTGCTGGCCTAGGCCTTGGCATGGCATGCTGCTGGCTTTGGCTGGGCTGCCTTGGCCGTGGCATGGCATGCTGCTGGCCTTGGCCTTGGCATGGCATGCTGCTGGCTTTGGCTGGGCTGCCTTGGCCGTGGCATGGCATGCTGCTGGCCATGGCCTTGGCATGGCATGCTGCTGGCTTTGGCTTGCCTGCCTTGGCCGTGGCATGGCATGCTGCTGGCCTAGGCCTTGGCATGGCATGCTGCTGGCTTTGGCTGGGCTGCCTTGGCCGTGGCATGGCATGCTGCTGGCCTTGGCCTTGGCATGGCATGCTGCTGGCTTTGGCTGGCCTGCCTTGGCCGTGGCATGGCATGCTGCTGGCCTAGGCCTTGGCATGGCATGCTGCTGGCTTTGGCTGGGCTGCCTTGGCCGTGGCATGGCATGCTGCTGGCCTTGGCCTTGGCATGGCATGCTGCTGGCTTTGGCTTGCCTGCCTTGGCCGTGGCATGGCATGCTGCTGGCCTAGGCCTTGGCATGGCATGCTGCTGGCTTTGGCTGGGCTGCCTTGGCCGTGGCATGGCATGCTGCTGGCCTTGGCCTTGGCTTGGCATGCTGCTGGCTTTGGCTGGGCTGCCTTGGCCGTGGCATGGCATGCTGCTGGCCTTGGCCTTGGCATGGCATGCTGCTGGCTTTGGCTGGCCTGCCTTGGCCGTGGCATGGCATGCTGCTGGCCTTGGCATGGCATGCTGCTGGCTTTGGCTGGGCTGCCTTCGCCGTGGCATGCCATGCTGCTGGCCTTGGCCTTGGGGCTGGGCTGCCTTGGCTGCGGTTCTTATCACTAGACGTGCGTTGCGTGCGAAGGCGTGCAAAGGCGTGCGCGACCATGCGCGCAACACGCGCACCGTGGTCAAAAGACCACGCGCGCGGTATTCGCACAGGCCACGCTGCCCACGCCGCGGGCATGCCAGGCCGCCCAGGCCGTGCGCATGCCATGCCGTGCTGCCCAGGCCGGCTGCATGCCAGGCCGCCCAGGCCGTGCGCATGCCATGCCGTGCTGCCCACGCCGCGGGCATGCCAGGCCGGCTGCATGCCAGGCCGCCCAGGCCGTGCGCATGCCATGCCGTGCTGCCCACGCCGCGGGCATGCCAGGCCGGCTGCATGCCAGGCCGCCCAGGCCGTGCGCATGCCATGCCGTGCTGCCCATGCCGCGCGCATGCCAGGCCGCCCACGCCCGCGCGCATGCCACGCCATGCTGCCCAAGGCCGCGCCCAGGCCGCGCAAGGCCGCGCCCAGGCCGCCCAAGGCCGCGCCCAGGCCGCGCAAGGCCGCCCAAGGCCGCGGTCCAGGCCGCCCAAGGCCGCGGCCGAGCCGCCCCAGGCCGCAGCCCAGGCCGCGGTCGAGCCGCAGTGCATGTAACCCAAGGCCGCAGCCCAGGCCGCGCCCAACATGGGGCGTACCTGCCACTGCCTTGCCCTGGGCAAGGGAGGTGCCCCCCCCTTATAATAGCCTGTTAAGCCCTTTTCAATCTGGCAGGAGGAAACATCAAGCATGTTCGAGGAGTCATAATGGGGTTTTTTTAAAAAGTAATGGTTTTTTGCCAAAACTTTCAACATGAAAGTTGTAGGAAATAATTTAATACACCATAAAAAAAATTAAAAAAAATATTTTTTTACAGAAAATATTTTATTTTAATTTATTTCGATATTAATACTTAAAAAATAATAAAAATTAATAAAAATAGTCAAAAAATTATGGAAAAATTCCCATAATTAAAGGATGATTCACTAGTAATTATAGAAATTATTAAATTATTTTTTTCATTTTTTTTATTTTATTTTGATTTTTTTATGCCAAATAAGGGCTTTAAAAATTCGAAAAGCTCCAGAAAAATTGCAAAAAAATAGGGAATGACATTTAAAATTGATTGTAGTGCATTTTTAATTGTGTTGCACGGTTTGGGTAAGATTATAAAAGAATCATGTTCAAAAAGATCGATCGAGGCGGTGGCACGCCATGGCCTTGGCCTTGGCCTTGGCCTTTGCCCGCGGCCTTGGCCTTTGCCTTGGCCTTGGCCATGGCCATGCCTTGCACAGGGACTTGGCCTTGCCCACTGCCTTGGCCTTGGCTTTGGCCTTGGCCTTGGCATGGCATGGCATGCTCGCCGAGGCCGTGGCATGCCTTGCTGCTAGCCAAGGCCGTGGCGTGGCATGCTCGCCCAGCCCGTGGCATGCCGTGCTCGCCCAGCCCGTGGCACGCCATGTTGGCCCAAGGCATTGGCATGGCATGCCGGCCAAGGCATGCTGGCCAACGCTGCACAAGGCGGTGCCATGGCATGGCATGCTGACCAAGACCGTGCCATGGCATGCTGGGCGAGGCCGGGGCATGGCATGCTGGCCGAGGCCGTGGCTTGCCATGCCGCCACGGCCGTGGCATGCCGGGCAACGGACCGGCATGGCCCAGCCCGTGGCACGCCATGTTGGCCCAAGGCATTGGCATGGCATGCCGGCCAAGGCATGCTGGCCAACGCTGCGGCACGGCGTGCTGGACAAGGCGGTGCCATGGCATGGCATGCTGACCAAGACAGTGCCATGGCATGCTGGCCGAGGCCGTGGCATGGCATGCTGGCCGAGGCCGTGGCTTGCCATGCCGCCACGGCCGTGGCATGCTGGGCAACGGACCGGCATGGCATGCTGGCCGTGGCGGTGGCACGACATGCTGGCCAAGGCAGTGGCATGGCATGTAGGCCAAGGCTAAGGCATGGCACGCTGTGGCATGGCACGCTGGCCAAGGCAGTCGCAAGGCATGCGGGCCGAGGCCGCGGCACGGCCCGCTGGGCAACGCGGTGGCATGGCATGCTGGGCAACGCCGTGGCAAGGCATGCGGGCCGAGGCCTTGGCATGGCATGCTGGCCGAGGCCGTGGCATGGCATGCGGGCCGAGGCCGTGGCATGGCATGGCATGCGGGCCGAGGCCGTGGCATGGCATGCGGGCCGAGGCCGTGGCGTGGCATGGCATGGCATGTTGGGCAACGCCGTGGCAAGACATGCGGGCCGAGGCCGTGGCATGGCATGTTGGGCAACGCCCTGGCAAGCCATGCGGGCCGAGGCCGTGGCGTGGCATGTTCGCCAAGGCTAAGGCATGGCACGCCGGGCAACGCGGTGCATTGGCATGCTGGGCAGCGCGGTGGCAAGGCATGGGGGCCGAGGCCGTGGCATGGCATGTTGGGCAACGCCGTGGCAAGACATGCGGGCCGAGGCCGTGGCATGGCATGCGGGCCGAGGCCGTGGCACGACATGTTGGCCAAGGCTAAGGCATGGCACGCCGGGCAACGCGGTGGCATGGCATGCTGGGCAACGCGGTGGCAAGGCATGCGGGCCGAGGCCGTGGCATGGCATGTTGGGCAACGCCGTAGAAGGGCATGCGGGCCGAGGCCGTGGCATGGCATGCGGGCCGAGGCCGTGGCATGGCATGTTGGGCGACGCCGTAGCAAGGCATGCGGGCCGAGGCCGTGGCATGTCATGCGGGCCGAGGCCGTGGCATGGCATGCGGGCCGAGGCCGTGGCATGGCATGTTGGCCGAGGCCGTGGCAAGGCATGCGGGCCGAGGCCGTGGCATGGCATGTTTGGCAACGCCGTGGCAAGACATGCGGGCCGTGGCATGGCATGGCATGCGGGCCGAGGCCGTGGCACGACATGTTGGCCAAGGCTAAGGCATGGCACGCCGGGCAACGCGGTGGCATGGCACGCCGGGCAACGCGGTGGCAAGGCATGCGGGCCGGGGCCGTGGCATGGCATGTTGGGCGACGCCGTAGCAAGGCATGCGGTCCGAGGCCGTGGCATGTCATGCGGGCCGAGGCCATGGCATGGCATGCGGGCCGAGGCCGTGGCATGGCATGTTGGGCGACGCCGTAGCAAGGCATGCGGGCCGAGGCCGTGGCATGTCATGCGAGCCGAGGCCGTGGCATGGCATGCGGGCCGAGGCCGTGGCATGGCAAGTTGGGCGACGTCGTGGCAAGGCATGCGGGCCGAGGCCGTGGCATGTCACGCGGGCCGAGGCCGTGGCATGGCATGCGGGCAGAGGCCGTGGCATGGCATGTTGGGCGACGCCGTCGCAAGGCATGCGGGCCGAGGCCGTGGCATGGCATGCGGGCCGAGGCCGTGGCATGGCATGTTGGGCGACGCCGTAGCAAGGCATGCGGGCCGAGGCCGTGGCATGTCATGGCATGTTGGGCGACGCCGTAGCAAGGCATGCGGGCCGAGGCCGTGGCATGGCATGTTTGGCAACGCCGTGGCAAGACATGAGGGCCGTGGCATGGCATGGCATGCGGGCCGAGGCCGTGGCACGACATGTTGGCCAAGGCTAAGGCATGGCACGCCGGGCAACGCGGTGGCATGGCATGCGGGCCGGGGCCGTGGCATGGCATGTTGGCCAACGTCGTAGCAAGGCATGCGGGCCGAGGCCGAGGCCGTGGCACGGCATGCGGGCCGAGGCTGTGGCATGGCATGTTGGGCGACGCCGTAGCAAGGCATGCGGTCCGAGGCCGTGGCATGTCATGCGGGCCGAGGCCGTGGCATGGCATGCGGGCCGAGGCCGTGGCATGGCATGTTGGGCGACGCCGTAGCAAGGCATGCGGGCCGAGGCCGTGCCGTGGCATGCGGGCCGAGGCCGTGGCATGGCATGCGGGCCGAGGCCGTGGCATGGCATGTTGGGCGACGCCGTAGCAAGGCATGCGGTCCGAGGCCGTGGCCTGTCATGCGGGCCGAGGCCGTGGCATGGCATGCGGGCCGAGGCCGTGGCATGGCATGCGGGCCGAGGCCGTGGCATGGCATGTTGGGCGACGCCGTAGCATGGCATGCGGGCCGAGGCCGTGGCATGTCATGCGCGCCGAGGCCGTGGCATGGCATGCGGGCCGAGGCCGTGGCATGGCAAGTTGGGCGACGTCGTGGCAAGGCATGCGGGCCGAGGCCGTGGCATGGCATGCGGGCCGAGGCCGTGGCAAGGCATGTTGGGCGACGCCGTCGCAAGGCATGCGGGCCGAGGCCGTGGCATGTCATGCGGGCCGAGGCCGTGGCATGGCATGCGGGCCGAGGCCGTGGCATGGCATGTTGGGCGACGCCGTAGCAAGGCATGCGGGCCGAGGCCGTGCCGTGGCATGCGGGCCGAGGCCGTGGCATGGCATGTTGGGCGACGCCGTAGCAAGGCATGCGGTCCGAGGCCGTGGCATGTCATGCGGGCCGAGGCCGTGGCATGGCATGCGGGCCGAGGCCGTGGCATGGCATGTTGGGCGACGCCGTAGCAAGGCATGCGGTCCGAGGCCGTGGCATGTCATGCGGGCCGAGGCCGTGGCATGGCATGCGGGCCGAGGCCGTGGCATGGCATGTTGGGCGACGCCGTAGCAAGGCATGCGGGCCGAGGCCGTGCCGTGGCATGCGGGCCGAGGCCGTGGCATGGCATGTTGGGCGACGCCGTAGCAAGGCATGCGGTCCGAGGCCGTGGCATGTCATGCGGGCCGAGGCCGTGGCATGGCATGCGGGCCGAGGCCGTGGCATGGCATGTTGGGCGACGCCGTAGCAAGGCATGCGGGCCGAGGCCGTGGCATGTCATGCGGGCCGAGGCCGTGGCATGGCATGCGGGCCGAGGCCGTGGCATGGCAAGTTGGGCGGCGTCGTGGCAAGGCATGCTGGCCGAGGCCGTGGCATGTCATGCGGGCCGAGGCCGTGGCATGGCATGCGGGCCGAGGCCGTGGCAAGGCATGTTGGGCGACGCCGTAGCAAGGCATGCGGGCCGAGGCCGTGGCATGTCATGCGGGCCGAGGCCGTGGCACGTCATGCGGGCCGAGGCCGTGGCATGGCATGTTTGGCCACGCCGTGGCAAGACATGCGGGCCGTGGCATGGCATGGCATGCGGGCCGAGGCCGTGGCTCGACATGTTGGCCAAGGCTAAGGCATGGCACGCCGGGCAACGCGGTGGCATGGCATGCTGGGCAACGCGGTGGCAAGGCATGCGGGCCGAGGCCGTGGCATGGCATGTTGGGCAACGCCGCAGCAAGGCATGCGGGCCGAGGCCGTGGCATGGCATGCGGGCCGTGGCCGTGGCATGGCATGCGGGCCGAGGCCGTGGCATGGCATGTTGGGCGACGCCGTAGCAAGGCATGCGGTCCGAGGCCGTGGCATGTCATGCGGGCCGAGGCCGTGGCATGGCATGCGGGCCGAGGCCGTGGCATGGCATGTTGGGCGACGCCGTAGCAAGGCATGCGGGCCGAGGCCGTGGCATGTCATGCGGGCCGAGGCCGTGGCATGGCATGCGGGCCGAGGCCGTGGCATGGCAAGTTGGGCGGCGTCGTGGCAAGGCATGCGGGCCGAGGCCGTGGCATGTCATGCGGGCCGAGGCCGTGGCACGGCATGCGGGCCGAGGCCGTGGCACGTCATGCGGGCCGAGGCCGTGGCATGGCATGTTTGGCAACGCCGTGGCAAGACATGCGGGCTGTGGCATGGCATGGCATGCGGGCCGAGGCCGTGGCTCGACATGTTGGCCAAGGCTAAGGCATGGCACGCCGGGCAACGCGGTGGCATGGCATGCTGGGCAACGCGGTGGCAAGGCATGCGGGCCGAGGCCGTGGCATGGCATGTTGGGCAACGCCGCAGCAAGGCATGCGGGCCGAGGCCGTGGCATGGCATGCGGGCCGAGGCCGTGGCATGGCATGCGGGCCGTGGCCGTGGCATGGCATGTTGGGCGACGCCGTCGCAAGGCATGCGGGCCGAGGCCGTGGCATGGCATGTTTGGCAACGCCGTGGCAAGACATGCGGGCCGTGGCATGGCATGGCATGCGGGCCGAGGCCGTGGCACGGCATGCGGGCCGAGGCCGTGGCATGGCATGTTGGGCGACGCCGTAGCAAGGCATGCGGGCTGAGGCCGTGGCCGTGGCATGGCATGCGGGCCGTGGCCGTGGCATGGCATGGCATGCGGGCCGAGGCCGTGGCATGGCATGTTGGGCAACGCCGTGGCAAGGCATGCGGGCCGAGGCCGTGGCATGGCATGATGGCCGAGGCCGTGGCATGTCATGCGGGCCGAGGCCGTGGCATGGCATGTTGGGCGACGCCGTAGCAAGGCATGCGGTCCGAGGCCGTGGCATGTTATGCGGGCCGAGGCCGTGGCATGGCTTGTTGGGCGACGCCGTAGCAAGGCATGCGGGCCGAGGCCGTGGCATGTCATGCTGGCCAAGGCCAAGG
>NW_028129277.1:16400000-16412500 GCF_055761805.1 Camellia sinensis | reverse complement strand
GAGGAATGCACCAGTGGAGTTCGCTGCACAGGCAGGGATCCGTCCAACTCGCACAAACCGAACACAACTCACGCGCCACGACGTACACTGTGCACCAGCCCCCCAAAACGAATCACCCCCCGAAGGACTAAGAAGCCCGACGAACGCGCGAAAACATTTAGAGAGGCCGAGCAAGCACCGGTTAGCGCGAATGCAAATAACAAACGCAACAGGCAAATTTCGAGGGACATACTTTTCGCAACAAGCTTCCACTAGGAAAGCATAGGCAACTCGTTCGAACGTCAAAGCCAACCAAATGGCAATTACCCGAGGGACACGCTTTTCGCAAGGCACCTTCCACTAGGGAAGCGCAAGCAACCCGAAGGCGAGTCGAAGACAACCCGAGGGACATGGAGGAATGCACCAGTGGAGTTCGCTGCACAGGCAGGGATCCGTCCAACTCGCACAAACCGAACACAACTCACGCGCCACGACGTACACTGTGCACCAGCCCCCCAAAACGAATCACCCCCCGAAGGACCAAGAAGCCCGACGAACTCGCGAAAACATTTAGAGAGGCCGAGCAAGCACCGGTTAGCGCGAATGCAAATAACAAACGCAACAGGCAACTTTCGAGGGACATACTTCTCGCAACAAGCTTCCACAAGGAAAGCACAGGCAACTCGTTCGCACGCCAAAGCCAACCAAATGGCAATTTAACCGAGGGACATGCATTTCGCAAGGCAACTTGTACAATTACCCGAGGGACATGGCATGCTTGCCAAGGCCGTGGCTTGGCATGCTTGCCAAGGCCGTGGCATGACATGCTGCTGGCCAAGGCCGGGCATGCCATGCTGCTGGACAAGGCCGTGGCAAGGCATGCTGATGGCCGAGGCCGTGGCAAGGCATGCTGATGGCCGAGGCCGTGGCAAGGCATGCTGATGGCCGAGGCCGTGGCAAGGCATGCTGATGGCCGAGGCCGTGGCAAGGCATGCTGCTGGCCAAGGCGTTGGCATGGCATGCTGCTGCTGACCAAGGCTTGGGCTTGCCATGCTGCCGGCCAAGGCCGCGGCATGGCATGCTGCCGGCCAAGGCCGCGGCATGCCATGTTGCTGGCCAAGGCCGTGGCATGGCATGCTGCTGGCCAAGGCCGTGGCATGACATGCTGGCCAAGGCCGGGGCATGGCAAGCTGCTGGCCAAGGTCGTGGCATGGCACGCTGCTGGCCAAGGCCGGGGCATAGCACGCTGCTGGCCATGGCCGTGGCTTGGCAAGGTTGCCAAGGCCGGGGCATGGCGTGCTGCTGGCCAAGGCTTTGGCATGCCATGTTGCTGGCCAAGGCTGTGGCATGGCATGCTGCTGGCCAAGGCTGTGGCATGGCATGCTGCTGGCCAAGGCCGTGGCATGACATGCTGGCCAAGGCCGGGGCATGGCATGCTGCTGGCCAAGGTCGTGGCATGGCATGCTGCTGGCCAAGGCCGTGGCATGACATGCTTGCCAAGGCCAGGGCATGGCATGCTGCTGGCCAAGGCTTTGGCATGCCATGTTGCTGGCCAAGGCTGTGGCATGGCATGCTGCCCTAGGCCAACGTGCCACCGCCACCGCCGCGGGCCGCCACTCGACGCATCCCGTGCTTGGCTATGTAGTTTCGATGCCACAAGCCAATGCCACAAGCCAAGCGATGGCATGTGCCAAGCGCCCGCCTAGGCATAGGCGTGGCCTGTGGCCTGGCCATGCTGGCCAGCCTTAAGGGAGGTGCCCCCCCCTTATAATAGCCTGTTAAGCCCTTTTCAATCTGGCAGGAGGAAACATCAAGCATGTTCGAGGAGTCATAATGGGGTTTTTTTAAAAAGTAATGGTTTTTTGCCAAAACTTTCAACATGAAAGTTGTATGAAATAATTTAATACACCATAAAAAAAATTATAAAAAAATATTTGGCCACCGGAATATTTTATTTTAATTTATTTCAATTTTA
Organism: Camellia sinensis; assembly: GCF_055761805.1. NCBI lineage: Eukaryota > Viridiplantae > Streptophyta > Magnoliopsida > Ericales > Theaceae > Camellia > Camellia sinensis. The sequence goes on along the minus strand of NW_028129277.1, from coordinate 16,410,546 downwards.
ATACTTAAAAAATAATAAAAATTACTAAAAATACTCAAAAAATTCTAGAAAAATTCCAACAATTATAAGATGAGGCACTAGTAATTATAGTAATTTTTTTAATTATTTTTTTATTTTTTATTTATTTTATTATAATTTTTATGAGTAAATAAATAATTAAAAAGCCCGACGAACGTGCAAAAACTCTTAGAGAAACCCAGCAAGCATCGGATAGCTCGAATGCAAATAACAAACGCAACAGGCAACTTCCGAGGGACATACTTTTCCCAACAAGCTTCCACTGGGGAAAGCACTAGCAACGTGTTCGCAAGTCAAAGGCAACCAAACCGGCTATTACCCGAGGGACAAGCATTTCGCAGGGCAACATATACGTAAGTCAAAGCCAAACCAAATGGCAATTACACGAGGGACAGGATTGCTTGCCAAGGGCGTGGCATGCGATGTTCTAGCCCAAGGCCAAGGCACGCCACGCTGCGGGACAAGGCCGTGGCAAGACATGCGGCTGGCCTTGGCCTTGGCATGGCATGCCGCCGGCTTTGGCTGGGCTGCGTTGGCCTTGCCATGGAATGTTGCTGGCTTCGGATGGGCTGCCTCGGCCTTGGCCTTGGCCGTGGCATGGCATGGCATGCTGCTGGCCTTGGCCTTGGCCTTGGCATGGCATGCTGCTGGCTTTGGCTGGGCTGCCTTGGCCGTGGCATGGCATGCTGCTGGCTTTGGCTGGGCTGCCTTGGCCGTGGCATGGCATGCTGCTGGCCTAGGCCTTGGCATGGCATGCTGCTGGCTTTGGCTGGGCTGCCTTGGCCGTGGCATGGCATGCTGCTGGCCTAGGCCTTGGCATGGCATGCTGCTGGCTTTGGCTGGCAGCCTTGGCCGTGGCATGGCATGCTGCTGGCCTTGGCCTTGGCATGGCATGCTGCTGGCTTTGGCTGGCCTGCCTTGGCCGTGGCATGGCATGCTGCTGGCCTTGGCCTTGGCATGGCATGCTGCTGGCTTTGGCTGGCCTGCCTTGGCCGTGGCATGGCATGCTGCTGGCCTAGGCCTTGGCATGGCATGCTGCTGGCTTTGGCTGGCCTGCCTTGGCCGTGGCATGGCATGCTGCTGGCCTAGGCATGGCATGGCATGCTGCTGGCTTTGGCTGGGCTGCCTTGGCCGTGGCATGGCATGCTGCTGGCCTTGGCCTTGATATGGCATGCTGCTGGCTTTGGCTGGGCTGCCTTGGCCGTGGCATGGCATGCTGCTGGCCTAGGCCTTGGCATGGCATGCTGCTGGCTTTGGCTGGGCTGCCTTGGCCTTGGCATGGCATGCTGCTGGCTTTGGCTGGCCTGCCTTGGCCGTGGCATGGCATGCTGCTGGCCTAGGCCATGGCATGGCATGCTGCTGGCTTTGGCTGGGCTGCCTTGGCCGTGGCATGGCATGCTGCTGCCCTTGGCCTTGATATGGCATGCTGCTGGCTTTGGCTGGGCTGCCTTGGCCGTGGCATGGCATGCTGCTGGCCTAGGCCTTGGCATGGCATGCTGCTGGCTTTGGCTGGCCTGCGTTGGCCGTGGCATGGCATGCTGCTGGCCTAGGCCTTCGCATGGCATGCTGCTGGCCTAGGCCTTCGCATGGCATGCTGCTGGCTTTGGCTGGGCTGCCTTGGCCGTGGCATGGCATGCTGCTGGCCTTGGCCTTGGCATGGCATGCTGCTGGCTTTGGCTGGGCTGCCTTGGCCGTGGCATGGCATGCTGGTGGCCTAGGCCTTGGCATGGCATGCTGCTGGCTTTGGCTGGCCTGCCTTGGCCGTGGCATGGCATGCTGCTGGCCTAAGCCTTGGCATGGCATGCTGCTGGCTTTGGTTGGGCTGCCTTGGCCGTGGCATGGCATGCTGCTGGCCTTGGCCTTGGCATGGCATGCTGCTCGCTTTGGCTGGCCTGCCTTGGCCGTGGCATGGCATGCTGCTGGCCTAGGCCTTGGCATGGCATGCTGCTGGCTTTGGCTGGGCTGCCTTGGCCGTGGCATGGCATGCTGCTGGCCTTGGCCTTGGCATGCCATGCTGTTGGCTTTGGCTGGCCTGCCTTGGCCGTGGCATGGCATGCTGCTGGCCTAGGCCTTGGCATGGCATGCTGCTGGCTTTGGCTGGGCTGCCTTGGCCGTGGCATGGCATGCTGCTGGCCTTGGCCTTGGCATGGCATGCTGCTGGCTTTGGCTGGGCTGCCTTGGCCGTGGCATGGCATGCTGCTGGCCTTGGCCTTGGCATGGCATGCTGCTGGCTTTGGCTGGGCTGCCTTGGCCGTGGCATGGCATGCTGCTGGCCTAGGCCTTGGCATGGCATGCTGCTGGCTTTGGCTGGGCTGCCTTGGCCGTGGCATGGCATGCTGCTGGCCTAGGCCTTGGCATGGTATGCTGCTGGCCTAGGCCTTGGCATGGCATGCTGCTGGCTTTGGCTGGCAGCCTTGGCCGTGGCATGGCATGCTGCTGGCCTTGGCCTTGGCATGGCATGCTGCTGGCCTTGGCCTTGGCATGGCATGCTGCTGGCTTTGGCAGGCCTGCCTTGGCCGTGGCATGGCATGCTGCTGGCCTAGGCCTTGGCATGGCATGCTGCTGGCTTTGGCTGGCCTGCCTTGGCCGTGGCATGGCATGCTGCTGGCCTAGGCATGGCATGGCATGCTGCTGGCTTTGGCTGGGCTGCCTTGGCCGTGGCATGGCATGCTGCTGGCCTTGGCCTTGATATGGCATGCTGCTGGCTTTGGCTGGGCTGCCTTGGCCGTGGCATGGCATGCTGCTGGCCTAGGCCTTGGCATGGCATGCTGCTGGCTTTGGCTGGGCTGCCTTGGCCGTGGCATGGCATGCTGCTGGCCTTGGCCTTGGCATGGCATGCTGCTGGCTTTGGCTGGCCTGCCTTGGCCGTGGCATGGCATGCTGCTGGCCTAGGCCATGGCATGGCATGCTGCTGGCTTTGGCTGGGCTGCCTTGGCCGTGGCATGGCATGCTGCTGCCCTTGGCCTTGATATGGCATGCTGCTGGCTTTGGCTGGGCTGCCATGGCCGTGGCATGGCATGCTGCTGGCCTAGGCCTTGGCATGGCATGCTGCTGGCTTTGGCTGGCCTGCGTTGGCCGTGGCATGGCATGCTGCTGGCCTAGGCCTTGGCATGGCATGCTGCTGGCTTTGGCTGGGCTGCCTTGGCCGTGGCATGGCATGCTGCTGGCCTTGGCCTTGGCATGGCATGCTGCTGGCTTTGGCTGGGCTGCCTTGGCCGTGGCATGGCATGCTGGTGGCCTAGGCCTTGGCATGGCATGCTGCTGGCTTTGGCTGGCCTGCCTTGGCCGTGGCATGGCATGCTGCTGGCCTAAGCCTTGGCATGGCATGCTGCTGGCTTTGGTTGGGCTGCCTTGGCCGTGGCATGGCATGCTGCTGGCCTAGGCCTTGGCATGGCATGCTGCTCGCTTTGGCTGGCCTGCCTTGGCCGTGGCATGGCATGCTGCTGGCCTAGGCCTTGGCATGGCATGCTGCTGGCTTTGGCTGGGCTGCCTTGGCCGTGGCATGGCATGCTGCTGGCCTTGGCCTTGGCATGCCATGCTGTTGGCTTTGGCTGGCCTGCCTTGGCCGTGGCATGGCATGCTGCTGGCCTAGGCCTTGGCATGGCATGCTGCTGGCTTTGGCTGGGCTGCCTTGGCCGTGGCATGGCATGCTGCTGGCCTTGGCCTTGGCATGGCATGCTGCTGGCTTTGGCTGGGCTGCCTTGGCCGTGGCATGGCATGCTGCTGGCCTTGGCCTTGGCATGGCATGCTGCTGGCTTTGGCTGGGCTGCCTTGGCCGTGGCATGGCATGCTGCTGGCCTAGGCCTTGGCATGGCATGCTGCTGGCTTTGGCTGGGCTGCCTTGGCCGTGGCATGGCATGCTGCTGGCCTAGGCCGTGGCATGGCATGCTGCTGGCCTTGGCCTTGGCATGGCATGCTGCTGGCTTTGGCTGGCCTGCCTTGGCCGTGGCATGGCATGCTGCTGGCCTAGGCCTTGGCATGGCATGCTGCTGGCTTTGGCTGGCCTGTTTTGGCCGTGGCATGGCATGCTGCTGGCCTAGGCCTTGGCATGGCATGCTGCTGGCTTTGGCTGGCCTGCCTTGGCCGTGGCATGGCATGCTGCTGGCCTAGGCCATGGCATGGCATGCTGCTGGCTTTGGCTGGGCTGCCTTGGCCGTGGCATGGCATGCTGCTGGCCTTGGCCTTGATATGGCATGCTGCTGGCTTTGGCTGGGCTGCCTTGGCCGTGCCATGGCATGCTGCTGGCCTAGGCCTTGGCATGGCATGCTGCTGGCTTTGGCTGGCCTGCCTTGGCCGTGGCATGGCATGCTGCTGGCCTTGGCCTTGGCATGGCATGCTGCTGGCTTTGGCTGGCCTGCCTTGGCCGTGGCATGGCATGCTGCTGGCCTAGGCCATGGCATGGCATGCTGCTGGCTTTGGCTGGGCTGCCTTGGCCGTGGCATGGCATGCTGCTGCCCTTGGCCGTGATATGGCATGCTGCTGGCTTTGGCTGGGCTGCCTTGGCCGTGGCATGGCATGCTGCTGGCCTAGGCCTTGGCATGGCATGTTGCTGGCTTTGGCTGGCCTGCCTTGGCCGTGGCATGGCATGCTGCTGGCCTAGGCCTTGGCATGGCATGCTGCTGGCTTTGGCTGGGCTGCCTTGGCCGTGGCATGGCATGCTGCTGGCCTTGGCCTTGGCATGGCATGCTGCTGGCTTTGGCGGGGCTGCCTTGGCCGTGGCATGGCATGCTGGTGGCCTAGGCCTTGGCATGGCATGCTGCTGGCTTTGGCTGGCCTGCCTTGGCCGTGGCATGGCATGCTGCTGGCCTAGGCCTTGGCATGGCATGCTGCTGGCTTTGGTTGGGCTGCCTTGGCCGTGGCATGGCATGCTGCTGGCCTTGGCCTTGGCATGGCATGCTGCTGGCCTTGGCCTTGGCATGGCATGCTGCTGGCTTTGGCTGGCCTGCCTTGGCCGTGGCATGGCATGCTGCTGGCCTTGGCCTTGGCATGGCATGCTGCTGGCTTTGGCTGGGCTGCCTTGGCCGTGGCATGGCATGCTGCTGGCCTAGGCCTTGGCATGGCATGCTGCTGGCTTTGGCTGGGCTGCCTTGGCCGTGGCATGGCATGCTGCTGGCCTAGGCCGTGGCATGGCATGCTGCTGGCCTTGGCCTTGGCATGGCATGCTGCTGGCTTTGGCTGGCCTGCCTTGGCCGTGGCATGGCATGCTGCTGGCCTAGGCCTTGGCATGGCATGCTGCTGGCTTTGGGTGGGCTGCCTTGGCCGTGGCATGGCATGCTGCTGGCCTTGGCCTTGGCATGGCATGCTGCTGGCTTTGGCTGGCCTGCCTTGGCCGTGGCATGGCATGCTGCTGGCCTAGGCCTTGGCATGGCATGCTGCTGGCTTTGGCTGGGCTGCCTTGGCCGTGGCATGGCATGCTGCTGGCCTTGGCCTTGGCATGGCATGCTGCTGGCTTTGGCTGGGCTGCCTTGGCCGTGGCATGGCATGCTGCTGGCTTTGGCTTGCCTGCCTTGGCCGTGGCATGGCATGCTGCTGGCCTAGGCCTTGGCATGGCATGCTGCTGGCTTTGGCTGGGCTGCCTTGGCCGTGGCATGGCATGCTGCTGGCCTTGGCCTTGGCATGGCATGCTGCTGGCTTTGGCTGGGCTGCCTTGGCCGTGGCATGGCATGCTGGTGGCCTAGGCCTTGGCATGGCATGCTGCTGGCTTTGGCTGGCCTGCCTTGGCCGTGGCATGGCATGCTGCTGGCCTAGGCCTTGGCATGGCATGCTGCTGGCTTTGGGTGGGCTGCCTTGGCCGTGGCATGGCATGCTGCTGGCCTTGGCCTTGGCATGGCATGCTGCTGGCTTTGGCTGGCCTGCCTTGGCCGTGGCATGGCATGCTGCTGGCCTAGGCCTTGGCATGGCATGCTGCTGGCTTTGGCTGGGCTGCCTTGGCCGTGGCATGGCATGCTGCTGGCCTTGGCCTTGGCATGGCATGCTGCTGGCTTTGGCTGGGCTGCCTTGGCCGTGGCATGGCATGCTGCTGGCCATGGCCTTGGCATGGCATGCTGCTGGCTTTGGCTTGCCTGCCTTGGCCGTGGCATGGCATGCTGCTGGCCTAGGCCTTGGCATGGCATGCTGCTGGCTTTGGCTGGGCTGCCTTGGCCGTGGCATGGCATGCTGCTGGCCTTGGCCTTGGCATGGCATGCTGCTGGCTTTCGCTGGCCTGCCTTGGCCGTGGCATGGCATGCTGCTGGCCTAGGCCTTGGCATGGCATGCTGCTGGCTTTGGCTGGGCTGCCTTGGCCGTGGCATGGCATGCTGCTGGCCTTGGCCTTGGCATGGCATGCTGCTGGCTTTGGCTTGCCTGCCTTGGCCGTGGCATGGCATGCTGCTGGCCTAGGCCTTGGCATGGCATGCTGCTGGCTTTGGCTGGGCTGCCTTGGCCGTGGCATGGCATGCTGCTGGCCTTGGCCTTGGCTTGGCATGCTGCTGGCTTTGGCTGGGCTGCCTTGGCCGTGGCATGGCATGCTGCTGGCCTTGGCCTTGGCATGGCATGCTGCTGGCTTTGGCTGGCCTGCCTTGGCCGTGGCATGGCATGCTGCTGGCCTTGGCATGGCATGCTGCTGGCTTTGGCTGGGCTGCCTTCGCCGTGGCATGCCATGCTGCTGGCCTTGGCCTTGGGGCTGGGCTGCCTTGGCTGCGGTTCTTATCACTAGACGTGCGTTGCGTGCGAAGGCGTGCAAAGGCGTGCGCGACCATGCGCGCAACACGCGCACCGTGGTCAAAAGACCACGCGCGCGGTATTCGCACAGGCCACGCTGCCCACGCCGCGGGCATGCCAGGCCGCCCAGGCCGTGCGCATGCCATGCCGTGCTGCCCAGGCCGGCTGCATGCCAGGCCGCCCAGGCCGTGCGCATGCCATGCCGTGCTGCCCACGCCGCGGGCATGCCAGGCCGGCTGCATGCCAGGCCGCCCAGGCCGTGCGCATGCCATGCCGTGCTGCCCACGCCGCGGGCATGCCAGGCCGGCTGCATGCCAGGCCGCCCAGGCCGTGCGCATGCCATGCCGTGCTGCCCATGCCGCGCGCATGCCAGGCCGCCCACGCCCGCGCGCATGCCACGCCATGCTGCCCAAGGCCGCGCCCAGGCCGCGCAAGGCCGCGCCCAGGCCGCCCAAGGCCGCGCCCAGGCCGCCCAAGGCCGCGCCCAGGCCGCGCAAGGCCGCGCCCAGGCCGCCCAAGGCCGCGGTCCAGGCCGCCCAAGGCCGCGGCCGAGCCGCCCCAGGCCGCAGCCCAGGCCGCGGTCGAGCCGCAGTGCATGTAACCCAAGGCCGCAGCCCAGGCCGCGCCCAACATGGGGCGTACCTGCCACTGCCTTGCCCTGGGCAAGGGAGGTGCCCCCCCCTTATAATAGCCTGTTAAGCCCTTTTCAATCTGGCAGGAGGAAACATCAAGCATGTTCGAGGAGTCATAATGGGGTTTTTTTAAAAAGTAATGGTTTTTTGCCAAAACTTTCAACATGAAAGTTGTAGGAAATAATTTAATACACCATAAAAAAAATTAAAAAAAATATTTTTTTACAGAAAATATTTTATTTTAATTTATTTCGATATTAATACTTAAAAAATAATAAAAATTAATAAAAATAGTCAAAAAATTATGGAAAAATTCCCATAATTAAAGGATGATTCACTAGTAATTATAGAAATTATTAAATTATTTTTTTCATTTTTTTTATTTTATTTTGATTTTTTTATGCCAAATAAGGGCTTTAAAAATTCGAAAAGCTCCAGAAAAATTGCAAAAAAATAGGGAATGACATTTAAAATTGATTGTAGTGCATTTTTAATTGTGTTGCACGGTTTGGGTAAGATTATAAAAGAATCATGTTCAAAAAGATCGATCGAGGCGGTGGCACGCCATGGCCTTGGCCTTGGCCTTGGCCTTTGCCCGCGGCCTTGGCCTTTGCCTTGGCCTTGGCCATGGCCATGCCTTGCACAGGGACTTGGCCTTGCCCACTGCCTTGGCCTTGGCTTTGGCCTTGGCCTTGGCATGGCATGGCATGCTCGCCGAGGCCGTGGCATGCCTTGCTGCTAGCCAAGGCCGTGGCGTGGCATGCTCGCCCAGCCCGTGGCATGCCGTGCTCGCCCAGCCCGTGGCACGCCATGTTGGCCCAAGGCATTGGCATGGCATGCCGGCCAAGGCATGCTGGCCAACGCTGCACAAGGCGGTGCCATGGCATGGCATGCTGACCAAGACCGTGCCATGGCATGCTGGGCGAGGCCGGGGCATGGCATGCTGGCCGAGGCCGTGGCTTGCCATGCCGCCACGGCCGTGGCATGCCGGGCAACGGACCGGCATGGCCCAGCCCGTGGCACGCCATGTTGGCCCAAGGCATTGGCATGGCATGCCGGCCAAGGCATGCTGGCCAACGCTGCGGCACGGCGTGCTGGACAAGGCGGTGCCATGGCATGGCATGCTGACCAAGACAGTGCCATGGCATGCTGGCCGAGGCCGTGGCATGGCATGCTGGCCGAGGCCGTGGCTTGCCATGCCGCCACGGCCGTGGCATGCTGGGCAACGGACCGGCATGGCATGCTGGCCGTGGCGGTGGCACGACATGCTGGCCAAGGCAGTGGCATGGCATGTAGGCCAAGGCTAAGGCATGGCACGCTGTGGCATGGCACGCTGGCCAAGGCAGTCGCAAGGCATGCGGGCCGAGGCCGCGGCACGGCCCGCTGGGCAACGCGGTGGCATGGCATGCTGGGCAACGCCGTGGCAAGGCATGCGGGCCGAGGCCTTGGCATGGCATGCTGGCCGAGGCCGTGGCATGGCATGCGGGCCGAGGCCGTGGCATGGCATGGCATGCGGGCCGAGGCCGTGGCATGGCATGCGGGCCGAGGCCGTGGCGTGGCATGGCATGGCATGTTGGGCAACGCCGTGGCAAGACATGCGGGCCGAGGCCGTGGCATGGCATGTTGGGCAACGCCCTGGCAAGCCATGCGGGCCGAGGCCGTGGCGTGGCATGTTCGCCAAGGCTAAGGCATGGCACGCCGGGCAACGCGGTGCATTGGCATGCTGGGCAGCGCGGTGGCAAGGCATGGGGGCCGAGGCCGTGGCATGGCATGTTGGGCAACGCCGTGGCAAGACATGCGGGCCGAGGCCGTGGCATGGCATGCGGGCCGAGGCCGTGGCACGACATGTTGGCCAAGGCTAAGGCATGGCACGCCGGGCAACGCGGTGGCATGGCATGCTGGGCAACGCGGTGGCAAGGCATGCGGGCCGAGGCCGTGGCATGGCATGTTGGGCAACGCCGTAGAAGGGCATGCGGGCCGAGGCCGTGGCATGGCATGCGGGCCGAGGCCGTGGCATGGCATGTTGGGCGACGCCGTAGCAAGGCATGCGGGCCGAGGCCGTGGCATGTCATGCGGGCCGAGGCCGTGGCATGGCATGCGGGCCGAGGCCGTGGCATGGCATGTTGGCCGAGGCCGTGGCAAGGCATGCGGGCCGAGGCCGTGGCACGGCATGCGGGCCGAGGCCGTGGCACGTCATGCGGGCCGAGGCCGTGGCATGGCATGTTTGGCAACGCCGTGGCAAGACATGCGGGCTGTGGCATGGCATGGCATGCGGGCCGAGGCCGTGGCTCGACATGTTGGCCAAGGCTAAGGCATGGCACGCCGGGCAACGCGGTGGCATGGCATGCTGGGCAACGCGGTGGCAAGGCATGCGGGCCGAGGCCGTGGCATGGCATGTTGGGCAACGCCGCAGCAAGGCATGCGGGCCGAGGCCGTGGCATGGCATGCGGGCCGAGGCCGTGGCATGGCATGCGGGCCGTGGCCGTGGCATGGCATGTTGGGCGACGCCGTCGCAAGGCATGCGGGCCGAGGCCGTGGCATGGCATGTTTGGCAACGCCGTGGCAAGACATGCGGGCCGTGGCATGGCATGGCATGCGGGCCGAGGCCGTGGCACGGCATGCGGGCCGAGGCCGTGGCATGGCATGTTGGGCGACGCCGTAGCAAGGCATGCGGGCTGAGGCCGTGGCCGTGGCATGGCATGCGGGCCGTGGCCGTGGCATGGCATGGCATGCGGGCCGAGGCCGTGGCATGGCATGTTGGGCAACGCCGTGGCAAGGCATGCGGGCCGAGGCCGTGGCATGGCATGATGGCCGAGGCCGTGGCATGTCATGCGGGCCGAGGCCGTGGCATGGCATGTTGGGCGACGCCGTAGCAAGGCATGCGGTCCGAGGCCGTGGCATGTTATGCGGGCCGAGGCCGTGGCATGGCTTGTTGGGCGACGCCGTAGCAAGGCATGCGGGCCGAGGCCGTGGCATGTCATGCTGGCCAAGGCCAAGGCATGACATGGCATGGCATGCGGGCCGAGGCCGTGGCATGGCATGTTGGGCAACGCCGTGGCAAGGCATGCGGGCCGAGGCCGTGGCATGGCATGATGGCCGAGGCCGTGGCATGCCATGCTGGCCAAGGCTAAGGCATGGCATGCCGGGCAACGCGGTGGCATGGCATGCTGGGCAACGCCGTGGCAAGGCATGCGGGC
>NW_028129277.1:16375000-16390000 GCF_055761805.1 Camellia sinensis | reverse complement strand
ACAAACGCAACAGGCAAATTTCGAGGGACATACTTTTCGCAACAAGCTTCCACTAGGAAAGCATAGGCAACTCGTTCGAACGTCAAAGCCAACCAAATGGCAATTACCCGAGGGACACGCTTTTCGCAAGGCACCTTCCACTAGGGAAGCGCAAGCAACCCGAAGGCGAGTCGAAGACAACCCGAGGGACATGGAGGAATGCACCAGTGGAGTTCGCTGCACAGGCAGGGATCCGTCCAACTCGCACAAACCGAACACAACTCACGCGCCACGACGTACACTGTGCACCAGCCCCCCAAAACGAATCACCCCCCGAAGGACCAAGAAGCCCGACGAACGCGCGAAAACATTTAGAGAGGCCGAGCAAGCACCGGTTAGCGCGAATGCAAATAACAAACGCAACAGGCAACTTTCGAGGGACATACTTCTCGCAACAAGCTTCCACAAGGAAAGCACAGGCAACTCGTTCGCACGCCAAAGCCAACCAAATGGCAATTTAACCGAGGGACATGCATTTCGCAAGGCAACTTGTACAATTACCCGAGGGACATGGCATGCTTGCCAAGGCCGTGGCTTGGCATGCTTGCCAAGGCCGTGGCATGACATGCTGCTGGCCAAGGCCGGGCATGCCATGCTGCTGGACAAGGCCGTGGCAAGGCATGCTGATGGCCGAGGCCGTGGCAAGGCATGCTGATGGCCGAGGCCGTGGCAAGGCATGCTGATGGCCGAGGCCGTGGCAAGGCATGCTGATGGCCGAGGCCGTGGCAAGGCATGCTGCTGGCCAAGGCGTTGGCATGGCATGCTGCTGCTGACCAAGGCTTGGGCTTGCCATGCTGCCGGCCAAGGCCGCGGCATGGCATGCTGCCGGCCAAGGCCGCGGCATGCCATGTTGCTGGCCAAGGCCGTGGCATGGCATGCTGCTGGCCAAGGCCGTGGCATGACATGCTGGCCAAGGCCGGGGCATGGCAAGCTGCTGGCCAAGGTCGTGGCATGGCACGCTGCTGGCCAAGGCCGGGGCATAGCACGCTGCTGGCCATGGCCGTGGCTTGGCAAGGTTGCCAAGGCCGGGGCATGGCGTGCTGCTGGCCAAGGCTTTGGCATGCCATGTTGCTGGCCAAGGCTGTGGCATGGCATGCTGCTGGCCAAGGCCGTGGCATGACATGCTGGCCAAGGCCGGGGCATGGCATGCTGCTGGCCAAGGTCGTGGCATGGCATGCTACTGGCCAAGGCCGTGGCATGACATGCTTGCCAAGGCCAGGGCATGGCATGCTGCTGGCCAAGGCTTTGGCATGCCATGTTGCTGGCCAAGGCTGTGGCATGGCATGCTGCCCTAGGCCAACGTGCCACCGCCACCGCCGCGGGCCGCCACTCGACGCATCCCGTGCTTGGCTATGTAGTTTCGATGCCACAAGCCAATGCCACAAGCCAAGCGATGGCATGTGCCAAGCGCCCGCCTAGGCATAGGCGTGGCCTGTGGCCTGGCCATGCTGGCCAGCCTTAAGGGAGGTGCCCCCCCCTTATAATAGCCTGTTAAGCCCTTTTCAATCTGGCAGGAGGAAACATCAAGCATGTTCGAGGAGTCATAATGGGGTTTTTTTAAAAAGTAATGGTTTTTTGCCAAAACTTTCAACATGAAAGTTGTATGAAATAATTTAATACACCATAAAAAAAATTATAAAAAAATATTTGGCCACCGGAATATTTTATTTTAATTTATTTCAATTTTAATACTTAAAAAATAATAAAAATTACTAAAAATACTCAAAAAATTCTAGAAAAATTCCAACAATTATAAGATGAGGCACTAGTAATTATAGTAATTTTTTTAATTATTTTTTTATTTTTAATTTATTTTATTATAATTTTTATGAGTAAATAAATAATTAAAAAGCCCGACGAACGTGCAAAAACTCTTAGAGAAACCCAGCAAGCATCGGATAGCTCGAATGCAAATAACAAACGCAACAGGCAACTTCCGAGGGACATACTTTTCCCAACAAGCTTCCACTGGGGAAAGCACTAGCAACGTGTTCGCAAGTCAAAGGCAACCAAACCGGCTATTACCCGAGGGACAAGCATTTCGCAGGGCAACATATACGTAAGTCAAAGCCAAACCAAATGGCAATTACACGAGGGACAGGATTGCTTGCCAAGGGCGTGGCATGCGATGTTCTAGCCCAAGGCCAAGGCACGCCACGCTGCGGGACAAGGCCGTGGCAAGACATGCGGCTGGCCTTGGCCTTGGCATGGCATGCCGCCGGCTTTGGCTGGGCTGCGTTGGCCTTGCCATGGAATGTTGCTGGCTTCGGATGGGCTGCCTCGGCCTTGGCCTTGGCCGTGGCATGGCATGGCATGCTGCTGGCCTTGGCCTTGGCCTTGGCATGGCATGCTGCTGGCTTTGGCTGGGCTGCCTTGGCCGTGGCATGGCATGCTGCTGGCTTTGGCTGGGCTGCCTTGGCCGTGGCATGGCATGCTGCTGGCCTAGGCCTTGGCATGGCATGCTGCTGGCTTTGGCTGGGCTGCCTTGGCCGTGGCATGGCATGCTGCTGGCCTAGGCCTTGGCATGGCATGCTGCTGGCTTTGGCTGGCAGCCTTGGCCGTGGCATGGCATGCTGCTGGCCTTAGCCTTGGCATGGCATGCTGCTGGCTTTGGCTGGCCTGCCTTGGCCGTGGCATGGCATGCTGCTGGCCTTGGCCTTGGCATGGCATGCTGCTGGCTTTGGCTGGCCTGCCTTGGCCGTGGCATGGCATGCTGCTGGCCTAGGCCTTGGCATGGCATGCTGCTGGCTTTGGCTGGCCTGCCTTGGCCGTGGCATGGCATGCTGCTGGCCTAGGCCATGGCATGGCATGCTGCTGGCTTTGGCTGGGCTGCCTTGGCCGTGGCATGGCATGCTGCTGCCCTTGGCCTTGATATGGCATGCTGCTGGCTTTGGCTGGGCTGCCTTGGCCGTGGCATGGCATGCTGCTGGCCTAGGCCTTGGCATGGCATGCTGCTGGCTTTGGCTGGCCTGCGTTGGCCGTGGCATGGCATGCTGCTGGCCTAGGCCTTCGCATGGCATGCTGCTGGCCTAGGCCTTCGCATGGCATGCTGCTGGCTTTGGCTGGGCTGCCTTGGCCGTGGCATGGCATGCTGCTGGCCTTGGCCTTGGCATGGCATGCTGCTGGCTTTGGCTGGGCTGCCTTGGCCGTGGCATGGCATGCTGGTGGCCTAGGCCTTGGCATGGCATGCTGCTGGCTTTGGCTGGCCTGCCTTGGCCGTGGCATGGCATGCTGCTGGCCTAAGCCTTGGCATGGCATGCTGCTGGCTTTGGTTGGGCTGCCTTGGCCGTGGCATGGCATGCTGCTGGCCTTGGCCTTGGCATGGCATGCTGCTCGCTTTGGCTGGCCTGCCTTGGCCGTGGCATGGCATGCTGCTGGCCTAGGCCTTGGCATGGCATGCTGCTGGCTTTGGCTGGGCTGCCTTGGCCGTGGCATGGCATGCTGCTGGCCTTGGCCTTGGCATGCCATGCTGTTGGCTTTGGCTGGCCTGCCTTGGCCGTGGCATGGCATGCTGCTGGCCTAGGCCTTGGCATGGCATGCTGCTGGCTTTGGCTGGGCTGCCTTGGCCGTGGCATGGCATGCTGCTGGCCTTGGCCTTGGCATGGCATGCTGCTGGCTTTGGCTGGGCTGCCTTGGCCGTGGCATGGCATGCTGCTGGCCTTGGCCTTGGCATGGCATGCTGCTGGCTTTGGCTGGGCTGCCTTGGCCGTGGCATGGCATGCTGCTGGCCTAGGCCTTGGCATGGCATGCTGCTGGCTTTGGCTGGGCTGCCTTGGCCGTGGCATGGCATGCTGCTGGCCTAGGCCTTGGCATGGTATGCTGCTGGCCTAGGCCTTGGCATGGCATGCTGCTGGCTTTGGCTGGCAGCCTTGGCCGTGGCATGGCATGCTGCTGGCCTTGGCCTTGGCATGGCATGCTGCTGGCCTTGGCCTTGGCATGGCATGCTGCTGGCTTTGGCAGGCCTGCCTTGGCCGTGGCATGGCATGCTGCTGGCCTTGGCCTTGGCATGGCATGCTGCTGGCTTTGGCTGGCCTGCCTTGGCCGTGGCATGGCATGCTGCTGGCCTAGGCCTTGGCATGGCATGCTGCTGGCTTTGGCTGGCCTGCCTTGGCCGTGGCATGGCATGCTGCTGGCCTAGGCATGGCATGGCATGCTGCTGGCTTTGGCTGGGCTGCCTTGGCCGTGGCATGGCATGCTGCTGGCCTTGGCCTTGATATGGCATGCTGCTGGCTTTGGCTGGGCTGCCTTGGCCGTGGCATGGCATGCTGCTGGCCTAGGCCTTGGCATGGCATGCTGCTGGCTTTGGCTGGGCTGCCTTGGCCGTGGCATGGCATGCTGCTGGCCTTGGCCTTGGCATGGCATGCTGCTGGCTTTGGCTGGGCTGCCTTGGCCGTGGCATGGCATGTTGCTGGCCTAGGCCATGGCATGGCATGCTGCTGGCTTTGGCTGGGCTGCCTTGGCCGTGGCATGGCATGCTGCTGCCCTTGGCCTTGATATGGCATGCTGCTGGCTTTGGCTGGGCTGCCATGGCCGTGGCATGGCATGCTGCTGGCCTAGGCCTTGGCATGGCATGCTGCTGGCTTTGGCTGGCCTGCGTTGGCCGTGGCATGGCATGCTGCTGGCCTAGGCCTTGGCATGGCATGCTGCTGGCTTTGGCTGGGCTGCCTTGGCCGTGGCATGGCATGCTGCTGGCCTTGGCCTTGGCATGGCATGCTGCTGGCTTTGGCTGGGCTGCCTTGGCCGTGGCATGGCATGCTGGTGGCCTAGGCCTTGGCATGGCATGCTGCTGGCTTTGGCTGGCCTGCCTTGGCCGTGGCATGGCATGCTGCTGGCCTAAGCCTTGGCATGGCATGCTGCTGGCTTTGGTTGGGCTGCCTTGGCCGTGGCATGGCATGCTGCTGGCCTAGGCCTTGGCATGGCATGCTGCTCGCTTTGGCTGGCCTGCCTTGGCCGTGGCATGGCATGCTGCTGGCCTAGGCCTTGGCATGGCATGCTGCTGGCTTTGGCTGGGCTGCCTTGGCCGTGGCATGGCATGCTGCTGGCCTTGGCCTTGGCATGCCATGCTGTTGGCTTTGGCTGGCCTGCCTTGGCCGTGGCATGGCATGCTGCTGGCCTAGGCCTTGGCATGGCATGCTGCTGGCTTTGGCTGGGCTGCCTTGGCCGTGGCATGGCATGCTGCTGGCCTTGGCCTTGGCATGGCATGCTGCTGGCTTTGGCTGGGCTGCCTTGGCCGTGGCATGGCATGCTGCTGGCCTTGGCCTTGGCATGGCATGCTGCTGGCTTTGGCTGGGCTGCCTTGGCCGTGGCATGGCATGCTGCTGGCCTAGGCCTTGGCATGGCATGCTGCTGGCTTTGGCTGGGCTGCCTTGGCCGTGGCATGGCATGCTGCTGGCCTAGGCCGTGGCATGGCATGCTGCTGGCCTTGGCCTTGGCATGGCATGCTGCTGGCTTTGGCTGGCCTGCCTTGGCCGTGGCATGGCATGCTGCTGGCCTAGGCCTTGGCATGGCATGCTGCTGGCTTTGGCTGGCCTGTTTTGGCCGTGGCATGGCATGCTGCTGGCCTAGGCCTTGGCATGGCATGCTGCTGGCTTTGGCTGGCCTGCCTTGGCCGTGGCATGGCATGCTGCTGGCCTAGGCCATGGCATGGCATGCTGCTGGCTTTGGCTGGGCTGCCTTGGCCGTGGCATGGCATGCTGCTGGCCTTGGCCTTGATATGGCATGCTGCTGGCTTTGGCTGGGCTGCCTTGGCCGTGCCATGGCATGCTGCTGGCCTAGGCCTTGGCATGGCATGCTGCTGGCTTTGGCTGGCCTGCCTTGGCCGTGGCATGGCATGCTGCTGGCCTTGGCCTTGGCATGGCATGCTGCTGGCTTTGGCTGGCCTGCCTTGGCCGTGGCATGGCATGCTGCTGGCCTAGGCCATGGCATGGCATGCTGCTGGCTTTGGCTGGGCTGCCTTGGCCGTGGCATGGCATGCTGCTGCCCTTGGCCGTGATATGGCATGCTGCTGGCTTTGGCTGGGCTGCCTTGGCCGTGGCATGGCATGCTGCTGGCCTAGGCCTTGGCATGGCATGTTGCTGGCTTTGGCTGGCCTGCCTTGGCCGTGGCATGGCATGCTGCTGGCCTAGGCCTTGGCATGGCATGCTGCTGGCTTTGGCTGGGCTGCCTTGGCCGTGGCATGGCATGCTGCTGGCCTTGGCCTTGGCATGGCATGCTGCTGGCTTTGGCGGGGCTGCCTTGGCCGTGGCATGGCATGCTGGTGGCCTAGGCCTTGGCATGGCATGCTGCTGGCTTTGGCTGGCCTGCCTTGGCCGTGGCATGGCATGCTGCTGGCCTAGGCCTTGGCATGGCATGCTGCTGGCTTTGGTTGGGCTGCCTTGGCCGTGGCATGGCATGCTGCTGGCCTTGGCCTTGGCATGGCATGCTGCTGGCTTTGGCTGGCCTGCCTTGGCCGTGGCATGGCATGCTGCTGGCCTTGGCCTTGGCATGGCATGCTGCTGGCTTTGGCTGGGCTGCCTTGGCCGTGGCATGGCATGCTGCTGGCCTAGGCCTTGGCATGGCATGCTGCTGGCTTTGGCTGGGCTGCCTTGGCCGTGGCATGGCATGCTGCTGGCCTAGGCCGTGGCATGGCATGCTGCTGGCCTTGGCCTTGGCATGGCATGCTGCTGGCTTTGGCTGGCCTGCCTTGGCCGTGGCATGGCATGCTGCTGGCCTAGGCCTTGGCATGGCATGCTGCTGGCTTTGGGTGGGCTGCCTTGGCCGTGGCATGGCATGCTGCTGGCCTTGGCCTTGGCATGGCATGCTGCTGGCTTTGGCTGGCCTGCCTTGGCCGTGGCATGGCATGCTGCTGGCCTAGGCCTTGGCATGGCATGCTGCTGGCTTTGGCTGGGCTGCCTTGGCCGTGGCATGGCATGCTGCTGGCCTTGGCCTTGGCATGGCATGCTGCTGGCTTTGGCTGGGCTGCCTTGGCCGTGGCATGGCATGCTGCTGGCTTTGGCTTGCCTGCCTTGGCCGTGGCATGGCATGCTGCTGGCCTAGGCCTTGGCATGGCATGCTGCTGGCTTTGGCTGGGCTGCCTTGGCCGTGGCATGGCATGCTGCTGGCCTTGGCCTTGGCATGGCATGCTGCTGGCTTTGGCTGGGCTGCCTTGGCCGTGGCATGGCATGCTGGTGGCCTAGGCCTTGGCATGGCATGCTGCTGGCTTTGGCTGGCCTGCCTTGGCCGTGGCATGGCATGCTGCTGGCCTAGGCCTTGGCATGGCATGCTGCTGGCTTTGGGTGGGCTGCCTTGGCCGTGGCATGGCATGCTGCTGGCCTTGGCCTTGGCATGGCATGCTGCTGGCCTTGGCCTTGGCATGGCATGCTGCTGGCTTTGGCTGGCCTGCCTTGGCCGTGGCATGGCATGCTGCTGGCCTAGGCCTTGGCATGGCATGCTGCTGGCTTTGGCTGGGCTGCCTTGGCCGTGGCATGGCATGCTGCTGGCCTTGGCCTTGGCATGGCATGCTGCTGGCTTTGGCAGGGCTGCCTTGGCCGTGGCATGGCATGCTGCTGGCCATGGCCTTGGCATGGCATGCTGCTGGCTTTGGCTTGCCTGCCTTGGCCGTGGCATGGCATGCTGCTGGCCTAGGCCTTGGCATGGCATGCTGCTGGCTTTGGCTGGGCTGCCTTGGCCGTGGCATGGCATGCTGCTGGCCTTGGCCTTGGCATGGCATGCTGCTGGCTTTGGCTGGCCTGCCTTGGCCGTGGCATGGCATGCTGCTGGCCTAGGCCTTGGCATGGCATGCTGCTGGCTTTGGCTGGGCTGCCTTGGCCGTGGCATGGCATGCTGCTGGCCTTGGCCTTGGCATGGCATGCTGCTGGCTTTGGCTTGCCTGCCTTGGCCGTGGCATGGCATGCTGCTGGCCTAGGCCTTGGCATGGCATGCTGCTGGCTTTGGCTGGGCTGCCTTGGCCGTGGCATGGCATGCTGCTGGCCTTGGCCTTGGCTTGGCATGCTGCTGGCTTTGGCTGGGCTGCCTTGGCCGTGGCATGGCATGCTGCTGGCCTTGGCCTTGGCATGGCATGCTGCTGGCTTTGGCTGGCCTGCCTTGGCCGTGGCATGGCATGCTGCTGGCCTTGGCATGGCATGCTGCTGGCTTTGGCTGGGCTGCCTTCGCCGTGGCATGCCATGCTGCTGGCCTTGGCCTTGGGGCTGGGCTGCCTTGGCTGCGGTTCTTATCACTAGACGTGCGTTGCGTGCGAAGGCGTGCAAAGGCGTGCGCGACCATGCGCGCAACACGCGCACCGTGGTCAAAAGACCACGCGCGCGGTATTCGCACAGGCCACGCTGCCCACGCCGCGGGCATGCCAGGCCGCCCAGGCCGTGCGCATGCCATGCCGTGCTGCCCAGGCCGGCTGCATGCCAGGCCGCCCAGGCCGTGCGCATGCCATGCCGTGCTGCCCACGCCGCGGGCATGCCAGGCCGGCTGCATGCCAGGCCGCCCAGGCCGTGCGCATGCCATGCCGTGCTGCCCACGCCGCGGGCATGCCAGGCCGGCTGCATGCCAGGCCGCCCAGGCCGTGCGCATGCCATGCCGTGCTGCCCATGCCGCGCGCATGCCAGGCCGCCCACGCCCGCGCGCATGCCACGCCATGCTGCCCAAGGCCTCGCCCAGGCCGCGCAAGGCCGCGCCCAGGCCGCCCAAGGCCGCGCCCAGGCCGCGCAAGGCCGCGCCCAGGCCGCCCAAGGCCGCGCCCAGGCCGCGCAAGGCCGCGCCCAGGCCGCCCAAGGCCGCGCCCAGGCCGCGCAAGGCCGCCCAAGGCCGCGGTCCAGGCCGCCCAAGGCCGCGGCCGAGCCGCCCCAGGCCGCAGCCCAGGCCGCGGTCGAGCCGCAGTGCATGTAACCCAAGGCCGCAGCCCAGGCCGCGCCCAACATGGGGCGTACCTGCCACTGCCTTGCCCTGGGCAAGGGAGGTGCCCCCCCCTTATAATAGCCTGTTAAGCCCTTTTCAATCTGGCAGGAGGAAACATCAAGCATGTTCGAGGAGTCATAATGGGGTTTTTTTAAAAAGTAATGGTTTTTTGCCAAAACTTTCAACATGAAAGTTGTAGGAAATAATTTAATACACCATAAAAAAAATTAAAAAAAATATTTTTTTACAGAAAATATTTTATTTTAATTTATTTCGATATTAATACTTAAAAAATAATAAAAATTAATAAAAATAGTCAAAAAATTATGGAAAAATTCCCATAATTAAAGGATGATTCACTAGTAATTATAGAAATTATTAAATTATTTTTTTCATTTTTTTTATTTTATTTTGATTTTTTTATGCCAAATAAGGGCTTTAAAAATTCGAAAAGCTCCAGAAAAATTGCAAAAAAATAGGGAATGACATTTAAAATTGATTGTAGTGCATTTTTAATTGTGTTGCACGGTTTGGGTAAGATTATAAAAGAATCATGTTCAAAAAGATCGATCGAGGCGGTGGCACGCCATGGCCTTGGCCTTGGCCTTGGCCTTTGCCCGCGGCCTTGGCCTTTGCCTTGGCCTTGGCCATGGCCATGCCTTGCACAGGGACTTGGCCTTGCCCACTGCCTTGGCCTTGGCTTTGGCCTTGGCCTTGGCATGGCATGGCATGCTCGCCGAGGCCGTGGCATGCCTTGCTGCTAGCCAAGGCCGTGGCGTGGCATGCTCGCCCAGCCCGTGGCATGCCGTGCTCGCCCAGCCCGTGGCACGCCATGTTGGCCCAAGGCATTGGCATGGCATGCCGGCCAAGGCATGCTGGCCAACGCTGCACAAGGCGGTGCCATGGCATGGCATGCTGACCAAGACCGTGCCATGGCATGCTGGGCGAGGCCGGGGCATGGCATGCTGGCCGAGGCCGTGGCTTGCCATGCCGCCACGGCCGTGGCATGCCGGGCAACGGACCGGCATGGCCCAGCCCGTGGCACGCCATGTTGGCCCAAGGCATTGGCATGGCATGCCGGCCAAGGCATGCTGGCCAACGCTGCGGCACGGCGTGCTGGACAAGGCGGTGCCATGGCATGGCATGCTGACCAAGACAGTGCCATGGCATGCTGGCCGAGGCCGTGGCATGGCATGCTGGCCGAGGCCGTGGCTTGCCATGCCGCCACGGCCGTGGCATGCTGGGCAACGGACCGGCATGGCATGCTGGCCGTGGCGGTGGCACGACATGCTGGCCAAGGCAGTGGCATGGCATGTAGGCCAAGGCTAAGGCATGGCACGCTGTGGCATGGCACGCTGGCCAAGGCAGTCGCAAGGCATGCGGGCCGAGGCCGCGGCACGGCCCGCTGGGCAACGCGGTGGCATGGCATGCTGGGCAACGCCGTGGCAAGGCATGCGGGCCGAGGCCTTGGCATGGCATGCTGGCCGAGGCCGTGGCATGGCATGCGGGTCGAGGCCGTGGCATGGCATGGCATGCGGGCCGAGGCCGTGGCATGGCATGCGGGCCGAGGCCGTGGCGTGGCATGGCATGGCATGTTGGGCAACGCCGTGGCAAGCCATGCGGGCCGAGGCCGTGGCGTGGCATGTTCGCCAAGGCTAAGGCATGGCACGCCGGGCAACGCGGTGCATTGGCATGCTGGGCAGCGCGGTGGCAAGGCATGGGGGCCGAGGCCGTGGCATGGCATGTTGGGCAACGCCGTGGCAAGACATGCGGGCCGAGGCCGTGGCATGGCATGCGGGCCGAGGCCGTGGCACGACATGTTGGCCAAGGCTAAGGCATGGCACGCCGGGCAACGCGGTGGCATGGCATGCTGGGCAACGCGGTGGCAAGGCATGCGGGCCGAGGCCGTGGCATGGCATGTTGGGCAACGCCGTAGAAGGGCATGCGGGCCGAGGCCGTGGCATGGCATGCGGGCCGAGGCCGTGGCATGGCATGTTGGGCGACGCCGTAGCAAGGCATGCGGGCCGAGGCCGTGGCATGTCATGCGGGCCGAGGCCGTGGCATGGCATGCGGGCCGAGGCCGTGGCATGGCATGTTGGCCGAGGCCGTGGCAAGGCATGCGGGCCGAGGCCGTTGCATGGCATGTTTGGCAACGCCGTGGCAAGACATGCGGGCCGTGGCATGGCATGGCATGCGGGCCGAGGCCGTGGCACGACATGTTGGCCAAGGCTAAGGCATGGCACGCCGGGCAACGCGGTGGCATGGCACGCCGGGCAACGCGGTGGCAAGGCATGCGGGCCGGGGCCGTGGCATGGCATGTTGGGCGACGCCGTAGCAAGGCATGCGGTCCGAGGCCGTCGCATGTCATGCGGGCCGAGGCCATGGCATGGCATGCGGGCCGAGGCCGTGGCATGGCATGTTGGGCGACGCCGTAGCAAGGCATGCGGGCCGAGGCCGTGGCATGTCATGCGAGCCGAGGCCGTGGCATGGCATGCGGGCCGAGGCCGTGGCATGGCAAGTTGGGCGACGTCGTGGCAAGGCATGCGGGCCGAGGCCGTGGCATGTCACGCGGGCCGAGGCCGTGGCATGGCATGCGGGCAGAGGCCGTGGCATGGCATGTTGGGCGACGCCGTCGCAAGGCATGCGGGCCGAGGCCGTGGCATGGCATGCGGGCCGAGGCCGTGGCATGGCATGTTGGGCGACGCCGTAGCAAGGCATGCGGGCCGAGGCCGTGGCATGTCATGGCATGTTGGGCGACGCCGTAGCAAGGCATGCGGGCCGAGGCCGTGGCATGGCATGTTTGGCAACGCCGTGGCAAGACATGAGGGCCGTGGCATGGCATGGCATGCGGGCCGAGGCCGTGGCACGACATGTTGGCCAAGGCTAAGGCATGGCACGCCGGGCAACGCGGTGGCATGGCATGCGGGCCGGGGCCGTGGCATGGCATGTTGGCCAACGTCGTAGCAAGGCATGCGGGCCGAGGCCCGAGGCTGTGGCATGGCATGTTGGGCGACGCCGTAGCAAGGCATGCGGTCCGAGGCCGTGGCATGTCATGCGGGCCGAGGCCGTGGCATGGCATGCGGGCCGAGGCCGTGGCATGGCATGTTGGGCGACGCCGTAGCAAGGCATGCGGGCCGAGGCCGTGCCGTGGCATGCGGGCCGAGGCCGTGGCATGGCATGCGGGCCGAGGCCGTGGCATGGCATGTTGGGCGACGCCGTAGCAAGGCATGCGGTCCGAGGCCGTGGCATGGCATGCGGGCCGAGGCCGTGGCATGGCATGCGGGCCGAGGCCGTGGCATGGCATGTTGGGCGACGCCGTAGCATGGCATGCGGGCCGAGGCCGTGGCATGTCATGCGCGCCGAGGCCGTGGCATGGCATGCGGGCCGAGGCCGTGGCATGGCAAGTTGGGCGACGTCGTGGCAAGGCATGCGGGCCGAGGCCGTGGCATGGCATGCGGGCCGAGGCCGTGGCAAGGCATGTTGGGCGACGCCGTCGCAAGGCATGCGGGCCGAGGCCGTGGCATGTCATGCGGGCCGAGGCCGTGGCATGGCATGCGGGCCGAGGCCGTGGCATGGCATGTTGGGCGACGCCGTAGCAAGGCATGCGGGCCGAGGCCGTGCCGTGGCATGCGGGCCGAGGCCGTGGCATGGCATGTTGGGCGACGCCGTAGCAAGGCATGCGGTCCGAGGCCGTGGCATGTCATGCGGGCCGAGGCCGTGGCATGGCATGCGGGCCGAGGCCGTGGCATGGCATGTTGGGTGACGCCGTAGCAAGGCATGCGGTCCGAGGCCGTGGCATGTCATGCGGGCCGAGGCCGTGGCATGGCATGCGGGCCGAGGCCGTGGCATGGCATGTTGGGCGACGCCGTAGCAAGGCATGCGGGCCGAGGCCGTGTCGTGGCATGCGGGCCGAGGCCGTGGCATGGCATGTTGGGCGACGCCGTAGCAAGGCATGCGGTCCGAGGCCGTGGCATGTCATGCGGGCCGAGGCCGTGGCATGGCATGCGGGCCGAGGCCGTGGCATGGCATGTTGGGCGACGCCGTAGCAAGGCATGCGGGCCGAGGCCGTGGCATGTCATGCGGGCCGAGGCCGTGGCATGGCATGCGGGCCGAGGCCGTGGCATGGCAAGTTGGGCGGCGTCGTGGCAAGGCATGCTGGCCGAGGCCGTGGCATGTCATGCGGGCCGAGGCCGTGGCATGGCATGCGGGCCGAGGCCGTGGCAAGGCATGTTGGGCGACGCCGTAGCAAGGCATGCGGGCCGAGGCCGTGGCACGTCATGCGGGCCGAGGCCGTGGCACGTCATGCGGGCCGAGGCCGTGGCATGGCATGTTTGGCCACGCCGTGGCAAGACATGCGGGCCGTGGCATGGCATGGCATGCGGGCCGAGGCCGTGGCTCGACATGTTGGCCAAGGCTAAGGCATGGCACGCCGGGCAACGCGGTGGCATGGCATGCTGGGCAACGCGGTGGCAAGGCATGCGGGCCGAGGCCGTGGCATGGCATGTTGGGCAACGCCGCAGCAAGGCATGCGGGCCGAGGCCGTGGCATGGCATGCGGGCCGAGGCCGTGGCATGGCATGCGGGCCGAGGCCGTGGCATGGCATGCGGGCCGAGGCCGTGGCATGGCATGTTGGGCGACGCCGTAGCAAGGCATGCGGTCCGAGGCCGTGGCATGTCATGCGGGCCGAGGCCGTGGCATGGCATGCGGGCCGAGGCCGTGGCATGGCATGTTGGGCGACGCCGTAGCAAGGCATGCGGGCCGAGGCCGTGGCATGTCATGCGGGCCGAGGCCGTGGCATGGCATGCGGGCCGAGGCCGTGGCATGGCAAGTTGGGCGGCGTCGTGGCAAGGCATGCGGGCCGAGGCCGTGGCATGTCATGCGGGCCGAGGCCGTGGCACGGCATGCGGGCCGAGGCCGTGGCACGTCATGCGGGCCGAGGCCGTGGCATGGCATGTTTGGCAACGCCGTGGCAAGACAGGCGGGCTGTGGCATGGCATGGCATGCGGGCCGAGGCCGTGGCTCGACATGTTGGCCAAGGCTAAGGCATGGCACGCCGGGCAACGCGGTGGCATGGCATGCTGGGCAACGCGGTGGCAAGGCATGCGGGCCGAGGCCGTGGCATGGCATGTTGGGCAACGCCGCAGCAAGGCATGCGGGCCGAGGCCGTGGCATGGCATGCGGGCCGAGGCCGTGGCATGGCATGCGGGCCGTGGCCGTGGCATGGCATGTTGGGCGACGCCGTCGCAAGGCATGCAGGCCGAGGCCGTGGCATGGCATGTTTGGCAACGCCGTGGCAAGACATGCGGGCCGTGGCATGGCATGGCATGCGGGCCGAGGCCGTGGCACGGCATGCGGGCCGAGGCCGTGGCATGGCATGTTGGGCGACGCCGTAGCAAGGCATGCGGGCTGAGGCCGTGGCCGTGGCATGGCATGCGGGCCGTGGCCGTGGCATGGCATGGCATGCGGGCCGAGGCCGTGGCATGGCATGTTGGGCAACGCCGTGGCAAGGCATGCGGGCCGAGGCCGTGGCATGGCATGATGGCCGAGGCCGTGGCATGTCATGCGGGCCGAGGCCGTGGCATGGCATGTTGGGCGACGCCGTAGCAAGGCATGCGGTCCGAGGCCGTGGCATGTTATGCGGGCCGAGGCCGTGGCATGGCTTGTTGGGCGACGCCGTAGCAAGGCATGCGGGCCGAGGCCGTGGCATGTCATGCTGGCCAAGGCCAAGGCATGACATGGCATGGCATGCGGGCCGAGGCCGTGGCATGGCATGTTGGGCAACGCCGTGGCAAGGCATGCGGGCCGAGGCCGTGGCATGGCATGATGGCCGAGGCCGTGGCATGCCATGCTGGCCAAGGCTAAGGCATGGCATGCCGGGCAACGCGGTGGCATGGCATGCTGGGCAACGCCGTGGCAAGGCATGCGGGCCGAGGCCGTGGCATGGCATGTTGGGCAACGCCTTGGCAAGACATGCGGGCCGAGGCCGTGGCATGGCATGGCATGTTGGGCAACGCCTTGGCAAGGCATGCGGGCCGAGGCCGTGGCATGGCATGCTAGCCGAGGCCGTGGCATGGC
>NW_028129277.1:16350000-16365000 GCF_055761805.1 Camellia sinensis | reverse complement strand
AGCGCAAGCAACCCGAAGGCGAGTCGAAGACAACCCGAGGGACATGGAGGAATGCACCAGTGGAGTTCGCTGCACAGGCAGGGATCCGTCCAACTCGCACAAACCGAACACAACTCACGCGCCACGACGTACACTGTGCACCAGCCCCCCAAAACGAATCACCCCCCGAAGGACCAAGAAGCCCGACGAACGCGCGAAAACATTTAGAGAGGCCGAGCAAGCACCGGTTAGCGCGAATGCAAATAACAAACGCAACAGGCAACTTTCGAGGGACATACTTCTCGCAACAAGCTTCCACAAGGAAAGCACAGGCAACTCGTTCGCACGCCAAAGCCAACCAAATGGCAATTTAACCGAGGGACATGCATTTCGCAAGGCAACTTGTACAATTACCCGAGGGACATGGCATGCTTGCCAAGGCCGTGGCTTGGCATGCTTGCCAAGGCCGTGGCATGACATGCTGCTGGCCAAGGCCGGGCATGCCATGCTGCTGGACAAGGCCGTGGCAAGGCATGCTGATGGCCGAGGCCGTGGCAAGGCATGCTGATGGCCGAGGCCGTGGCAAGGCATGCTGATGGCCGAGGCCGTGGCAAGGCATGCTGCTGGCCAAGGCGTTGGCATGGCATGCTGCTGCTGACCAAGGCTTGGGCTTGCCATGCTGCCGGCCAAGGCCGCGGCATGGCATGCTGCCGGCCAAGGCCGCGGCATGCCATGTTGCTGGCCAAGGCCGTGGCATGGCATGCTGCTGGCCAAGGCCGTGGCATGACATGCTGGCCAAGGCCGGGGCATGGCAAGCTGCTGGCCAAGGTCGTGGCATGGCACGCTGCTGGCCAAGGCCGGGGCATAGCACGCTGCTGGCCATGGCCGTGGCTTGGCAAGGTTGCCAAGGCCGGGGCATGGCGTGCTGCTGGCCAAGGCTTTGGCATGCCATGTTGCTGGCCAAGGCTGTGGCATGGCATGCTGCTGGCCAAGGCTGTGGCATGGCATGCTGCTGGCCAAGGCCGTGGCATGACATGCTGGCCAAGGCCGGGGCATGGCATGCTGCTGGCCAAGGTCGTGGCATGGCATGCTGCTGGCCAAGGCCGTGGCATGACATGCTTGCCAAGGCCAGGGCATGGCATGCTGCTGGCCAAGGCTTTGGCATGCCATGTTGCTGGCCAAGGCTGTGGCATGGCATGCTGCCCTAGGCCAACGTGCCACCGCCACCGCCGCGGGCCGCCACTCGACGCATCCCGTGCTTGTCTATGTAGTTTCGATGCCACAAGCCAATGCCACAAGCCAAGCGATGGCATGTGCCAAGCGCCCGCCTAGGCATAGGCGTGGCCTGTGGCCTGGCCATGCTGGCCAGCCTTAAGGGAGGTGCCCCCCTCTTATAATAGCCTGTTAAGCCCTTTTCAATCTGGCAGGAGGAAACATCAAGCATGTTCGAGGAGTCATAATGGGGTTTTTTTAAAAAGTAATGGTTTTTTGCCAAAACTTTCAACATGAAAGTTGTATGAAATAATTTAATACACCATAAAAAAAATTATAAAAAAATATTTGGCCACCGGAATATTTTATTTTAATTTATTTCAATTTTAATACTTAAAAAATAATAAAAATTACTAAAAATACTCAAAAAATTCTAGAAAAATTCCAACAATTATAAGATGAGGCACTAGTAATTATAGTAATTTTTTTAATTATTTTTTTATTTTTAATTTATTTTATTATAATTTTTATGAGTAAATAAATAATTAAAAAGCCCGACGAACGTGCAAAAACTCTTAGAGAAACCCAGCAAGCATCGGATAGCTCGAATGCAAATAACAAACGCAACAGGCAACTTCCGAGGGACATACTTTTCCCAACAAGCTTCCACTGGGGAAAGCACTAGCAACGTGTTCGCAAGTCAAAGGCAACCAAACCGGCTATTACCCGAGGGACAAGCATTTCGCAGGGCAACATATACGTAAGTCAAAGCCAAACCAAATGGCAATTACACGAGGGACAGGATTGCTTGCCAAGGGCGTGGCATGCGATGTTCTAGCCCAAGGCCAAGGCACGCCACGCTGCGGGACAAGGCCGTGGCAAGACATGCGGCTGGCCTTGGCCTTGGCATGGCATGCCGCCGGCTTTGGCTGGGCTGCGTTGGCCTTGCCATGGAATGTTGCTGGCTTCAGATGGGCTGCCTCGGCCTTGGCCTTGGCCGTGGCATGGCATGGCATGCTGCTGGCCTTGGCCTTGGCCTTGGCATGGCATGCTGCTGGCTTTGGCTGGGCTGCCTTGGCCGTGGCATGGCATGCTGCTGGCTTTGGCTGGGCTGCCTTGGCCGTGGCATGGCATGCTGCTGGCCTAGGCCTTGGCATGGCATGCTGCTGGCTTTGGCTGGGCTGCCTTGGCCGTGGCATGGCATGCTGCTGGCCTAGGCCTTGGCATGGCATGCTGCTGGCTTTGGCTGGCAGCCTTGGCCGTGGCATGGCATGCTGCTGGCCTTGGCCTTGGCATGGCATGCTGCTGGCTTTGGCTGGCCTGCCTTGGCCGTGGCATGGCATGCTGCTGGCCTTGGCCTTGGCATGGCATGCTGCTGGCTTTGGCTGGCCTGCCTTGGCCGTGGCATGGCATGCTGCTGGCCTAGGCCTTGGCATGGCATGCTGCTGGCTTTGGCTGGCCTGCCTTGGCCGTGGCATGGCATGCTGCTGGCCTAGGCATGGCATGGCATGCTGCTGGCTTTGGCTGGGCTGCCTTGGCCGTGGCATGGCATGCTGCTGGCCTTGGCCTTGATATGGCATGCTGCTGGCTTTGGCTGGGCTGCCTTGGCCGTGGCATGGCATGCTGCTGGCCTAGGCCTTGGCATGGCATGCTGCTGGCTTTGGCTGGGCTGCCTTGGCCTTGGCATGGCATGCTGCTGGCTTTGGCTGGCCTGCCTTGGCCGTGGCATGGCATGCTGCTGGCCTAGGCCATGGCATGGCATGCTGCTGGCTTTGGCTGGGCTGCCTTGGCCGTGGCATGGCATGCTGCTGCCCTTGGCCTTGATATGGCATGCTGCTGGCTTTGGCTGGGCTGCCTTGGCCGTGGCATGGCATGCTGCTGGCCTAGGCCTTGGCATGGCATGCTGCTGGCTTTGGCTGGCCTGCGTTGGCCGTGGCATGGCATGCTGCTGGCCTAGGCCTTCGCATGGCATGCTGCTGGCCTAGGCCTTCGCATGGCATGCTGCTGGCTTTGGCTGGGCTGCCTTGGCCGTGGCATGGCATGCTGCTGGCCTTGGCCTTGGCATGGCATGCTGCTGGCTTTGGCTGGGCTGCCTTGGCCGTGGCATGGCATGCTGGTGGCCTAGGCCTTGGCATGGCATGCTGCTGGCTTTGGCTGGCCTGCCTTGGCCGTGGCATGGCATGCTGCTGGCCTAAGCCTTGGCATGGCATGCTGCTGGCTTTGGTTGGGCTGCCTTGGCCGTGGCATGGCATGCTGCTGGCCTTGGCCTTGGCATGGCATGCTGCTCGCTTTGGCTGGCCTGCCTTGGCCGTGGCATGGCATGCTGCTGGCCTAGGCCTTGGCATGGCATGCTGCTGGCTTTGGCTGGGCTGCCTTGGCCGTGGCATGGCATGCTGCTGGCCTTGGCCTTGGCATGCCATGCTGTTGGCTTTGGCTGGCCTGCTTTGGCCGTGGCATGGCATGCTGCTGGCCTAGGCCTTGGCATGGCATGCTGCTGGCTTTGGCTGGGCTGCCTTGGCCGTGGCATGGCATGCTGCTGGCCTTGGCCTTGGCATGGCATGCTGCTGGCTTTGGCTGGGCTGCCTTGGCCGTGGCATGGCATGCTGCTGGCCTTGGCCTTGGCATGGCATGCTGCTGGCTTTGGCTGGGCTGCCTTGGCCGTGGCATGGCATGCTGCTGGCCTAGGCCTTGGCATGGCATGCTGCTGGCTTTGGCTGGGCTGCCTTGGCCGTGGCATGGCATGCTGCTGGCCTAGGCCTTGGCATGGTATGCTGCTGGCCTAGGCCTTGGCATGGCATGCTGCTGGCTTTGGCTGGCAGCCTTGGCCGTGGCATGGCATGCTGCTGGCCTTGGCCTTGGCATGGCATGCTGCTGGCCTTGGCCTTGGCATGGCATGCTGCTGGCTTTGGCAGGCCTGCCTTGGCCGTGGCAAGGCATGCTGCTGCCCTTGGCCTTGGCATGGCATGCTGCTGGCTTTGGCTGGCCTGCCTTGGCCGTGGCATGGCATGCTGCTGGCCTAGGCCTTGGCATGGCATGCTGCTGGCTTTGGCTGGCCTGCCTTGGCCGTGGCATGGCATGCTGCTGGCCTAGGCATGGCATGGCATGCTGCTGGCTTTGGCTGGGCTGCCTTGGCCGTGGCATGGCATGCTGCTGGCCTTGGCCTTGATATGGCATGCTGCTGGCTTTGGCTGGGCTGCCTTGGCCGTGGCATGGCATGCTGCTGGCCTAGGCCTTGGCATGGCATGCTGCTGGCTTTGGCTGGGCTGCCTTGGCCGTGGCATGGCATGCTGCTGGCCTTGGCCTTGGCATGGCATGCTGCTGGCTTTGGCTGGGCTGCCTTGGCCGTGGCATGGCATGCTGCTGGCCTAGGCCATGGCATGGCATGCTGCTGGCTTTGGCTGGGCTGCCTTGGCCGTGGCATGGCATGCTGCTGCCCTTGGCCTTGATATGGCATGCTGCTGGCTTTGGCTGGGCTGCCATGGCCGTGGCATGGCATGCTGCTGGCCTAGGCCTTGGCATGGCATGCTGCTGGCTTTGGCTGGCCTGCGTTGGCCGTGGCATGGCATGCTGCTGGCCTAGGCCTTGGCATGGCATGCTGCTGGCTTTGGCTGGGCTGCCTTGGCCGTGGCATGGCATGCTGCTGGCCTTGGCCTTGGCATGGCATGCTGCTGGCTTTGGCTGGGCTGCCTTGGCCGTGGCATGGCATGCTGGTGGCCTAGGCCTTGGCATGGCATGCTGCTGGCTTTGGCTGGCCTGCCTTGGCCGTGGCATGGCATGCTGCTGGCCTAAGCCTTGGCATGGCATGCTGCTGGCTTTGGTTGGGCTGCCTTGGCCGTGGCATGGCATGCTGCTGGCCTAGGCCTTGGCATGGCATGCTGCTCGCTTTGGCTGGCCTGCCTTGGCCGTGGCATGGCATGCTGCTGGCCTAGGCCTTGGCATGGCATGCTGCTGGCTTTGGCTGGGCTGCCTTGGCCGTGGCATGGCATGCTGCTGGCCTTGGCCTTGGCATGCCATGCTGTTGGCTTTGGCTGGCCTGCCTTGGCCGTGGCATGGCATGCTGCTGGCCTAGGCCTTGGCATGGCATGCTGCTGGCTTTGGCTGGGCTGCCTTGGCCGTGGCATGGCATGCTGCTGGCCTTGGCCTTGGCATGGCATGCTGCTGGCTTTGGCTGGGCTGCCTTGGCCGTGGCATGGCATGCTGCTGGCCTTGGCCTTGGCATGGCATGCTGCTGGCTTTGGCTGGGCTGCCTTGGCCGTGGCATGGCATGCTGCTGGCCTAGGCCTTGGCATGGCATGCTGCTGGCTTTGGCTGGGCTGCCTTGGCCGTGGCATGGCATGCTGCTGGCCTAGGCCGTGGCATGGCATGCTGCTGGCCTTGGCCTTGGCATGGCATGCTGCTGGCTTTGGCTGGCCTGCCTTGGCCGTGGCATGGCATGCTGCTGGCCTAGGCCTTGGCATGGCATGCTGCTGGCTTTGGCTGGCCTGTTTTGGCCGTGGCATGGCATGCTGCTGGCCTAGGCCTTGGCATGGCATGCTGCTGGCTTTGGCTGGCCTGCCTTGGCCGTGGCATGGCATGCTGCTGGCCTAGGCCATGGCATGGCATGCTGCTGGCTTTGGCTGGGCTGCCTTGGCCGTGGCATGGCATGCTGCTGGCCTTGGCCTTGATATGGCATGCTGCTGGCTTTGGCTGGGCTGCCTTGGCCGTGCCATGGCATGCTGCTGGCCTAGGCCTTGGCATGGCATGCTGCTGGCTTTGGCTGGCCTGCCTTGGCCGTGGCATGGCATGCTGCTGGCCTTGGCCTTGGCATGGCATGCTGCTGGCTTTGGCTGGCCTGCCTTGGCCGTGGCATGGCATGCTGCTGGCCTAGGCCATGGCATGGCATGCTGCTGGCTTTGGCTGGGCTGCCTTGGCCGTGGCATGGCATGCTGCTGCCCTTGGCCGTGATATGGCATGCTGCTGGCTTTGGCTGGGCTGCCTTGGCCGTGGCATGGCATGCTGCTGGCCTAGGCCTTGGCATGGCATGTTGCTGGCTTTGGCTGGCCTGCCTTGGCCGTGGCATGGCATGCTGCTGGCCTAGGCCTTGGCATGGCATGCTGCTGGCTTTGGCTGGGCTGCCTTGGCCGTGGCATGGCATGCTGCTGGCCTTGGCCTTGGCATGGCATGCTGCTGGCTTTGGCGGGGCTGCCTTGGCCGTGGCATGGCATGCTGGTGGCCTAGGCCTTGGCATGGCATGCTGCTGGCTTTGGCTGGCCTGCCTTGGCCGTGGCATGGCATGCTGCTGGCCTAGGCCTTGGCATGGCATGCTGCTGGCTTTGGTTGGGCTGCCTTGGCCGTGACATGGCATGCTGCTGGCCTTGGCCTTGGCATGGCATGCTGCTGGCTTTGGCTGGCCTGCCTTGGCCGTGGCATGGCATGCTGCTGGCCTTGGCCTTGGCATGGCATGCTGCTGGCTTTGGCTGGGCTGCCTTGGCCGTGGCATGGCATGCTGCTGGCCTAGGCCTTGGCATGGCATGCTGCTGGCTTTGGCTGGGCTGCCTTGGCCGTGGCATGGCATGCTGCTGGCCTAGGCCGTGGCATGGCATGCTGCTGGCCTTGGCCTTGGCATGGCATGCTGCTGGCTTTGGCTGGCCTGCCTTGGCCGTGGCATGGCATGCTGCTGGCCTAGGCCTTGGCATGGCATGCTGCTGGCTTTGGGTGGGCTGCCTTGGCCGTGGCATGGCATGCTGCTGGCCTTGGCCTTGGCATGGCATGCTGCTGGCTTTGGCTGGCCTGCCTTGGCCGTGGCATGGCATGCTGCTGGCCTAGGCCTTGGCATGGCATGCTGCTGGCTTTGGCTGGGCTGCCTTGGCCGTGGCATGGCATGCTGCTGGCCTTGGCCTTGGCATGGCATGCTGCTGGCTTTGGCTGGGCTGCCTTGGCCGTGGCATGGCATGCTGCTGGCTTTGGCTTGCCTGCCTTGGCCGTGGCATGGCATGCTGCTGGCCTAGGCCTTGGCATGGCATGCTGCTGGCTTTGGCTGGGCTGCCTTGGCCGTGGCATGGCATGCTGCTGGCCTTGGCCTTGGCATGGCATGCTGCTGGCTTTGGCTGGGCTGCCTTGGCCGTGGCATGGCATGCTGGTGGCCTAGGCCTTGGCATGGCATGCTGCTGGCTTTGGCTGGCCTGCCTTGGCCGTGGCATGGCATGCTGCTGGCCTAGGCCTTGGCATGGCATGCTGCTGGCTTTGGGTGGGCTGCCTTGGCCGTGGCATGGCATGCTGCTGGCCTTGGCCTTGGCATGGCATGCTGCTGGCTTTGGCTGGCCTGCCTTGGCCGTGGCATGGCATGCTGCTGGCCTAGGCCTTGGCATGGCATGCTGCTGGCTTTGGCTGGGCTGCCTTGGCCATGGCATGGCATGCTGCTGGCCTTGGCCTTGGCATGGCATGCTGCTGGCTTTGGCTGGGCTGCCTTGGCCGTGGCATGGCATGCTGCTGGCCATGGCCTTGGCATGGCATGCTGCTGGCTTTGGCTTGCCTGCCTTGGCCGTGGCATGGCATGCTGCTGGCCTAGGCCTTGGCATGGCATGCTGCTGGCTTTGGCTGGGCTGCCTGGGCCGTGGCATGGCATGCTGCTGGCCTTGGCCTTGGCATGGCATGCTGCTGGCTTTGGCTGGCCTGCCTTGGCCGTGGCATGGCATGCTGCTGGCCTAGGCCTTGGCATGGCATGCTGCTGGCTTTGGCTGGGCTGCCTTGGCCGTGGCATGGCATGCTGCTGGCCTTGGCCTTGGCATGGCATGCTGCTGGCTTTGGCTTGCCTGCCTTGGCCGTGGCATGGCATGCTGCTGGCCTAGGCCTTGGCATGGCATGCTGCTGGCTTTGGCTGGGCTGCCTTGGCCGTGGCATGGCATGCTGCTGGCCTTGGCCTTGGCTTGGCAAGCTGCTGGCTTTGGCTGGGCTGCCTTGGCCGTGGCATGGCATGCTGCTGGCCTTGGCCTTGATATGGCATGCTGCTGGCTTTGGCTGGCAGCCTTGGCCGTGGCATGGCATGCTGCTGGCCTTGGCCTTGGCATGGCATGCTGCTGGCTTTGGCTGGCCTGCCTTGGCAGTGGCATGGCATGCTGCTGGCCTAGGCCTTGGCATGGCATGCTGCTGGCTTTGGCTGGCCTGCGTTGGCCGTGGCATGGCATGCTGCTGGCCTAGGCCTTCGCATGGCATGCTGCTGGCCTAGGCCTTCGCATGGCATGCTGCTGGCTTTGGCTGGGCTGCCTTGGCCGTGGCATGGCATGCTGCTGGCCTTGGCCTTGGCATGGCATGCTGCTGGCTTTGGCTGGGCTGCCTTGGCCGTGGCATGGCATGCTGCTGGCCTTGGCCTTGGCATGGCATGCTGCTGGCTTTGGCTGGCCTGCCTTGGCCGTGGCATGGCATGCTGCTGGCCTTGGCATGGCATGCTGCTGGCTTTGGCTGGGCTGCCTTCGCCGTGGCATGCCATGCTGCTGGCCTTGGCCTTGGGGCTGGGCTGCCTTGGCTGCGGTTCTTATCACTAGACGTGCGTTGCGTGCGAAGGCGTGCAAAGGCGTGCGCGACCATGCGCGCAACACGCGCACCGTGGTCAAAAGACCACGCGCGCGGTATTCGCACAGGCCACGCTGCCCACGCCGCGGGCATGCCAGGCCGCCCAGGCCGTGCGCATGCCATGCCGTGCTGCCCAGGCCGGCTGCATGCCAGGCCGCCCAGGCCGTGCGCATGCCATGTCGTGCTGCCCACGCCGCGGGCATGCCAGGCCGGCTGCATGCCAGGCCGCCCAGGCCGTGCGCATGCCATGCCGTGCTGCCCACGCCGCGGGCATGCCAGGCCGGCTGCATGCCAGGCCGCCCAGGCCGTGCGCATGCCATGCCGTGCTGCCCATGCCGCGCGCATGCCAGGCCGCCCACGCCCGCGCGCATGCCACGCCATGCTGCCCAAGGCCGCGCCCAGGCCGCGCAAGGCCGCGCCCAGGCCGCCCAAGGCCGCGCCCAGGCCGCGCAAGGCCGCGCCCAGGCCGCCCAAGGCCGCGCCCAGGCCGCGCCCAGGCCGCCCAAGGCCGCGCCCAGGCCGCGCAAGGCCGCCCAAGGCCGCGGTCCAGGCCGCCCAAGGCCGCGGCCGAGCCGCCCCAGGCCGCAGCCCAGGCCGCGGTCGAGCCGCAGTGCATGTAACCCAAGGCCGCAGCCCAGGCCGCGCCCAACATGGGGCGTACCTGCCACTGCCTTGCCCTGGGCAAGGGAGGTGCCCCCCCCTTATAATAGCCTGTTAAGCCCTTTTCAATCTGGCAGGAGGAAACATCAAGCATGTTCGAGGAGTCATAATGGGGTTTTTTTAAAAAGTAATGGTTTTTTGCCAAAACTTTCAACATGAAAGTTGTAGGAAATAATTTAATACACCATAAAAAAAATTAAAAAAAATATTTTTTTACAGAAAATATTTTATTTTAATTTATTTCGATATTAATACTTAAAAAATAATAAAAATTAATAAAAATAGTCAAAAAATTATGGAAAAATTCCCATAATTAAAGGATGATTCACTAGTAATTATAGAAATTATTAAATTATTTTTTTCATTTTTTTTATTTTATTTTGATTTTTTTATGCCAAATAAGGGCTTTAAAAATTCGAAAAGCTCCAGAAAAATTGCAAAAAAATAGGGAATGACATTTAAAATTGATTGTAGTGCATTTTTAATTGTGTTGCACGGTTTGGGTAAGATTATAAAAGAATCATGTTCAAAAAGATCGATCGAGGCGGTGGCACGCCATGGCCTTGGCCTTGGCCTTGGCCTTTGCCCGCGGCCTTGGCCTTTGCCTTGGCCTTGGCCATGCCTTGCACAGGGACTTGGCCTTGCCCACTGCCTTGGCCTTGGCTTTGGCCTTGGCCTTGGCATGGCATGGCATGCTCGCCGAGGCCGTGGCATGCCTTGCTGCTAGCCAAGGCCGTGGCGTGGCATGCTCGCCCAGCCCGTGGCATGCCGTGCTCGCCCAGCCCGTGGCACGCCATGTTGGCCCAAGGCATTGGCATGGCATGCCGGCCAAGGCATGCTGGCCAACGCTGCACAAGGCGGTGCCATGGCATGGCATGCTGACCAAGACCGTGCCATGGCATGCTGGGCGAGGCCGGGGCATGGCATGCTGGCCGAGGCCGTGGCTTGCCATGCCGCCACGGCCGTGGCATGCCGGGCAACGGACCGGCATGGCCCAGCCCGTGGCACGCCATGTTGGCCCAAGGCATTGGCATGGCATGCCGGCCAAGGCATGCTGGCCAACGCTGCGGCACGGCGTGCTGGACAAGGCGGTGCCATGGCATGGCATGCTGACCAAGACAGTGCCATGGCATGCTGGCCGAGGCCGTGGCATGGCATGCTGGCCGAGGCCGTGGCTTGCCATGCCGCCACGGCCGTGGCATGCTGGGCAACGGACCGGCATGGCATGCTGGCCGTGCCGGTGGCACGACATGCTGGCCAAGGCAGTGGCATGGCATGTAGGCCAAGGCTAAGGCATGGCACGCTGTGGCATGGCACGCTGGCCAAGGCAGTCGCAAGGCATGCGGGCCGAGGCCGCGGCACGGCCCGCTGGGCAACGCGGTGGCATGGCATGCTGGGCAACGCCGTGGCAAGGCATGCGGGCCGAGGCCTTGGCATGGCATGCTGGCCGAGGCCGTGGCATGGCATGCGGGCCGAGGCCGTGGCATGGCATGGCATGCGGGCCGAGGCCGTGGCATGGCATGCGGGCCGAGGCCGTGGCGTGGCATGGCATGGCATGTTGGGCAACGCCGTGGCAAGACATGCGGGCCGAGGCCGTGGCATGGCATGTTGGGCAACGCCCTGGCAAGCCATGCGGGCCGAGGCCGTGGGGTGGCATGTTGGCCAAGGCTAAGGCATGGCACGCCGGGCAACGCGGTGCATTGGCATGCTGGGCAGCGCGGTGGCAAGGCATGGGGGCCGAGGCCGTGGCATGGCATGTTGGGCAACGCCGTGGCAAGACATGCGGGCCGAGGCCGTGGCATGGCATGCGGGCCGAGGCCGTGGCACGACATGTTGGCCAAGGCTAAGGCATGGCACGCCGGGCAACGCGGTGGCATGGCATGCTGGGCAACGCGGTGGCAAGGCATGCGGGCCGAGGCCGTGGCATGGCATGTTGGGCAACGCCGTAGAAGGGCATGCGGGCCGAGGCCGTGGCATGGCATGCGGGCCGAGGCCGTGGCATGGCATGTTGGGCGACGCCGTAGCAAGGCATGCGGGCCGAGGCCGTGGCATGTCATGCGGGCCGAGGCCGTGGCATGGCATGCGGGCCGAGGCCGTGGCATGGCATGTTGGCCGAGGCCGTGGCAGGGCATGCGGGCCGAGGCCGTGGCATGGCATGTTTGGCAACGCCGTGGCAAGACATGCGGGCCGTGGCATGGCATGGCATGCGGGCCGAGGCCGTGGCACGACATGTTGGCCAAGGCTAAGGCATGGCACGCCGGGCAACGCGGTGGCATGGCACGCCGGGCAACGCGGTGGCAAGGCATGCGGGCCGGGGCCGTGGCATGGCATGTTGGGCGACGCCGTAGCAAGGCATGCGGTCCGAGGCCGTGGCATGTCATGCGGGCCGAGGCCATGGCATGGCATGCGGGCCGAGGCCGTGGCATGGCATGTTGGGCGACGCCGTAGCAAGGCATGCGGGCCGAGGCCGTGGCATGTCATGCGAGCCGAGGCCGTGGCATGGCATGCGGGCCGAGGCCGTGGCATGGCAAGTTGGGCGACGTCGTGGCAAGGCATGCGGGCCGAGGCCGTGGCATGTCACGCGGGCCGAGGCCGTGGCATGGCATGCGGGCAGAGGCCGTGGCATGGCATGTTGGGCGACGCCGTCGCAAGGCATGCGGGCCGAGGCCGTGGCATGGCATGCGGGCCGAGGCCGTGGCATGGCATGTTGGGCGACGCCGTAGCAAGGCATGCGGGCCGAGGCCGTGGCATGTCATGGCATGTTGGGCGACGCCGTAGCAAGGCATGCGGGCCGAGGCCGTGGCATGGCATGTTTGGCAACGCCGTGGCAAGACATGAGGGCCGTGGCATGGCATGGCATGCGGGCCGAGGCCGTGGCACGACATGTTGGCCAAGGCTAAGGCATGGCACGCCGGGCAACGCGGTGGCATGGCATGCGGGCCGGGGCCGTGGCATGGCATGTTGGCCAACGTCGTAGCAAGGCATGCGGGCCGAGGCCGAGGCCGTGGCACGGCATGCGGGCCGAGGCTGTGGCATGGCATGTTGGGCGACGCCGTAGCAAGGCATGCGGTCCGAGGCCGTGGCATGTCATGCGGGCCGAGGCCGTGGCATGGCATGCGGGCCGAGGCCGTGGCATGGCATGTTGGGCGACGCCGTAGCAAGGCATGCGGGCCGAGGCCGTGCCGTGGCATGCGGGCCGAGGCCGTGGCATGGCATGCGGGCCGAGGCCGTGGCCTGGCATGTTGGGCGACGCCGTAGCAAGGCATGCGGTCCGAGGCCGTGGCCTGTCATGCGGGCCGAGGCCGTGGCATGGCATGCGGGCCGAGGCCGTGGCATGGCATGCGGGCCGAGGCCGTGGCATGGCATGTTGGGCGACGCCGTAGCATGGCATGCGGGCCGAGGCCGTGGCATGTCATGCGCGCCGAGGCCGTGGCATGGCATGCGGGCCGAGGCCGTGGCATGGCAAGTTGGGCGACGTCGTGGCAAGGCATGCGGGCCGAGGCCGTGGCATGGCATGCGGGCCGAGGCCGTGGCAAGGCATGTTGGGCGACGCCGTCGCAAGGCATGCGGGCCGAGGCCGTGGCATGGCATGCGGGCCGAGGCCGTGGCATGGCATGCGGGCCGAGGCCGTGGCATGGCATGTTGGGCGACACCGTAGCAAGGCATGCGGGCCGAGGCCGTGCCGTGGCATGCGGGCCGAGGCCGTGGCATGGCATGTTGGGCGACGCCGTAGCAAGGCATGCGGTCCGAGGCCGTGGCATGTCATGCGGGCCGAGGCCGTGGCATGGCATGCGGGCCGAGGCCGTGGCATGGCATGTTGGGCGACGCCGTAGCAAGGCATGCGGTCCGAGGCCGTGGCATGTCATGCGGGCCGAGGCCGTGGCATGGCATGCGGGCCGAGGCCGTGGCATGGCATGTTGGGCGACGCCGTAGCAAGGCATGCGGGCCGAGGCCGTGCCGTGGCATGCGGGCCGAGGCCGTGGCATGGCATGTTGGGCGACGCCGTAGCAAGGCATGCGGTCCGAGGCCGTGGCATGTCATGCGGGCCGAGGCCGTGGCATGGCATGCGGGCCGAGGCCGTGGCATGGCATGTTGGGCGACGCCGTAGCAAGGCATGCGGGCCGAGGCCGTGGCATGTCATGCGGGCCGAGGCCGTGGCATGGCATGCGGGCCGAGGCCGTGGCATGGCAAGTTGGGCGGCGTCGTGGCAAGGCATGCTGGCCGAGGCCGTGGCATGTCATGCGGGCCGAGGCCGTGGCATGGCATGCGGGCCGAGGCCGTGGCAAGGCATGTTGGGCGACGCCGTAGCAAGGCATGCGGGCCGAGGCCGTGGCATGTCATGCGGGCCGAGGCCGTGGCACGTCATGCGGGCCGAGGCCGTGGCATGGCATGTTTGGCCACGCCGTGGCAAGACATGCGGGCCGTGGCATGGCATGGCATGCGGGCCGAGGCCGTGGCTCGACATGTTGGCCAAGGCTAAGGCATGGCACGCCGGGCAACGCGGTGGCATGGCATGCTGGGCAACGCGGTGGCAAGGCATGCGGGCTGAGGCCGTGGCATGGCATGTTGGGCAACGCCGCAGCAAGGCATGCGGGCCGAGGCCGTGGCATGGCATGCGGGCCGAGGCCGTGGCATGGCATGCGGGCCGAGGCCGTGGCATGGCATGTTGGGCGACGCCGTAGCAAGGCATGCGGTCCGAGGCCGTGGCATGTCATGCGGGCCGAGGCCGTGGCATGGCATGCGGGCCGAGGCCGTGGCATGGCATGTTGGGCGACGCCGTAGCAAGGCATGCGGGCCGAGGCCGTGGCATGTCATGCGGGCCGAGGCCGTGGCATGGCATGCGGGCCGAGGCCGTGGCACGGCATGCGGGCCGAGGCCGTGGCACGTCATGCGGGCCGAGGCCGTGGCATGGCATGTTTGGCAACGCCGTGGCAAGACATGCGGGCTGTGGCATGGCATGGCATGCGGGCCGAGGCCGTGGCTCGACATGTTGGCCAAGGCTAAGGCATGGCACGCCGGGCAACGCGGTGGCATGGCATGCTGGGCAACGCGGTGGCAAGGCATGCGGGCCGAGGCCGTGGCATGGCATGTTGGGCAACGCCGCAGCAAGGCATGCGGGCCGAGGCCGTGGCATGGCATGCGGGCCGAGGCCGTGGCATGGCATGCGGGCCGTGGCCGTGGCATGGCATGTTGGGCGACGCCGTCGCAAGGCATGCGGGCCGAGGCCGTGGCATGGCATGTTTGGCAACGCCGTGGCAAGACATGCGGGCCGTGGCATGGCATGGCATGCGGGCCGAGGCCGTGGCACGGCATGCGGGCCGAGGCCGTGGCATGGCATGTTGGGCGACGCCGTAGCAAGGCATGCGGGCCGAGGCCGTGGCCGTGGCATGGCATGCGGGCCGTGGCCGTGGCATGGCATGGCATGCGGGCCGAGGCCGTGGCATGGCATGATGGCCGAGGCCGTGGCATGTCATGCGGGCCGAGGCCGTGGCATGGCATGTTGGGCGACGCCGTAGCAAGGCATGCGGTCCGAGGCCGTGGCATGTTATGCGGGCCGAGGCCGTGGCATGGCTTGTTGGGCGACGCCGTAGCAAGGCATGC
>NW_028129277.1:16325000-16340000 GCF_055761805.1 Camellia sinensis | reverse complement strand
AGCATAGGCAACTCGTTCGAACGTCAAAGCCAACCAAATGGCAATTACCCGAGGGACACGCTTTTCGCAAGGCACCTTCCACTAGGGAAGCGCAAGCAACCCGAAGGCGAGTCGAAGACAACCCGAGGGACATGGAGGAATGCACCAGTGGAGTTCGCTGCACAGGCAGGGATCCGTCCAACTCGCACAAACCGAACACAACTCACGCGCCACGACGTACACTGTGCACCAGCCCCCCAAAACGAATCACCCCCCGAAGGACCAAGAAGCCCGACGAACGCGCGAAAACATTTAGAGAGGCCGAGCAAGCACCGGTTAGCGCGAATGCAAATAACAAACGCAACAGGCAACTTTCGAGGGACATACTTCTCGCAACAAGCTTCCACAAGGAAAGCACAGGCAACTCGTTCGCACGCCAAAGCCAACCAAATGGCAATTTAACCGAGGGACATGCATTTCGCAAGGCAACTTGTACAATTACCCGAGGGACATGGCATGCTTGCCAAGGCCGTGGCTTGGCATGCTTGCCAAGGCCGTGGCATGACATGCTGCTGGCCAAGGCCGGGCATGCCATGCTGCTGGACAAGGCCGTGGCAAGGCATGCTGATGGCCGAGGCCGTGGCAAGGCATGCTGATGGCCGAGGCCGTGGCAAGGCATGCTGATGGCCGAGGCCGTGGCAAGGCATGCTGCTGGCCAAGGCGTTGGCATGGCATGCTGCTGCTGACCAAGGCTTGGGCTTGCCATGCTGCCGGCCAAGGCCGCGGCATGGCATGCTGCCGGCCAAGGCCGCGGCATGCCATGTTGCTGGCCAAGGCCGTGGCATGGCATGCTGCTGGCCAAGGCCGTGGCATGACATGCTGGCCAAGGCCGGGGCATGGCAAGCTGCTGGCCAAGGTCGTGGCATGGCACGCTGCTGGCCAAGGCCGGGGCATAGCACGCTGCTGGCCATGGCCGTGGCTTGGCAAGGTTGCCAAGGCCGGGGCATGGCGTGCTGCTGGCCAAGGCTTTGGCATGCCATGTTGCTGGCCAAGGCTGTGGCATGGCATGCTGCTGGCCAAGGCTGTGGCATGGCATGCTGCTGGCCAAGGCCGTGGCATGACATGCTGGCCAAGGCCGGGGCATGGCATGCTGCTGGCCAAGGTCGTGGCATGGCATGCTGCTGGCCAAGGCCGTGGCATGACATGCTTGCCAAGGCCAGGGCATGGCATGCTGCTGGCCAAGGCTTTGGCATGCCATGTTGCTGGCCAAGGCTGTGGCATGGCATGCTGCCCTAGGCCAACGTGCCACCGCCACCGCCGCGGGCCGCCACTCGACGCATCCCGTGCTTGGCTATGTAGTTTCGATGCCACAAGCCAATGCCACAAGCCAAGCGATGGCATGTGCCAAGCGCCCGCCTAGGCATAGGCGTGGCCTGTGGCCTGGCCATGCTGGCCAGCCTTAAGGGAGGTGCCCCCCCCTTATAATAGCCTGTTAAGCCCTTTTCAATCTGGCAGGAGGAAACATCAAGCATGTTCGAGGAGTCATAATGGGGTTTTTTTAAAAAGTAATGGTTTTTTGCCAAAACTTTCAACATGAAAGTTGTATGAAATAATTTAATACACCATAAAAAAAATTATAAAAAAATATTTGGCCACCGGAATATTTTATTTTAATTTATTTCAATTTTAATACTTAAAAAATAATAAAAATTACTAAAAATACTCAAAAAATTCTAGAAAAATTCCAACAATTATAAGATGAGGCACTAGTAATTATAGTAATTTTTTTAATTATTTTTTTATTTTTAATTTATTTTATTATAATTTTTATGAGTAAATAAATAATTAAAAAGCCCGACGAACGTGCAAAAACTCTTAGAGAAACCCAGCAAGCATCGGATAGCTCGAATGCAAATAACAAACGCAACAGGCAACTTCCGAGGGACATACTTTTCCCAACAAGCTTCCACTGGGGAAAGCACTAGCAACGTGTTCGCAAGTCAAAGGCAACCAAACCGGCTATTACCCGAGGGACAAGCATTTCGCAGGGCAACATATACGTAAGTCAAAGCCAAACCAAATGGCAATTACACGAGGGACAGGATTGCTTGCCAAGGGCGTGGCATGCGATGTTCTAGCCCAAGGCCAAGGCACGCCACGCTGCGGGACAAGGCCGTGGCAAGACATGCGGCTGGCCTTGGCCTTGGCATGGCATGCCGCCGGCTTTGGCTGGGCTGCGTTGGCCTTGCCATGGAATGTTGCTGGCTTCGGATGGGCTGCCTCGGCCTTGGCCTTGGCCGTGGCATGGCATGGCATGCTGCTGGCCTTGGCCTTGGCCTTGGCATGGCATGCTGCTGGCTTTGGCTGGGCTGCCTTGGCCGTGGCATGGCATGCTGCTGGCTTTGGCTGGGCTGCCTTGGCCGTGGCATGGCATGCTGCTGGCCTAGGCCTTGGCATGGCATGCTGCTGGCTTTGGCTGGGCTGCCTTGGCCGTGGCATGGCATGCTGCTGGCCTTGGCCTTGGCATGGCATGCTGCTGGCTTTGGCTGGCCTGCCTTGGCCGTGGCATGGCATGCTGCTGGCCTTGGCCTTGGCATGGCATGCTGCTGGCTTTGGCTGGCCTGCCTTGGCCGTGGCATGGCATGCTGCTGGCCTAGGCCTTGGCATGGCATGCTGCTGGCTTTGGCTGGCCTGCCTTGGCCGTGGCATGGCATGCTGCTGGCCTAGGCATGGCATGGCATGCTGCTGGCTTTGGCTGGGCTGCCTTGGCCGTGGCATGGCATGCTGCTGGCCTTGGCCTTGATATGGCATGCTGCTGGCTTTGGCTGGGCTGCCTTGGCCGTGGCATGGCATGCTGCTGGCCTAGGCCTTGGCATGGCATGCTGCTGGCTTTGGCTGGGCTGCCTTGGCCTTGGCATGGCATGCTGCTGGCTTTGGCTGGCCTGCCTTGGCCGTGGCATGGCATGCTGCTGGCCTAGGCCATGGCATGGCATGCTGCTGGCTTTGGCTGGGCTGCCTTGGCCGTGGCATGGCATGCTGCTGCCCTTGGCCTTGATATGGCATGCTGCTGGCTTTGGCTGGGCTGCCTTGGCCGTGGCATGGCATGCTGCTGGCCTAGGCCTTGGCATGGCATGCTGCTGGCTTTGGCTGGCCTGCGTTGGCCGTGGCATGGCATGCTGCTGGCCTAGGCCTTCGCATGGCATGCTGCTGGCCTAGGCCTTCGCATGGCATGCTGCTGGCTTTGGCTGGGCTGCCTTGGCCGTGGCATGGCATGCTGCTGGCCTTGGCCTT
Organism: Camellia sinensis; assembly: GCF_055761805.1. Classification (NCBI taxonomy): domain Eukaryota; kingdom Viridiplantae; phylum Streptophyta; class Magnoliopsida; order Ericales; family Theaceae; genus Camellia; species Camellia sinensis. Next base: position 16,336,730 of record NW_028129277.1, on the reverse strand, counting down.
GGCATGGCATGCTGCTGGCTTTGGCTGGGCTGCCTTGGCCGTGGCATGGCATGCTGGTGGCCTAGGCCTTGGCATGGCATGCTGCTGGCTTTGGCTGGCCTGCCTTGGCCGTGGCATGGCATGCTGCTGGCCTAAGCCTTGGCATGGCATGCTGCTGGCTTTGGTTGGGCTGCCTTGGCCGTGGCATGGCATGCTGCTGGCCTTGGCCTTGGCATGGCATGCTGCTCGCTTTGGCTGGCCTGCCTTGGCCGTGGCATGGCATGCTGCTGGCCTAGGCCTTGGCATGGCATGCTGCTGGCTTTGGCTGGGCTGCCTTGGCCGTGGCATGGCATGCTGCTGGCCTTGGCCTTGGCATGCCATGCTGTTGGCTTTGGCTGGCCTGCCTTGGCCGTGGCATGGCATGCTGCTGGCCTAGGCCTTGGCATGGCATGCTGCTGGCTTTGGCTGGGCTGCCTTGGCCGTGGCATGGCATGCTGCTGGCCTTGGCCTTGGCATGGCATGCTGCTGGCTTTGGCTGGGCTGCCTTGGCCGTGGCATGGCATGCTGCTGGCCTTGGCCTTGGCATGGCATGCTGCTGGCTTTGGCTGGGCTGCCTTGGCCGTGGCATGGCATGCTGCTGGCCTAGGCCTTGGCATGGCATGCTGCTGGCTTTGGCTGGGCTGCCTTGGCCGTGGCATGGCATGCTGCTGGCCTAGGCCTTGGCATGGTATGCTGCTGGCCTAGGCCTTGGCATGGCATGCTGCTGGCTTTGGCTGGCAGCCTTGGCCGTGGCATGGCATGCTGCTGGCCTTGGCCTTGGCATGGCATGCGGCTGGCCTTGGCCTTGGCATGGCATGCTGCTGGCTTTGGCAGGCCTGCCTTGGCCGTGGCATGGCATGCTGCTGGCCTTGGCCTTGGCATGGCATGCTGCTGGCTTTGGCTGGCCTGCCTTGGCCGTGGCATGGCATGCTGCTGGCCTAGGCCTTGGCATGGCATGCTGCTGGCTTTGGCTGGCCTGCCTTGGCCGTGGCATGGCATGCTGCTGGCCTAGGCATGGCATGGCATGCTGCTGGCTTTGGCTGGGCTGCCTTGGCCGTGGCATGGCATGCTGCTGGCCTTGGCCTTGATATGGCATGCTGCTGGCTTTGGCTGGGCTGCCTTGGCCGTGGCATGGCATGCTGCTGGCCTAGGCCTTGGCATGGCATGCTGCTGGCTTTGGCTGGGCTGCCTTGGCCGTGGCATGGCATGCTGCTGGCCTTGGCCTTGGCATGGCATGCTGCTGGCTTTGGCTGGCCTGCCTTGGCCGTGGCATGGCATGCTGCTGGCCTAGGCCATGGCATGGCATGCTGCTGGCTTTGGCTGGGCTGCCTTGGCCGTGGCATGGCATGCTGCTGCCCTTGGCCTTGATATGGCATGCTGCTGGCTTTGGCTGGGCTGCCATGGCCGTGGCATGGCATGCTGCTGGCCTAGGCCTTGGCATGGCATGCTGCTGGCTTTGGCTGGCCTGCGTTGGCCGTGGCATGGCATGCTGCTGGCCTAGGCCTTGGCATGGCATGCTGCTGGCTTTGGCTGGGCTGCCTTGGCCGTGGCATGGCATGCTGCTGGCCTTGGCCTTGGCATGGCATGCTGCTGGCTTTGGCTGGGCTGCCTTGGCCGTGGCATGGCATGCTGGTGGCCTAGGCCTTGGCATGGCATGCTGCTGGCTTTGGCTGGCCTGCCTTGGCCGTGGCATGGCATGCTGCTGGCCTAAGCCTTGGCATGGCATGCTGCTGGCTTTGGTTGGGCTGCCTTGGCCGTGGCATGGCATGCTGCTGGCCTAGGCCTTGGCATGGCATGCTGCTCGCTTTGGCTGGCCTGCCTTGGCCGTGGCATGGCATGCTGCTGGCCTAGGCCTTGGCATGGCATGCTGCTGGCTTTGGCTGGGCTGCCTTGGCCGTGGCATGGCATGCTGCTGGCCTTGGCCTTGGCATGCCATGCTGTTGGCTTTGGCTGGCCTGCCTTGGCCGTGGCATGGCATGCTGCTGGCCTAGGCCTTGGCATGGCATGCTGCTGGCTTTGGCTGGGCTGCCTTGGCCGTGGCATGGCATGCTGCTGGCCTTGGCCTTGGCATGGCATGCTGCTGGCTTTGGCTGGGCTGCCTTGGCCGTGGCATGGCATGCTGCTGGCCTTGGCCTTGGCATGGCATGCTGCTGGCTTTGGCTGGGCTGCCTTGGCCGTGGCATGGCATGCTGCTGGCCTAGGCCTTGGCATGGCATGCTGCTGGCTTTGGCTGGGCTGCCTTGGCCGTGGCATGGCATGCTGCTGGCCTAGGCCGTGGCATGGCATGCTGCTGGCCTTGGCCTTGGCATGGCATGCTGCTGGCTTTGGCTGGCCTGCCTTGGCCGTGGCATGGCATGCTGCTGGCCTAGGCCTTGGCATGGCATGCTGCTGGCTTTGGCTGGCCTGTTTTGGCCGTGGCATGGCATGCTGCTGGCCTAGGCCTTGGCATGGCATGCTGCTGGCTTTGGCAGGCCTGCCTTGGCCGTGGCATGGCATGCTGCTGGCCTAGGCCATGGCATGGCATGCTGCTGGCTTTGGCTGGGCTGCCTTGGCCGTGGCATGGCATGCTGCTGGCCTTGGCCTTGATATGGCATGCTGCTGGCTTTGGCTGGGCTGCCTTGGCCGTGCCATGGCATGCTGCTGGCCTAGGCCTTGGCATGGCATGCTGCTGGCTTTGGCTGGCCTGCCTTGGCCGTGGCATGGCATGCTGCTAGCCTTGGCCTTGGCATGGCATGCTGCTGGCTTTGGCTGGGCTGCCTTGGCCGTGGCATGGCATGCTGCTGGCCTAGGCCATGGCATGGCATGCTGCTGGCTTTGGCTGGGCTGCCTTGGCCGTGGCATGGCATGCTGCTGCCCTTGGCCGTGATATGGCATGCGGCTGGCTTTGGCTGGGCTGCCTTGGCCGTGGCATGGCATGCTGCTGGCCTAGGCCTTGGCATGGCATGTTGCTGGCTTTGGCTGGCCTGCCTTGGCCGTGGCATGGCATGCTGCTGGCCTAGGCCTTGGCATGGCATGCTGCTGGCTTTGGCTGGGCTGCCTTGGCCGTGGCATGGCATGCTGCTGGCCTTGGCCTTGGCATGGCATGCTGCTGGCTTTGGCGGGGCTGCCTTGGCCGTGGCATGGCATGCTGGTGGCCTAGGCCTTGGCATGGCATGCTGCTGGCTTTGGCTGGCCTGCCTTGGCCGTGGCATGGCATGCTGCTGGCCTAGGCCTTGGCATGGCATGCTGCTGGCTTTGGTTGGGCTGCCTTGGCCGTGGCATGGCATGCTGCTGGCCTTGGCCTTGGCATGGCATGCTGCTGGCTTTGGCTGGCCTGCCTTGGCCGTGGCATGGCATGCTGCTGGCCTTGGCCTTGGCATGGCATGCTGCTGGCTTTGGCTGGGCTGCCTTGGCCGTGGCATGGCATGCTGCTGGCCTAGGCCTTGGCATGGCATGCTGCTGGCTTTGGCTGGGCTGCCTTGGCCGTGGCATGGCATGCTGCTGGCCTAGGCCGTGGCATGGCATGCTGCTGGCCTTGGCCTTGGCATGGCATGCTGCTGGCTTTGGCTGGCCTGCCTTGGCCGTGGCATGGCATGCTGCTGGCCTAGGCCTTGGCATGGCATGCTGCTGGCTTTGGGTGGGCTGCCTTGGCCGTGGCATGGCATGCTGCTGGCCTTGGCCTTGGCATGGCATGCTGCTGGCTTTGGCTGGCCTGCCTTGGCCGTGGCATGGCATGCTGCTGGCCTAGGCCTTGGCATGGCATGCTGCTGGCTTTGGCTGGGCTGCCTTGGCCGTGGCATGGCATGCTGCTGGCCTTGGCCTTGGCATGGCATGCTGCTGGCTTTGGCTGGGCTGCCTTGGCCGTGGCATGGCATGCTGCTGGCTTTGGCTTGCCTGCCTTGGCCGTGGCATGGCATGCTGCTGGCCTAGGCCTTGGCATGGCATGCTGCTGGCTTTGGCTGGGCTGCCTTGGCCGTGGCATGGCATGCTGCTGGCCTTGGCCTTGGCATGGCATGCTGCTGGCTTTGGCTGGGCTGCCTTGGCCGTGGCATGGCATGCTGGTGGCCTAGGCCTTGGCATGGCATGCTGCTGGCTTTGGCTGGCCTGCCTTGGCCGTGGCATGGCATGCTGCTGGCCTAGGCCTTGGCATGGCATGCTGCTGGCTTTGGGTGGGCTGCCTTGGCCGTGGCATGGCATGCTGCTGGCCTTGGCCTTGGCATGGCATGCTGCTGGCTTTGGCTGGCCTGCCTTGGCCGGGGCATGGCATGCTGCTGGCCTAGGCCTTGGCATGGCATGCTGCTGGCTTTGGCTGGGCTGCCTTGGCCGTGGCATGGCATGCTGCTGGCCTTGGCCTTGGCATGGCATGCTGCTGGCTTTGGCTGGGCTGCCTTGGCCGTGGCATGGCATGCTGCTGGCCATGGCCTTGGCATGGCATGCTGCTGGCTTTGGCTTGCCTGCCTTGGCCGTGGCATGGCATGCTGCTGGCCTAGGCCTTGGCATGGCATGCTGCTGGCTTTGGCTGGGCTGCCTTGGCCGTGGCATGGCATGCTGCTGGCCTTGGCCTTGGCATGGCATGCTGCTGGCTTTGGCTGGCCGGCCTTGGCCGTGGCATGGCATGCTGCTGGCCTAGGCCTTGGCATGGCATGCTGCTGGCTTTGGCTGGGCTGCCTTGGCCGTGGCATGGCATGCTGCTGGCCTTGGCCTTGGCATGGCATGCTGCTGGCTTTGGCTTGCCTGCCTTGGCCGTGGCATGGCATGCTGCTGGCCTAGGCCTTGGCATGGCATGCTGCTGGCTTTGGCTGGGCTGCCTTGGCCGTGGCATGGCATGCTGCTGGCCTTGGCCTTGGCTTGGCATGCTGCTGGCTTTGGCTGGGCTGCCTTGGCCGTGGCATGGCATGCTGCTGGCCTTGGCCTTGATATGGCATGCTGCTGGCTTTGGCTGGCAGCCTTGGCCGTGGCATGGCATGCTGCTGGCCTTGGCCTTGGCATGGCATGCTGCTGGCTTTGGCTGGCCTGCCTTGGCAGTGGCATGGCATGCTGCTGGCCTAGGCCTTGGCATGGCATGCTGCTGGCTTTGGCTGGCCTGCGTTGGCCGTGGCATGGCATGCTGCTGGCCTAGGCCTTCGCATGGCATGCTGCTGGCCTAGGCCTTCGCATGGCATGCTGCTGGCTTTGGCTGGGCTGCCTTGGCCGTGGCATGGCATGCTGCTGGCCTTGGCCTTGGCATGGCATGCTGCTGGCTTTGGCTGGGCTGCCTTGGCCGTGGCATGGCATGCTGCTGGCCTTGGCCTTGGCATGGCATGCTGCTGGCTTTGGCTGGCCTGCCTTGGCCGTGGCATGGCATGCTGCTGGCCTTGGCATGGCATGCTGCTGGCTTTGGCTGGGCTGCCTTCGCCGTGGCATGCCATGCTGCTGGCCTTGGCCTTGGGGCTGGGCTGCCTTGGCTGCGGTTCTTATCACTAGACGTGCGTTGCGTGCGAAGGCGTGCAAAGGCGTGCGCGACCATGCGCGCAACACGCGCACCGTGGTCAAAAGACCACGCGCGCGGTATTCGCACAGGCCACGCTGCCCACGCCGCGGGCATGCCAGGCCGCCCAGGCCGTGCGCATGCCATGCCGTGCTGCCCAGGCCGGCTGCATGCCAGGCCGCCCAGGCCGTGCGCATGCCATGCCGTGCTGCCCACGCCGCGGGCATGCCAGGCCGGCTGCATGCCAGGCCGCCCAGGCCGTGCGCATGCCATGCCGTGCTGCCCACGCCGCGGGCATGCCAGGCCGGCTGCATGCCAGGCCGCCCAGGCCGTGCGCATGCCATGCCGTGCTGCCCATGCCGCGCGCATGCCAGGCCGCCCACGCCCGCGCGCATGCCACGCCATGCTGCCCAAGGCCGCGCCCAGGCCGCGCAAGGCCGCGCCCAGGCCGCCCAAGGCCGCGCCCAGGCCGCGCAAGGCCGCGCCCAGGCCGCCCAAGGCCGCGCCCAGGCCGCGCAAGGCCGCGCCCAGGCCGCCCAAGGCCGCGCCCAGGCCGCGCAAGGCCGCCCAAGGCCGCGGTCCAGGCCGCCCAAGGCCGCGGCCGAGCCGCCCCAGGCCGCAGCCCAGGCCGCGGTCGAGCCGCAGTGCATGTAACCCAAGGCCGCAGCCCAGGCCGCGCCCAACATGGGGCGTACCTGCCACTGCCTTGCCCTGGGCAAGGGAGGTGCCCCCCCCTTATAATAGCCTGTTAAGCCCTTTTCAATCTGGCAGGAGGAAACATCAAGCATGTTCGAGGAGTCATAATGGGGTTTTTTTAAAAAGTAATGGTTTTTTGCCAAAACTTTCAACATGAAAGTTGTAGGAAATAATTTAATACACCATAAAAAAAATTAAAAAAAATATTTTTTTACAGAAAATATTTTATTTTAATTTATTTCGATATTAATACTTAAAAAATAATAAAAATTAATAAAAATAGTCAAAAAATTATGGAAAAATTCCCATAATTAAAGGATGATTCACTAGTAATTATAGAAATTATTAAATTATTTTTTTCATTTTTTTTATTTTATTTTGATTTTTTTATGCCAAATAAGGGCTTTAAAAATTCGAAAAGCTCCAGAAAAATTGCAAAAAAATAGGGAATGACATTTAAAATTGATTGTAGTGCATTTTTAATTGTGTTGCACGGTTTGGGTAAGATTATAAAAGAATCATGTTCAAAAAGATGGATCGAGGCGGTGGTACGCCATGGCCTTGGCCTTGGCCTTGGCCTTTGCCCGCGGCCTTGGCCTTTGCCTTGGCCTTGGCCATGCCTTGCACAGGGACTTGGCCTTGCCCACTGCCTTGGCCTTGGCTTTGGCCTTGGCCTTGGCATGGCATGGCATGCTCGCCGAGGCCGTGGCATGCCTTGCTGCTAGCCAAGGCCGTGGCGTGGCATGCTCGCCCAGCCCGTGGCATGCCGTGCTCGCCCAGCCCGTGGCACGCCATGTTGGCCCAAGGCATTGGCATGGCATGCCGGCCAAGGCATGCTGGCCAACGCTGCACAAGGCGGTGCCATGGCATGGCATGCTGACCAAGACCGTGCCATGGCATGCTGGGCGAGGCCGGGGCATGGCATGCTGGCCGAGGCCGTGGCTTGCCATGCCGCCACGGCCGTGGCATGCCGGGCAACGGACCGGCATGGCCCAGCCCGTGGCACGCCATGTTGGCCCAAGGCATTGGCATGGCATGCCGGCCAAGGCATGCTGGCCAACGCTGCGGCACGGCGTGCTGGACAAGGCGGTGCCATGGCATGGCATGCTGACCAAGACAGTGCCATGGCATGCTGGCCGAGGCCGTGGCATGGCATGCTGGCCGAGGCCGTGGCTTGCCATGCCGCCACGGCCGTGGCATGCTGGGCAACGGACCGGCATGGCATGCTGGCCGTGCCGGTGGCACGACATGCTGGCCAAGGCAGTGGCATGGCATGTAGGCCAAGGCTAAGGCATGGCACGCTGTGGCATGGCACGCTGGCCAAGGCAGTCGCAAGGCATGCGGGCCGAGGCCGCGGCACGGCCCGCTGGGCAACGCGGTGGCATGGCATGCTGGGCAACGCCGTGGCAAGGCATGCGGGCCGAGGCCTTGGCATGGCATGCTGGCCGAGGCCGTGGCATGGCATGCGGGCCGAGGCCGTGGCATGGCATGGCATGCGGGCCGAGGCCGTGGCATGGCATGCGGGCCGAGGCCGTGGCGTGGCATGGCATGGCATGTTGGGCAACGCCGTGGCAAGACATGCGGGCCGAGGCCGTGGCATGGCATGTTGGGCAACGCCCTGGCAAGCCATGCGGGCCGAGGCCGTGGCGTGGCATGTTCGCCAAGGCTAAGGCATGGCACGCCGGGCAACGCGGTGCATTGGCATGCTGGGCAGCGCGGTGGCAAGGCATGGGGGCCGAGGCCGTGGCATGGCATGTTGGGCAACGCCGTGGCAAGACATGCGGGCCGAGGCCGTGGCATGGCATGCGGGCCGAGGCCGTGGCACGACATGTTGGCCAAGGCTAAGGCATGGCACGCCGGGCAACGCGGTGGCATGGCATGCTGGGCAACGCGGTGGCAAGGCATGCGGGCCGAGGCCGTGGCATGGCATGTTGGGCAACGCCGTAGAAGGGCATGCGGGCCGAGGCCGTGGCATGGCATGCGGGCCGAGGCCGTGGCATGGCATGTTGGGCGACGCCGTAGCAAGGCATGCGGGCCGAGGCCGTGGCATGTCATGCGGGCCGAGGCCGTGGCATGGCATGCGGGCCGAGGCCGTGGCATGGCATGTTGGCCGAGGCCGTGGCAAGGCATGCGGGCCGAGGCCGTGGCATGGCATGTTTGGCAACGCCGTGGCAAGACATGCGGGCCGTGGCATGGCATGGCATGCGGGCCGAGGCCGTGGCACGACATGTTGGCCAAGGCTAAGGCATGGCACGCCGGGCAACGCGGTGGCATGGCACGCCGGGCAACGCGGTGGCAAGGCATGCGGGCCGGGGCCGTGGCATGGCATGTTGGGCGACGCCGTAGCAAGGCATGCGGTCCGAGGCCGTGGCATGTCATGCGGGCCGAGGCCATGGCATGGCATGCGGGCCGAGGCCGTGGCATGGCATGTTGGGCGACGCCGTAGCAAGGCATGCGGGCCGAGGCCGTGGCATGTCATGCGAGCCGAGGCCGTGGCATGGCATGCGGGCCGAGGCCGTGGCATGGCAAGTTGGGCGACGTCGTGGCAAGGCATGCGGGCCGAGGCCGTGGCATGTCACGCGGGCCGAGGCCGTGGCATGGCATGCGGGCAGAGGCCGTGGCATGGCATGTTGGGCGACGCCGTCGCAAGGCATGCGGGCCGAGGCCGTGGCATGGCATGCGGGCCGAGGCCGTGGCATGGCATGTTGGGCGACGCCGTAGCAAGGCATGCGGGCCGAGGCCGTGGCATGTCATGGCATGTTGGGCGACGCCGTAGCAAGGCATGCGGGCCGAGGCCGTGGCATGGCATGTTTGGCAACGCCGTGGCAAGACATGAGGGCCGTGGCAAGGCATGGCATGCGGGCCGAGGCCGTGGCACGACATGTTGGCCAAGGCTAAGGCATGGCACGCCGGGCAACGCGGTGGCATGGCATGCGGGCCGGGGCCGTGGCATGGCATGTTGGCCAACGTCGTAGCAAGGCATGCGGGCCGAGGCCGAGGCCGTGGCACGGCATGCGGGCCGAGGCTGTGGCATGGCATGTTGGGCGACGCCGTAGCAAAGCATGCGGTCCGAGGCCGTGGCATGTCATGCGGGCCGAGGCCGTGGCATGGCATGCGGGCCGAGGCCGTGGCATGGCATGTTGGGCGACGCCGTAGCAAGGCATGCGGGCCGAGGCCGTGCCGTGGCATGCGGGCCGAGGCCGTGGCATGGCATGCGGGCCGAGGCCGTGGCATGGCATGTTGGGCGACGCCGTAGCAAGGCATGCGGTCCGAGGCCGTGGCCTGTCATGCGGGCCGAGGCCGTGGCATGGCATGCGGGCCGAGGCCGTGGCATGGCATGCGGGCCGAGGCCGTGGCATGGCATGTTGGGCGACGCCGTAGCATGGCATGCGGGCCGAGGCCGTGGCATGTCATGCGCGCCGAGGCCGTGGCATGGCATGCGGGCCGAGGCCGTGGCATGGCAAGTTGGGCGACGTCGTGGCAAGGCATGCGGGCCGAGGCCGTGGCATGGCATGCGGGCCGAGGCCGTGGCAAGGCATGTTGGGCGACGCCGTCGCAAGGCATGCGGGCCGAGGCCGTGGCATGTCATGCGGGCCGAGGCCGTGGCATGGCATGCGGGCCGAGGCCGTGGCATGGCATGTTGGGCGACGCCGTAGCAAGGCATGCGGGCCGAGGCCGTGCCGTGGCATGCGGGCCGAGGCCGTGGCATGGCATGTTGGGCGACGCCGTAGCAAGGCATGCGGTCCGAGGCCGTGGCATGTCATGCGGGCCGAGGCCGTGGCATGGCATGCGGGCCGAGGCCGTGGCATGGCATGTTGGGCGACGCCGTAGCAAGGCATGCGGTCCGAGGCCGTGGCATGTCATGCGGGCCGAGGCCGTGGCATGGCATGCGGGCCGAGGCCGTGGCATGGCATGTTGGGCGACGCCGTAGCAAGGCATGCGGGCCGAGGCCGTGCCGTGGCATGCGGGCCGAGGCCGTGGCATGGCATGTTGGGCGACGCCGTAGCAAGGCATGCGGTCCGAGGCCGTGGCATGTCATGCGGGCCGAGGCCGTGGCATGGCATGCGGGCCGAGGCCGTGGCATGGCATGTTGGGCGACGCCGTAGCAAGGCATGCGGGCCGAGGCCGTGGCATGTCATGCGGGCCGAGGCCGTGGCATGGCATGCGGGCCGAGGCCGTGGCATGGCAAGTTGGGCGGCGTCGTGGCAAGGCATGCTGGCCGAGGCCGTGGCATGTCATGCGGGCCGAGGCCGTGGCATGGCATGCGGGCCGAGGCCGTGGCAAGGCATGTTGGGCGACGCCGTAGCAAGGCATGCGGGCCGAGGCCGTGGCATGTCATGCGGGCCGAGGCCGTGGCACGTCATGCGGGCCGAGGCCGTGGCATGGCATGTTTGGCCACGCCGTGGCAAGACATGCGGGCCGTGGCATGGCATGGCATGCGGGCCGAGGCCGTGGCTCGACATGTTGGCCAAGGCTAAGGCATGGCACGCCGGGCAACGCGGTGGCATGGCATGCTGGGCAACGCGGTGGCAAGGCATGCGGGCCGAGGCCGTGGCATGGCATGTTGGGCAACGCCGCAGCAAGGCATGCGGGCCGAGGCCGTGGCATGGCATGCGGGCCGAGGCCGTGGCATGGCATGCGGGCCGAGGCCGTGGCATGGCATGCGGGCCGAGGCCGTGGCATGGCATGTTGGGCGACGCCGTAGCAAGGCATGCGGTCCGAGGCCGTGGCATGTCATGCGGGCCGAGGCCGTGGCATGGCATGCGGGCCGAGGCCGTGGCATGGCATGTTGGGCGACGCCGTAGCAAGGCATGCGGTCCGAGGCCGTGGCATGTCATGCGGGCCGAGGCCGTGGCATGGCATGCGGGCCGAGGCCGTGGCATGGCATGTTGGGCGACGCCGTAGCAAGGCATGCGGGCCGAGGCCGTGGCATGTCATGCGGGCCGAGGCCGTGGCATGGCATGCGGGCCGAGGCCGTGGCATGGCAAGTTGGGCGGCGTCGTGGCAAGGCATGCGGGCCGAGGCCGTGGCATGTCATGCGGGCCGAGGCCGTGGCACGTCATGCGGGCCGAGGCCGTGGCATGGCATGTTTGGCAACGCCGTGGCAAGACATGCGGGCTGTGGCATGGCATGGCATGCGGGCCGAGGCCGTGGCTCGACATGTTGGCCAAGGCTAAGGCATGGCACGCCGGGCAACGCGGTGGCATGGCATGCTGGGCAACGCGGTGGCAAGGCATGCGGGCCGAGGCCGTGGCATGGCATGTTGGGCAACGCCGCAGCAAGGCATGCGGGCCGAGGCCGTGGCATGGCATGCGGGCCGAGGCCGTGGCATGGCATGCGGGCCGTGGCCGTGGCATGGCATGTTGGGCGACGCCGTCGCAAGGCATGCGGGCCGAGGCCGTGGCATGGCATGTTTGGCAACGCCGTGGCAAGACATGCGGGCCGAGGCCGTGGCACGGCATGCGGGCCGAGGCCGTGGCATGGCATGTTGGGCGACGCCGTAGCAAGGCATGCGGGCTGAGGCCGTGGCCGTGGCATGGCATGCGGGCCGTGGCCGTGGCATGGCATGG
>NW_028129277.1:16290000-16315000 GCF_055761805.1 Camellia sinensis | reverse complement strand
TCAGAATCAGTTGCAGCACTTGCCCGAATTCTTTCCAACAGTTGAGTTTCAATGTTCGAGATCGCAGCAACGTAGTCCACAATTTCCTTCCGACTCAAAGCATCAGCAACCTGGTTGTGGCGTCCAGGTTTGTGTCGCCATTCGAAGTCATACTCCTCCAGGAACTCTTGCCATCTGGCCTGCCTTGGAGACAACTTCTTTTGTGTTTTGAAGAAGGTATTTGCCACATTGTCCGTCAATACCATGAATTTGGTTCCCAGCAGGTACACTCTCCAAATCTGCAGACAATGCACAACTGCTGTCATTTCCTTTTCATGGGCAGAATACTTCTTCTCCGCATCATTCAGCTTCCGACTTTCGAACGCAACCGGGTGCCCCTCTTGCACCAGCACACCGCCAATAGCCTTATCTGAGGCATCAGTGTGTAATTCGAATGGAAGTTCAAAATCAGGTAACCGCAAAACCGGTTCACTTGCAACAGCCACTTTCAATTTGTCAAAGGCCGCTTGACAACTTTCATCCCACTTCCAGGGTCTGTCTTTCTTGAGCAAATCTGTTAGAGGTGCTGCCTTCTTTGAGTATCCCTCAATGAATTTTCTATAATAGTTGGCTAAACCCAAAAAGGAACGCAACTCAGTCACTTTGCTTGGTGCTTGCCAATCCGTGATTGCATGCACCTTTCTGTTGTCCATCTTTACGTGGCCTTTGCATATTACATGCCCTAAGAACTTAATCTCCCGTTGGGCAAACTCGCATTTTTCCTTCTTGACATACAACTGGTGCTCTCGTAACCGAGAGAACACCTTCCGAAGATGGGACAAGTGATCCTCTAGGGACTCACTATATATTACAATGTCATCCAAATAAACGACAACGAACTGATCGACATAATCATTAAATACGTCATTCATAAGATTACAGAATGTAGCCGGGGCATTAGTTAACCCAAACGGCATTACTAGGAACTCAAAAGACCCATACCTTGTAACACAGGTGGTCTTTGACTCGTCTCCTTCAGCCACTCGAACTTGCCAATAACCAGCACGTAAATCCAATTTCGTGAAGTAAGTGGCTTTGCACAGTCGATCGAACAGGTCTGCCACCAAAGGGACTGGATACTTGTTCTTTATAGTCACTTTGTTGAGAGCCCGATAGTCCACACACATGCGCAAACTTCCATCTTGCTTCTTTTGAAAAAGCACCGGGGCACCGTAAGGGGCTTTGGATGGCTGAACCAGTCCAGCATCCAACAAGTCCGTCAATTGCGTTCGCAACTCCGTAAGTTCCATTGGGGACATTCTGTAGGGTGCCTTTGCTGGAGGCTTAGCACCCGGAATCAACTCAATCTTATGATCAGTGGCACGCCGAGGAGGAAGGGACTTTGGCAACTCCGGAGGCATCACATCCTCAAATTCCCTCAATACTTCTACCACTTCATCCGGCACTTCTACTAACAGATCAGGTTTGATTTCCACCAAGGCAGCAAGATAAGTCTCTGCACCCTTTTTCAAACCGTTGTGCACTTGAATGGCTGAGAGGGTCCCCGTCTTCCTCTTTGTGCCCTTGCCTTTGTCTGATTTACTGCAACCAGCGACAAAGCAAGGCTTGTCTTCATCCGAAATCAGTATCCCACCCAAATATGGCATTAAAGCCACTTTTGCAGTCACAAAGAAGTCATTTCCTAAGATGACATCGAAATCATCCAAAGGAACCACCATCAAGTTAACCCGTCCAGTCCAATCTCCAACTGTGATTGATACTTTGGAAGCCATTCCTTGCACCGATTGAGCCGCTGAGTTCACGGCCTTGATTCGACTGGCACTTTGGGTCACTTGTAATCCGAGGGTCTGCACAACTTTTTCTGACATAAAGTTATGCGTGGCACCGGTGTCTACCATCGCAGCAATGTCGGTACCCGCCAATGTCACCTTGACATACATTAGACCCGTGGTAGGGGCTTTGTCCACATGAATTGCATTGAGCAATTGTAAGGGGTTTACCCTAGTCGGCCCCTCAGAATCCGACTCCCCTTTGCCATCTTCTGCGACCATAGCATTCAATTTCTCACGCTTGGGACAGTCTTTCGCTCTATGGGGTCCCTCACAGATGAAACACCCTTTGTTAGATTTCCCACCGTTGGTCTGAGAAGAATCCCCTTTATGTTTGTACTTGGAACCCTCTTTCCCCTTCCTGAAACCAGACTTCTTCTCTCCCGTCTTCTCTTTTCCTTTCTTCTTGGATTTGCTGGTTTCAGTAGTGGGTTCCTTGCTTAACTTGTAGTCAAGCAACCCGTCTGCAGCAGCCATGGCAGAGGGCAAATCTTTGACACCGAGTCTTCGAAGTTCTAACTGGGCCCAATTCTGCAACCCAGACATGAAATTGAAGAGTTTGTCTTCCTCCGACATGTTCTTGATGTCCAGCATCAACGAACTGAATTCTTTCACATAGTCCCTCACCGATCCAGCATGCTTCAACCGTTTCAAGGCGTCCCTTGCAACCCAAGATGTGTTGCACGGAAGGAATTGTTCCTTCATTTCCTTCTTAAGAGTATCCCAAGTTGAGATCTCTGTCCGAGCATCATCCCCGACACGAGTACGCCACCAGAGTTTTGCATCACCGGTAAGGTACATGCTTGTGATTGTTACCTTCTCTCCTTCTGGCACATGAGCAGCCTTGAAGTACTGCTCCATGTCCCACAGAAAATTCTCAAGTTCCTTTGCACTCCGATTTCCAGCAAATGCTTTAGGGTCTGGAACTTTGATTTTCGAAGGAGCCTTTTCAGAATTCGTATGCCCACAGATGGCCTTCTTCAGAAGGGACTGTTCATCCACAATTTCTTGAATTTTGTCTTTCCAAGAATCCGAAATGGCCAGGACATCAGACAGCACGTCTTTGAACCGATCTGCTGTCGAGGACTCAAGAGCAAGAAGCCTTGTGCCCACAGCATCCAATCGATCCGACAGTGAGATATTCTCATCAGCAGGGTCACCAACAAGATTTTCCAACCGAGTTACCCTGTCTTTTAAGGCATCCATGCCAGAAACCATTAGAGCAAAACTTGGCTCTGATACCAATTGTTACAGGGTCAATTTTCGTTTCAAAAATTCCAGCCTGTAATGGCACTAAGTTGGACACTTAGTCTCAGCCAAGTATGAATACACACACACACAGTGTTATAACAAGTAAGAATAGGCAGCAAGTAATTTACAGGAAAAATCCCAACCTTTTATTGATTGCACCAACAATACAAAGGATGCCTATGGAACTCTTACAAAACACTTAGTTAATTTTCGAGTTCCATGGCTGATGCCTAAATAGGCTTACAATCAGTTTTAACTTCCAACCAGCATTACAAGGAAAGCATGCCAAGTGGCATGGCAGTTGACACCCCCAACTGCCTAGGGACTTAGGAACATTTCTGGAGCATAACTGCTCTTAACTGCTGCTATGTTTCAGCCTTCATTCCAGATGTCCAGACTTGCCTTGTCTTTGCCCATCATGGGTAACTGCTGCAAACTGACATGCATAACTGCTAGGAACTGCCATGTTGTTTGCCTCATCAAGTCAGCCACGAATTTGGTTGCCTTGGCCTCCAGACCAAGTTCTGCCCACTGATTGTTTTGAACCCCCAAGCATGCTGCAGCCCACATTCGGGTCATGTTAATGCCTTGCATCTGTGCAACGGCTGCACATACTTTGGCCAAGGGTTGTGCTGCTGCCTCAGCACTTGGACAACATTTTACCTTGCTGTCTTGGCATGCCTCCATCATGCCTTGGTCTTGGTTGGTCATGGGCACAAGGTGCTGCCAATGCCAACCATGCAGCCTTCAAGTTGAAGGTGCTAACAGTAGGCCACTATCCTACCATCGAAAGTTGATAGGGCAGAAATTTGAATGATGCGTCGCCGGCACAAAGGCCGTGCGATCCGTCGAGTTATCATGAATCATCAGAGCAACGGGCATAGCCCGCGTCGACCTTTTATCTAATAAATGCGTCCCTTCCGGAAGTCGGGGTTTGTTGCACGTATTAGCTCTAGAATTACTACGGTTATCCGAGTAGCAATACCATCAAACAAACTATAACTGATTTAATGAGCCATTCGCAGTTTCACAGTCTGAATTAGTTCATACTTACACATGCATGGCTTAATCTTTGAGACAAGCATATGACTACTGGCAGGATCAACCAGGTAGCATTCCTTTTTTCCGACGCCGGCGCTGCATAAGCCCGACCGACAGAGCCGGTACGGTCAGACGCAGGCGCGGCTGTAGCCCGCAACGAGCGATGAACGCTTGGCGGGAAAACGGAGGTCGAAGACCCCGTGTACCCGCACAAGGCTCCGAATCCGAGAGCACGAGCATAACTGCCCGCGGGCAATGCCACCGACACGGCAACGTGAGAGGACAGCACGGAACACGGTAGATACTTTGGGGTTCCCCCAGCGCCACGAGGTGGCGAGGAGAAGATAGGCACACGATACGGACCGAATTCCTTTTCTTTAGGTAGGCAACACAGGAACCCACGCGAGGCAAAAGGTAAGATTTTGCCCCCGAGCACAAATGAAGAGGAATGCACCAGAGGAGTTCGCTGCACAGGCAGGGATCCATCCAACTCGCACAAACCAAACACAACTCACGCGCCACGACGTACACTACGCACCAGCCGCCCGAAACGAATCGCACCCCGAAGGACTAAGAAGCCAGACGAACGTGCGAGAACATTCAGAGAAGCCGAGCAAGCACCGGTTAGCGCGACTGCAGGTAACAAAGGCAACGTGCAAAACTTCCGAGGGACATACATTTCGCAGCAAGCTTCCACTTGGAAAGCACAGGCAGCTCGTTCGCAAGTCAAAGCAAACGAGATGGCAATTACCCGAGGGACATGCTTTTCGCAAGGCACCTTCCACTGGGGAAGCGCAGGCAACTAGCTTGTAGGCAAGTCAAAGCCAACCGGACGGCTACCAACCGAGGGACATAAATTTTCGCAAGGAGCTTCCACTAGGAGAGCGCAGGCAACTCGTAGGCAAGTCAAAGCCAACCGAACGGCAACAAACCGAGGGACAGGGCTTTTCGCAAGGACCTTTACCACTAGGGAAGCGTAGGCAACTCGAAGGCGAGTCGAAGACAACCTTAAGGCATTTACCCGAGGGACATGGAGGAATGCACCAGTGGAGTTCGCTGCACAGGCAGGGATTCGTCCAACTCGCACAAACCGAACACAACTCACGCGCCACGACGTACACTGTGCACCAGCCCCCCAAAACGAATCACCCCCCGAAGGACCAAGAAGCCCGACGAACGCGCGAAAACATTTAGAGAGGCCGAGCAAGCACCGGTTAGCGCGAACGCAAATAACAAGCGCAACAGGCAACTTTCGAGGGACATACTTTTCGCAACAAGCTTCCACTAGGAAAGCACAGGCAACTCGTTCGAACGTCAAAGCCAACCAAATGGCAATTACCCGAGGGACATGCTTTTCGCAAGGCACCTTCCACTAGGGAAGCGCAGACAACCCGAAGGCGAGTCGAAGACAACCTAAAGGCGATCACCCGAGGGACATGGAGGAATGCACCAGTGGAGTTCGCTGCACAGGCAGGGATCCGTCCAACTCGCACAAACCGAACACAACTCACGCGCCACGACGTACACTGTGCACCAGCCCCCCAAAACGAATCACCCCCCGAAGGACTAAGAAGCCCGACGAACGCGCGAAAACATTTAGAGAGGCCGAGCAAGCACCGGTTAGCGCGAATGAAAGTAACAAGCGCAACAGGCAACTTTCGAGGGACATACTTTTCGCAACAAGCTTCCACTAGGAAAGCATAGGCAACTCGTTCGAACGTCAAAGCCAACCAAATGGCAATTACCCGAGGGACACGCTTTTCGCAAGGCACCTTCCACTAGGGAAGCGCAGGCAACCCGAAGGCGAGTCGAAGACAACCCGAGGGACATGGAGGAATGCACCAGTGGAGTTCGCTGCACAGGCAGGGATCCGTCCAACTCGCACAAACCGAACACAACTCACGCGCCACGACGTACACTGTGCACCAGCCCCCCAAAACGAATCACCCCCCGAAGGACTAAGAAGCCCGACGAACGCGCGAAAACATTTAGAGAGGCCGAGCAAGCACCGGTTAGCGCGAATGCAAATAACAAACGCAACAGGCAACTTTCGAGGGACATACTTTTCGCAACAAGCTTCCACTAGGAAAGCATAGGCAACTCGTTCGAACGTCAAAGCCAACCAAATGGCAATTACCCGAGGGACACGCTTTTCGCAAGGCACCTTCCACTAGGGAAGCGCAAGCAACCCGAAGGCGAGTCGAAGACAACCCGAGGGACATGGAGGAATGCACCAGTGGAGTTCGCTGCACAGGCAGGGATCCGTCCAACTCGCACAAACCGAACACAACTCACGCGCCACGACGTACACTGTGCACCAGCCCCCCAAAACGAATCACCCCCCGAAGGACTAAGAAGCCCGACGAACGCGCGAAAACATTTAGAGAGGCCGAGCAAGCACCGGTTAGCGCGAATGCAAATAACAAACGCAACAGGCAAATTTCGAGGGACATACTTTTCGCAACAAGCTTCCACTAGGAAAGCATAGGCAACTCGTTCGAACGTCAAAGCCAACCAAATGGCAATTACCCGAGGGACACGCTTTTCGCAAGGCACCTTCCACTAGGGAAGCGCAAGCAACCCGAAGGCGAGTCGAAGACAACCCGAGGGACATGGAGGAATGCACCAGTGGAGTTCGCTGCACAGGCAGGGATCCGTCCAACTCGCACAAACCGAACACAACTCACGCGCCACGACGTACACTGTGCACCAGCCCCCCAAAACGAATCACCCCCCGAAGGACCAAGAAGCCCGACGAACGCGCGAAAACATTTAGAGAGGCCGAGCAAGCACCGGTTAGCGCGAATGCAAATAACAAACGCAACAGGCAACTTTCGAGGGACATACTTCTCGCAACAAGCTTCCACAAGGAAAGCACAGGCAACTCGTTCGCACGCCAAAGCCAACCAAATGGCAATTTAACCGAGGGACATGCATTTCGCAAGGCAACTTGTACAATTACCCGAGGGACATGGCATGCTTGCCAAGGCCGTGGCTTGGCATGCTTGCCAAGGCCGTGGCATGACATGCTGCTGGCCAAGGCCGGGCATGCCATGCTGCTGGACAAGGCCGTGGCAAGGCATGCTGATGGCCGAGGCCGTGGCAAGGCATGCTGATGGCCGAGGCCGTGGCAAGGCATGCTGATGGCCGAGGCCGTGGCAAGGCATGCTGCTGGCCAAGGCGTTGGCATGGCATGCTGCTGCTGACCAAGGCTTGGGCTTGCCATGCTGCCGGCCAAGGCCGCGGCATGGCATGCTGCCGGCCAAGGCCGCGGCATGCCATGTTGCTGGCCAAGGCCGTGGCATGGCATGCTGCTGGCCAAGGCCGTGGCATGACATGCTGGCCAAGGCCGGGGCATGGCAAGCTGCTGGCCAAGGTCGTGGCATGGCACGCTGCTGGCCAAGGCCGGGGCATAGCACGCTGCTGGCCATGGCCGTGGCTTGGCAAGGTTGCCAAGGCCGGGGCATGGCGTGCTGCTGGCCAAGGCTTTGGCATGCCATGTTGCTGGCCAAGGCTGTGGCATGGCATGCTGCTGGCCAAGGCTGTGGCATGGCATGCTGCTGGCCAAGGCCGTGGCATGACATGCTGGCCAAGGCCGGGGCATGGCATGCTGCTGGCCAAGGTCGTGGCATGGCATGCTGCTGGCCAAGGCCGTGGCATGACATGCTTGCCAAGGCCAGGGCATGGCATGCTGCTGGCCAAGGCTTTGGCATGCCATGTTGCTGGCCAAGGCTGTGGCATGGCATGCTGCCCTAGGCCAACGTGCCACCGCCACCGCCGCGGGCCGCCACTCGACGCATCCCGTGCTTGGCTATGTAGTTTCGATGCCACAAGCCAATGCCACAAGCCAAGCGATGGCATGTGCCAAGCGCCCGCCTAGGCATAGGCGTGGCCTGTGGCCTGGCCATGCTGGCCAGCCTTAAGGGAGGTGCCCCCCCTTATAATAGCCTGTTAAGCCCTTTTCAATCTGGCAGGAGGAAACATCAAGCATGTTCGAGGAGTCATAATGGGGTTTTTTTAAAAAGTAATGGTTTTTTGCCAAAACTTTCAACATGAAAGTTGTATGAAATAATTTAATACACCATAAAAAAAATTATAAAAAAATATTTGGCCACCGGAATATTTTATTTTAATTTATTTCAATTTTAATACTTAAAAAATAATAAAAATTACTAAAAATACTCAAAAAATTCTAGAAAAATTCCAACAATTATAAGATGAGGCACTAGTAATTATAGTAATTTTTTTAATTATTTTTTTATTTTTAATTTATTTTATTATAATTTTTATGAGTAAATAAATAATTAAAAAGCCCGACGAACGTGCAAAAACTCTTAGAGAAACCCAGCAAGCATCGGATAGCTCGAATGCAAATAACAAACGCAACAGGCAACTTCCGAGGGACATACTTTTCCCAACAAGCTTCCACTGGGGAAAGCACTAGCAACGTGTTCGCAAGTCAAAGGCAACCAAACCGGCTATTACCCGAGGGACAAGCATTTCGCAGGGCAACATATACGTAAGTCAAAGCCAAACCAAATGGCAATTACACGAGGGACAGGATTGCTTGCCAAGGGCGTGGCATGCGATGTTCTAGCCCAAGGCCAAGGCACGCCACGCTGCGGGACAAGGCCGTGGCAAGACATGCGGCTGGCCTTGGCCTTGGCATGGCATGCCGCCGGCTTTGGCTGGGCTGCGTTGGCCTTGCCATGGAATGTTGCTGGCTTCGGATGGGCTGCCTCGGCCTTGGCCTTGGCCGTGGCATGGCATGGCATGCTGCTGGCCTTGGCCTTGGCCTTGGCATGGCATGCTGCTGGCTTTGGCTGGGCTGCCTTGGCCGTGGCATGGCATGCTGCTGGCTTTGGCTGGGCTGCCTTGGCCGTGGCATGGCATGCTGCTGGCCTAGGCCTTGGCATGGCATGCTGCTGGCTTTGGCTGGGCTGCCTTGGCCGTGGCATGGCATGCTGCTGGCCTAGGCCTTGGCATGGCATGCTGCTGGCTTTGGCTGGCAGCCTTGGCCGTGGCATGGCATGCTGCTGGCCTTGGCCTTGGCATGGCATGCTGCTGGCTTTGGCTGGCCTGCCTTGGCCGTGGCATGGCATGCTGCTGGCCTTGGCCTTGGCATGGCATGCTGCTGGCTTTGGCTGGCCTGCCTTGGCCGTGGCATGGCATGCTGCTGGCCTAGGCCTTGGCATGGCATGCTGCTGGCTTTGGCTGGCCTGCCTTGGCCGTGGCATGGCATGCTGCTGGCCTAGGCATGGCATGGCATGCTGCTGGCTTTGGCTGGGCTGCCTTGGCCGTGGCATGGCATGCTGCTGGCCTTGGCCTTGATATGGCATGCTGCTGGCTTTGGCTGGGCTGCCTTGGCCGTGGCATGGCATGCTGCTGGCCTAGGCCTTGGCATGGCATGCTGCTGGCTTTGGCTGGGCTGCCTTGGCCTTGGCATGGCATGCTGCTGGCTTTGGCTGGCCTGCCTTGGCCGTGGCATGGCATGCTGCTGGCCTAGGCCATGGCATGGCATGCTGCTGGCTTTGGCTGGGCTGCCTTGGCCGTGGCATGGCATGCTGCTGCCCTTGGCCTTGATATGGCATGCTGCTGGCTTTGGCTGGGCTGCCTTGGCCGTGGCATGGCATGCTGCTGGCCTAGGCCTTGGCATGGCATGCTGCTGGCTTTGGCTGGCCTGCGTTGGCCGTGGCATGGCATGCTGCTGGCCTAGGCCTTCGCATGGCATGCTGCTGGCCTAGGCCTTCGCATGGCATGCTGCTGGCTTTGGCTGGGCTGCCTTGGCCGTGGCATGGCATGCTGCTGGCCTTGGCCTTGGCATGGCATGCTGCTGGCTTTGGCTGGGCTGCCTTGGCCGTGGCATGGCATGCTGGTGGCCTAGGCCTTGGCATGGCATGCTGCTGGCTTTGGCTGGCCTGCCTTGGCCGTGGCATGGCATGCTGCTGGCCTAAGCCTTGGCATGGCATGCTGCTGGCTTTGGTTGGGCTGCCTTGGCCGTGGCATGGCATGCTGCTGGCCTTGGCCTTGGCATGGCATGCTGCTCGCTTTGGCTGGCCTGCCTTGGCCGTGGCATGGCATGCTGCTGGCCTAGGCCTTGGCATGGCATGCTGCTGGCTTTGGCTGGGCTGCCTTGGCCGTGGCATGGCATGCTGCTGGCCTTGGCCTTGGCATGCCATGCTGTTGGCTTTGGCTGGCCTGCCTTGGCCGTGGCATGGCATGCTGCTGGCCTAGGCCTTGGCATGGCATGCTGCTGGCTTTGGCTGGGCTGCCTTGGCCGTGGCATGGCATGCTGCTGGCCTTGGCCTTGGCATGGCATGCTGCTGGCTTTGGCTGGGCTGCCTTGGCCGTGGCATGGCATGCTGCTGGCCTTGGCCTTGGCATGGCATGCTGCTGGCTTTGGCTGGGCTGCCTTGGCCGTGGCATGGCATGCTGCTGGCCTAGGCCTTGGCATGGCATGCTGCTGGCTTTGGCTGGGCTGCCTTGGCCGTGGCATGGCATGCTGCTGGCCTAGGCCTTGGCATGGTATGCTGCTGGCCTAGGCCTTGGCATGGCATGCTGCTGGCTTTGGCTGGCAGCCTTGGCCGTGGCATGGCATGCTGCTGGCCTTGGCCTTGGCATGGCATGCTGCTGGCCTTGGCCTTGGCATGGCATGCTGCTGGCTTTGGCAGGCCTGCCTTGGCCGTGGCATGGCATGCTGCTGGCCTTGGCCTTGGCATGGCATGCTGCTGGCTTTGGCTGGCCTGCCTTGGCCGTGGCATGGCATGCTGCTGGCCTAGGCCTTGGCATGGCATGCTGCTGGCTTTGGCTGGCCTGCCTTGGCCGTGGCATGGCATGCTGCTGGCCTAGGCATGGCATGGCATGCTGCTGGCTTTGGCTGGGCTGCCTTGGCCGTGGCATGGCATGCTGCTGGCCTTGGCCTTGATATGGCATGCTGCTGGCTTTGGCTGGGCTGCCTTGGCCGTGGCATGGCATGCTGCTGGCCTAGGCCTTGGCATGGCATGCTGCTGGCTTTGGCTGGGCTGCCTTGGCCGTGGCATGGCATGCTGCTGGCCTTGGCCTTGGCATGGCATGCTGCTGGCTTTGGCTGGCCTGCCTTGGCCGTGACATGGCATGCTGCTGGCCTAGGCCATGGCATGGCATGCTGCTGGCTTTGGCTGGGCTGCCTTGGCCGTGGCATGGCATGCTGCTGCCCTTGGCCTTGATATGGCAAGCTGCTGGCTTTGGCTGGGCTGCCATGGCCGTGGCATGGCATGCTGCTGGCCTAGGCCTTGGCATGGCATGCTGCTGGCTTTGGCTGGCCTGCGTTGGCCGTGGCATGGCATGCTGCTGGCCTAGGCCTTGGCATGGCATGCTGCTGGCTTTGGCTGGGCTGCCTTGGCCGTGGCATGGCATGCTGCTGGCCTTGGCCTTGGCATGGCATGCTGCTGGCTTTGGCTGGGCTGCCTTGGCCGTGGCATGGCATGCTGGTGGCCTAGGCCTTGGCATGGCATGCTGCTGGCTTTGGCTGGCCTGCCTTGGCCGTGGCATGGCATGCTGCTGGCCTAAGCCTTGGCATGGCATGCTGCTGGCTTTGGTTGGGCTGCCTTGGCCGTGGCATGGCATGCTGCTGGCCTAGGCCTTGGCATGGCATGCTGCTCGCTTTGGCTGGCCTGCCTTGGCCGTGGCATGGCATGCTGCTGGCCTAGGCCTTGGCATGGCATGCTGCTGGCTTTGGCTGGGCTGCCTTGGCCGTGGCATGGCATGCTGCTGGCCTTGGCCTTGGCATGCCATGCTGTTGGCTTTGGCTGGCCTGCCTTGGCCGTGGCATGGCATGCTGCTGGCCTAGGCCTTGGCATGGCATGCTGCTGGCTTTGGCTGGGCTGCCTTGGCCGTGGCATGGCATGCTGCTGGCCTTGGCCTTGGCATGGCATGCTGCTGGCTTTGGCTGGGCTGCCTTGGCCGTGGCATGGCATGCTGCTGGCCTTGGCCTTGGCATGGCATGCTGCTGGCTTTGGCTGGGCTGCCTTGGCCGTGGCATGGCATGCTGCTGGCCTAGGCCTTGGCATGGCATGCTGCTGGCTTTGGCTGGGCTGCCTTGGCCGTGGCATGGCATGCTGCTGGCCTAGGCCGTGGCATGGCATGCTGCTGGCCTTGGCCTTGGCATGGCATGCTGCTGGCCTTGGCCTTGGCATGGCATGCTGCTGGCTTTGGCTGGGCTGCCTTGGCCGTGGCATGGCATGCTGCTGGCCTTGGCCTTGGCATGGCATGCTGCTGGCTTTGGCTGGGCTGCCTTGGCCGTGGCATGGCATGCTGTTGGCCTAGGCCTTGGCATGGCATGCTGCTGGCTTTGGCTGGGCTGCCTTGGCCGTGGCATGGCATGCTGCTGGCCTAGGCCTTGGCATGGCATGCTGCTGGCTTTGGCTGGCAGCCTTGGCCGTGGCATGGCATGCTGCTGGCCTTGGCCTTGGCATGGCATGCTGCTGGCTTTGGCTGGCCTGCCTTGGCCGTGGCATGGCATGCTGCTGGCCTTGGCCTTGGCATGGCATGCTGCTGGCTTTGGCTGGCCTGCCTTGGCCGTGGCATGGCATGCTGCTGGCCTAGGCCTTGGCATGGCATGCTGCTGGCTTTGGCTGGCCTGCCTTGGCCGTGGCATGGCATGCTGCTGGCCTAGGCATGGCATGGCATGCTGCTGGCTTTGGCTGGGCTGCCTTGGCCGTGGCATGGCATGCTGCTGGCCTTGGCCTTGATATGGCATGCTGCTGGCTTTGGCTGGGCTGCCTTGGCCGTGGCATGGCATGCTGCTGGCCTAGGCCTTGGCATGGCATGCTGCTGGCTTTGGCTGGGCTGCCTTGGCCTTGGCATGGCATGCTGCTGGCTTTGGCTGGCCTGCCTTGGCCGTGGCATGGCATGCTGCTGGCCTAGGCCATGGCATGGCATGCTGCTGGCTTTGGCTGGGCTGCCTTGGCCGTGGCATGGCATGCTGCTGCCCTTGGCCTTGATATGGCATGCTGCTGGCTTTGGCTGGGCTGCCTTGGCCGTGGCATGGCATGCTGCTGGCCTAGGCCTTGGCATGGCATGCTGCTGGCTTTGGCTGGCCTGCGTTGGCCGTGGCATGGCATGCTGCTGGCCTAGGCCTTCGCATGGCATGCTGCTGGCCTAGGCCTTCGCATGGCATGCTGCTGGCTTTGGCTGGGCTGCCTTGGCCGTGGCATGGCATGCTGCTGGCCTTGGCCTTGGCATGGCATGCTGCTGGCTTTGGCTGGGCTGCCTTGGCCGTGGCATGGCATGCTGGTGGCCTAGGCCTTGGCATGGCATGCTGCTGGCTTTGGCTGGCCTGCCTTGGCCGTGGCATGGCATGCTGCTGGCCTAAGCCTTGGCATGGCATGCTGCTGGCTTTGGTTGGGCTGCCTTGGCCGTGGCATGGCATGCTGCTGGCCTTGGCCTTGGCATGGCATGCTGCTCGCTTTGGCTGGCCTGCCTTGGCCGTGGCATGGCATGCTGCTGGCCTAGGCCTTGGCATGGCATGCTGCTGGCTTTGGCTGGGCTGCCTTGGCCGTGGCATGGCATGCTGCTGGCCTTGGCCTTGGCATGCCATGCTGTTGGCTTTGGCTGGCCTGCCTTGGCCGTGGCATGGCATGCTGCTGGCCTAGGCCTTGGCATGGCATGCTGCTGGCTTTGGCTGGGCTGCCTTGGCCGTGGCATGGCATGCTGCTGGCCTTGGCCTTGGCATGGCATGCTGCTGGCTTTGGCTGGGCTGCCTTGGCCGTGGCATGGCATGCTGCTGGCCTTGGCCTTGGCATGGCATGCTGCTGGCTTTGGCTGGGCTGCCTTGGCCGTGGCATGGCATGCTGCTGGCCTAGGCCTTGGCATGGCATGCTGCTGGCTTTGGCTGGGCTGCCTTGGCCGTGGCATGGCATGCTGCTGGCCTAGGCCTTGGCATGGTATGCTGCTGGCCTAGGCCTTGGCATGGCATGCTGCTGGCTTTGGCTGGCAGCCTTGGCCGTGGCATGGCATGCTGCTGGCCTTGGCCTTGGCATGGCATGCTGCTGGCCTTGGCCTTGGCATGGCATGCTGCTGGCTTTGGCAGGCCTGCCTTGGCCGTGGCATGGCATGCTGCTGGCCTTGGCCTTGGCATGGCATGCTGCTGGCTTTGGCTGGCCTGCCTTGGCCGTGGCATGGCATGCTGCTGGCCTAGGCCTTGGCATGGCATGCTGCTGGCTTTGGCTGGCCTGCCTTGGCCGTGGCATGGCATGCTGCTGGCCTAGGCATGGCATGGCATGCTGCTGGCTTTGGCTGGGCTGCCTTGGCCGTGGCATGGCATGCTGCTGGCCTTGGCCTTGATATGGCATGCTGCTGGCTTTGGCTGGGCTGCCTTGGCCGTGGCATGGCATGCTGCTGGCCTAGGCCTTGGCATGGCATGCTGCTGGCTTTGGCTGGGCTGCCTTGGCCGTGGCATGGCATGCTGCTGGCCTTGGCCTTGGCATGGCATGCTGCTGGCTTTGGCTGGCCTGCCTTGGCCGTGGCATGGCATGCTGCTGGCCTAGGCCATGGCATGGCATGCTGCTGGCTTTGGCTGGGCTGCCTTGGCCGTGGCATGGCATGCTGCTGCCCTTGGCCTTGATATGGCAAGCTGCTGGCTTTGGCTGGGCTGCCATGGCCGTGGCATGGCATGCTGCTGGCCTAGGCCTTGGCATGGCATGCTGCTGGCTTTGGCTGGCCTGCGTTGGCCGTGGCATGGCATGCTGCTGGCCTAGGCCTTGGCATGGCATGCTGCTGGCTTTGGCTGGGCTGCCTTGGCCGTGGCATGGCATGCTGCTGGCCTTGGCCTTGGCATGGCATGCTGCTGGCTTTGGCTGGGCTGCCTTGGCCGTGGCATGGCATGCTGGTGGCCTAGGCCTTGGCATGGCATGCTGCTGGCTTTGGCTGGCCTGCCTTGGCCGTGGCATGGCATGCTGCTGGCCTAAGCCTTGGCATGGCATGCTGCTGGCTTTGGTTGGGCTGCCTTGGCCGTGGCATGGCATGCTGCTGGCCTAGGCCTTGGCATGGCATGCTGCTCGCTTTGGCTGGCCTGCCTTGGCCGTGGCATGGCATGCTGCTGGCCTAGGCCTTGGCATGGCATGCTGCTGGCTTTGGCTGGGCTGCCTTGGCCGTGGCATGGCATGCTGCTGGCCTTGGCCTTGGCATGCCATGCTGTTGGCTTTGGCTGGCCTGCCTTGGCCGTGGCATGGCATGCTGCTGGCCTAGGCCTTGGCATGGCATGCTGCTGGCTTTGGCTGGGCTGCCTTGGCCGTGGCATGGCATGCTGCTGGCCTTGGCCTTGGCATGGCATGCTGCTGGCTTTGGCTGGGCTGCCTTGGCCGTGGCATGGCATGCTGCTGGCCTTGGCCTTGGCATGGCATGCTGCTGGCTTTGGCTGGGCTGCCTTGGCCGTGGCATGGCATGCTGCTGGCCTAGGCCTTGGCATGGCATGCTGCTGGCTTTGGCTGGGCTGCCTTGGCCGTGGCATGGCATGCTGCTGGCCTAGGCCGTGGCATGGCATGCTGCTGGCCTTGGCCTTGGCATGGCATGCTGCTGGCTTTGGCTGGCCTGCCTTGGCCGTGGCATGGCATGCTGCTGGCCTAGGCCTTGGCATGGCATGCTGCTGGCTTTGGCTGGCCTGTTTTGGCCGTGGCATGGCATGCTGCTGGCCTAGGCCTTGGCATGGCAT
Source organism: Camellia sinensis (assembly GCF_055761805.1). Taxonomy (NCBI): domain Eukaryota; kingdom Viridiplantae; phylum Streptophyta; class Magnoliopsida; order Ericales; family Theaceae; genus Camellia; species Camellia sinensis. The sequence goes on along the minus strand of NW_028129277.1, from coordinate 16,299,190 downwards.
GCTGCTGGCTTTGGCTGGCCTTCCTTGGCCGTGGCATGGCATGCTGCTGGCCTAGGCCATGGCATGGCATGCTGCTGGCTTTGGCTGGGCTGCCTTGGCCGTGGCATGGCATGCTGCTGGCCTTGGCCTTGATATGGCATGCTGCTGGCTTTGGCTGGGCTGCCTTGGCCGTGCCATGGCATGCTGCTGGCCTAGGCCTTGGCATGGCATGCTGCTGGCTTTGGCTGGCCTGCCTTGGCCGTGGCATGGCATGCTGCTGGCCTTGGCCTTGGCATGGCATGCTGCTGGCTTTGGCTGGCCTGCCTTGGCCGTGGCATGGCATGCTGCTGGCCTAGGCCATGGCATGGCATGCTGCTGGCTTTGGCTGGGCTGCCTTGGCCGTGGCATGGCATGCTGCTGCCCTTGGCCGTGATATGGCATGCTGCTGGCTTTGGCTGGGCTGCCTTGGCCGTGGCATGGCATGCTGCTGGCCTAGGCCTTGGCATGGCATGTTGCTGGCTTTGGCTGGCCTGCCTTGGCCGTGGCATGGCATGCTGCTGGCCTAGGCCTTGGCATGGCATGCTGCTGGCTTTGGCTGGGCTGCCTTGGCCGTGGCATGGCATGCTGCTGGCCTTGGCCTTGGCATGGCATGCTGCTGGCTTTGGCGGGGCTGCCTTGGCCGTGGCATGGCATGCTGGTGGCCTAGGCCTTGGCATGGCATGCTGCTGGCTTTGGCTGGCCTGCCTTGGCCGTGGCATGGCATGCTGCTGGCCTAGGCCTTGGCATGGCATGCTGCTGGCTTTGGTTGGGCTGCCTTGGCCGTGGCATGGCATGCTGCTGGCCTTGGCCTTGGCATGGCATGCTGCTGGCTTTGGCTGGCCTGCCTTGGCCGTGGCATGGCATGCTGCTGGCCTTGGCCTTGGCATGGCATGCTGCTGGCTTTGGCTGGGCTGCCTTGGCCGTGGCATGGCATGCTGCTGGCCTAGGCCTTGGCATGGCATGCTGCTGGCTTTGGCTGGGCTGCCTTGGCCGTGGCATGGCATGCTGCTGGCCTAGGCCGTGGCATGGCATGCTGCTGGCCTAGGCCGTGGCATGGCATGCTGCTGGCCTTGGCCTTGGCATGGCATGCTGCTGGCTTTGGCTGGCCTGCCTTGGCCGTGGCATGGCATGCTGCTGGCCTAGGCCTTGGCATGGCATGCTGCTGGCTTTGGGTGGGCTGCCTTGGCCGTGGCATGGCATGCTGCTGGCCTTGGCCTTGGCATGGCATGCTGCTGGCTTTGGCTGGCCTGCCTTGGCCGTGGCATGGCATGCTGCTGGCCTAGGCCTTGGCATGGCATGCTGCTGGCTTTGGCTGGGCTGCCTTGGCCGTGGCATGGCATGCTGCTGGCCTTGGCCTTGGCATGGCATGCTGCTGGCTTTGGCTGGGCTGCCTTGGCCGTGGCATGGCATGCTGCTGGCTTTGGCTTGCCTGCCTTGGCCGTGGCATGGCATGCTGCTGGCCTAGGCCTTGGCATGGCATGCTGCTGGCTTTGGCTGGGCTGCCTTGGCCGTGGCATGGCATGCTGCTGGCCTTGGCCTTGGCATGGCATGCTGCTGGCTTTGGCTGGGCTGCCTTGGCCGTGGCATGGCATGCTGGTGGCCTAGGCCTTGGCATGGCATGCTGCTGGCTTTGGCTGGCCTGCCTTGGCCGTGGCATGGCATGCTGCTGGCCTAGGCCTTGGCATGGCATGCTGCTGGCTTTGGGTGGGCTGCCTTGGCCGTGGCATGGCATGCTGCTGGCCTTGGCCTTGGCATGGCATGCTGCTGGCTTTGGCTGGCCTGCCTTGGCCGTGGCATGGCATGCTGCTGGCCTAGGCCTTGGCATGGCATGCTGCTGGCTTTGGCTGGGCTGCCTTGGCCGTGGCATGGCATGCTGCTGGCCTTGGCCTTGGCATGGCATGCTGCTGGCTTTGGCTGGGCTGCCTTGGCCGTGGCATGGCATGCTGCTGGCCATGGCCTTGGCATGGCATGCTGCTGGCTTTGGCTTGCCTGCCTTGGCCGTGGCATGGCATGCTGCTGGCCTAGGCCTTGGCATGGCATGCTGCTGGCTTTGGCTGGGCTGCCTTGGCCGTGGCATGGCATGCTGCTGGCCTTGGCCTTGGCATGGCATGCTGCTGGCTTTGGCTGGCCTGCCTTGGCCGTGGCATGGCATGCTGCTGGCCTAGGCCTTGGCATGGCATGCTGCTGGCTTTGGCTGGGCTGCCTTGGCCGTGGCATGGCATGCTGCTGGCCTTGGCCTTGGCATGGCATGCTGCTGGCTTTGGCTTGCCTGCCTTGGCCGTGGCATGGCATGCTGCTGGCCTAGGCCTTGGCATGGCATGCTGCTGGCTTTGGCTGGGCTGCCTTGGCCGTGGCATGGCATGCTGCTGGCCTTGGCCTTGGCTTGGCATGCTGCTGGCTTTGGCTGGGCTGCCTTGGCCGTGGCATGGCATGCTGCTGGCCTTGGCCTTGGCATGGCATGCTGCTGGCTTTGGCTGGCCTGCCTTGGCCGTGGCATGGCATGCTGCTGGCCTTGGCATGGCATGCTGCTGGCTTTGGCTGGGCTGCCTTCGCCGTGGCATGCCATGCTGCTGGCCTTGGCCTTGGGGCTGGGCTGCCTTGGCTGCGGTTCTTATCACTAGACGTGCGTTGCGTGCGAAGGCGTGCAAAGGCGTGCGCGACCATGCGCGCAACACGCGCACCGTGGTCAAAAGACCACGCGCGCGGTATTCGCACAGGCCACGCTGCCCACGCCGCGGGCATGCCAGGCCGCCCAGGCCGTGCGCATGCCATGCCGTGCTGCCCAGGCCGGCTGCATGCCAGGCCGCCCAGGCCGTGCGCATGCCATGCCGTGCTGCCCACGCCGCGGGCATGCCAGGCCGGCTGCATGCCAGGCCGCCCAGGCCGTGCGCATGCCATGCCGTGCTGCCCATGCCGCGCGCATGCCAGGCCGCCCACGCCCGCGCGCATGCCACGCCATGCTGCCCAAGGCCGCGCCCAGGCCGCGCAAGGCCGCGCCCAGGCCGCCCAAGGCCGCGCCCAGGCCGCCCAAGGCCGCGCCCAGGCCGCGCAAGGCCGCCCAAGGCCGCGGTCCAGGCCGCCCAAGGCCGCGGCCGAGCCGCCCCAGGCCGCAGCCCAGGCCGCGGTCGAGCCGCAGTGCATGTAACCCAAGGCCGCAGCCCAGGCCGCGCCCAACATGGGGCGTACCTGCCACTGCCTTGCCCTGGGCAAGGGAGGTGCCCCCCCCTTATAATAGCCTGTTAAGCCCTTTTCAATCTGGCAGGAGGAAACATCAAGCATGTTCGAGGAGTCATAATGGGGTTTTTTTAAAAAGTAATGGTTTTTTGCCAAAACTTTCAACATGAAAGTTGTAGGAAATAATTTAATACACCATAAAAAAAATTAAAAAAAATATTTTTTTACAGAAAATATTTTATTTTAATTTATTTCGATATTAATACTTAAAAAATAATAAAAATTAATAAAAATAGTCAAAAAATTATGGAAAAATTCCCATAATTAAAGGATGATTCACTAGTAATTATAGAAATTATTAAATTATTTTTTTCATTTTTTTTATTTTATTTTGATTTTTTTATGCCAAATAAGGGCTTTAAAAATTCGAAAAGCTCCAGAAAAATTGCAAAAAAATAGGGAATGACATTTAAAATTGATTGTAGTGCATTTTTAATTGTGTTGCACGGTTTGGGTAAGATTATAAAAGAATCATGTTCAAAAAGATCGATCGAGGCGGTGGCACGCCATGGCCTTGGCCTTGGCCTTGGCCTTTGCCCGCGGCCTTGGCCTTTGCCTTGGCCTTGGCCATGGCCATGCCTTGCACAGGGACTTGGCCTTGCCCACTGCCTTGGCCTTGGCTTTGGCCTTGGCCTTGGCATGGCATGGCATGCTCGCCGAGGCCGTGGCATGCCTTGCTGCTAGCCAAGGCCGTGGCGTGGCATGCTCGCCCAGCCCGTGGCATGCCGTGCTCGCCCAGCCCGTGGCACGCCATGTTGGCCCAAGGCATTGGCATGGCATGCCGGCCAAGGCATGCTGGCCAACGCTGCACAAGGCGGTGCCATGGCATGGCATGCTGACCAAGACCGTGCCATGGCATGCTGGGCGAGGCCGGGGCATGGCATGCTGGCCGAGGCCGTGGCTTGCCATGCCGCCACGGCCGTGGCATGCCGGGCAACGGACCGGCATGGCCCAGCCCGTGGCACGCCATGTTGGCCCAAGGCATTGGCATGGCATGCCGGCCAAGGCATGCTGGCCAACGCTGCGGCACGGCGTGCTGGACAAGGCGGTGCCATGGCATGGCATGCTGACCAAGACAGTGCCATGGCATGCTGGCCGAGGCCGTGGCATGGCATGCTGGCCGAGGCCGTGGCTTGCCATGCCGCCACGGCCGTGGCATGCTGGGCAACGGACCGGCATGGCATGCTGGCCGTGGCGGTGGCACGACATGCTGGCCAAGGCAGTGGCATGGCATGTAGGCCAAGGCTAAGGCATGGCACGCTGTGGCATGGCACGCTGGCCAAGGCAGTCGCAAGGCATGCGGGCCGAGGCCGCGGCACGGCCCGCTGGGCAACGCGGTGGCATGGCATGCTGGGCAACGCCGTGGCAAGGCATGCGGGCCGAGGCCTTGGCATGGCATGCTGGCCGAGGCCGTGGCATGGCATGCGGGCCGAGGCCGTGGCATGGCATGGCATGCGGGCCGAGGCCGTGGCATGGCATGCGGGCCGAGGTCGTGGCGTGGCATGGCATGGCATGTTGGGCAACGCCGTGGCAAGACATGCGGGCCGAGGCCGTGGCATGGCATGTTGGGCAACGCCCTGGCAAGCCATGCGGGCCGAGGCCGTGGCGTGGCATGTTCGCCAAGGCTAAGGCATGGCACGCCGGGCAACGCGGTGCATTGGCATGCTGGGCAGCGCGGTGGCAAGGCATGGGGGCCGAGGCCGGGGCATGGCATGTTGGGCAACGCCGTGGCAAGACATGCGGGCCGAGGCCGTGGCATGGCATGCGGGCCGAGGCCGTGGCACGACATGTTGGCCAAGGCTAAGGCATGGCACGCCGGGCAACGCGGTGGCATGGCATGCTGGGCAACGCGGTGGCAAGGCATGCGGGCCGAGGCCGTGGCATGGCATGTTGGGCAACGCCGTAGAAGGGCATGCGGGCCGAGGCCGTGGCATGGCATGCGGGCCGAGGCCGTGGCATGGCATGTTGGGCGACGCCGTAGCAAGGCATGCGGGCCGAGGCCGTGGCATGTCATGCGGGCCGAGGCCGTGGCATGGCATGCGGGCCGAGGCCGTGGCATGGCATGTTGGCCGAGGCCGTGGCAAGGCATGCGGGCCGAGGCCGTGGCATGGCATGTTTGGCAACGCCGTGGCAAGACATGCGGGCCGTGGCATGGCATGGCATGCGGGCCGAGGCCGTGGCACGACATGTTGGCCAAGGCTAAGGCATGGCACGCCGGGCAACGCGGTGGCATGGCACGCCGGGCAACGCGGTGGCAAGGCATGCGGGCCGGGGCCGTGGCATGGCATGTTGGGCGACGCCGTAGCAAGGCATGCGGTCCGAGGCCGTGGCATGTCATGCGGGCCGAGGCCATGGCATGGCATGCGGGCCGAGGCCGTGGCATGGCATGTTGGGCGACGCCGTAGCAAGGCATGCGGGCCGAGGCCGTGGCATGTCATGCGAGCCGAGGCCGTGGCATGGCATGCGGGCCGAGGCCGTGGCATGGCAAGTTGGGCGACGTCGTGGCAAGGCATGCGGGCCGAGGCCGTGGCATGTCACGCGGGCCGAGGCCGTGGCATGGCATGCGGGCAGAGGCCGTGGCATGGCATGTTGGGCGACGCCGTCGCAAGGCATGCGGGCCGAGGCCGTGGCATGGCATGCGGGCCGAGGCCGTGGCATGGCATGTTGGGCGACGCCGTAGCAAGGCATGCGGGCCGAGGCCGTGGCATGGCATGTTTGGCAACGCCGTGGCAAGACATGAGGGCCGTGGCATGGCATGGCATGCGGGCCGAGGCCGTGGCACGACATGTTGGCCAAGGCTAAGGCATGGCACGCCGGGCAACGCGGTGGCATGGCATGCGGGCCGGGGCCGTGGCATGGCATGTTGGCCAACGTCGTAGCAAGGCATGCGGGCCGAGGCCGAGGCCGTGGCACGGCATGCGGGCCGAGGCTGTGGCATGGCATGTTGGGCGACGCCGTAGCAAGGCATGCGGTCCGAGGCCGTGGCATGTCATGCGGGCCGAGGCCGTGGCATGGCATGCGGGCCGAGGCCGTGGCATGGCATGTTGGGCGACGCCGTAGCAAGGCATGCGGGCCGAGGCCGTGCCGTGGCATGCGGGCCGAGGCCGTGGCATGGCATGCGGGCCGAGGCCGTGGCATGGCATGTTGGGCGACGCCGTAGCAAGGCATGCGGTCCGAGGCCGTGGCCTGTCATGCGGGCCGAGGCCGTGGCATGGCATGCGGGCCGAGGCCGTGGCATGGCATGCGGGCCGAGGCCGTGGCATGGCATGTTGGGCGACGCCGTAGCATGGCATGCGGGCCGAGGCCGTGGCATGTCATGCGCGCCGAGGCCGTGGCATGGCATGCGGGCCGAGGCCGTGGCATGGCAAGTTGGGCGACGTCGTGGCAAGGCATGCGGGCCGAGGCCGTGGCATGGCATGCGGGCCGAGGCCGTGGCAAGGCATGTTGGGCGACGCCGTCGCAAGGCATGCGGGCCGAGGCCGTGGCATGTCATGCGGGCCGAGGCCGTGGCATGGCATGCGGGCCGAGGCCGTGGCATGGCATGTTGGGCGACGCCGTAGCAAGGCATGCGGGCCGAGGCCGTGCCGTGGCATGCGGGCCGAGGCCGTGGCATGGCATGTTGGGCGACGCCGTAGCAAGGCATGCGGTCCGAGGCCGTGGCATGTCATGCGGGCCGAGGCCGTGGCATGGCATGCGGGCCGAGGCCGTGGCATGGCATGTTGGGCGACGCCGTAGCAAGGCATGCGGTCCGAGGCCGTGGCATGTCATGCGGGCCGAGGCCGTGGCATGGCATGCGGGCCGAGGCCGTGGCATGGCATGTTGGGCGACGCCGTAGCAAGGCATGCGGGCCGAGGCCGTGCCGTGGCATGTGGGCCGAGGCCGTGGCATGGCATGTTGGGCGACGCCGTAGCAAGGCATGCGGTCCGAGGCCGTGGCATGTCATGCGGGCCGAGGCCGTGGCATGGCATGCGGGCCGAGGCCGTGGCATGGCATGTTGGGCGACGCCGTAGCAAGGCATGCGGGCCGAGGCCGTGGCATGTCATGCGGGCCGAGGCCGTGGCATGGCATGCGGGCCGAGGCCGTGGCATGGCAAGTTGGGCGGCGTCGTGGCAAGGCATGCTGGCCGAGGCCGTGGCATGTCATGCGGGCCGAGGCCGTGGCATGGCATGCGGGCCGAGGCCGTGGCAAGGCATGTTGGGCGACGCCGTAGCAAGGCATGCGGGCCGAGGCCGTGGCATGTCATGCGGGCCGAGGCCGTGGCACGTCATGCGGGCCGAGGCCGTGGCATGGCATGTTTGGCCACGCCGTGGCAAGACATGCGGGCCGTGGCATGGCATGGCATGCGGGCCGAGGCCGTGGCTCGACATGTTGGCCAAGGCTAAGGCATGGCACGCCGGGCAACGCGGTGGCATGGCATGCTGGGCAACGCGGTGGCAAGGCATGCGGGCCGAGGCCGTGGCATGGCATGTTGGGCAACGCCGCAGCAAGGCATGCGGGCCGAGGCCGTGGCATGGCATGCGGGCCGAGGCCGTGGCATGGCATGCGGGCCGAGGCCGTGGCATGGCATGTTGGGCGACGCCGTAGCAAGGCATGCGGTCCGAGGCCGTGGCATGTCATGCGGGCCGAGGCCATGGCATGGCATGCGGGCCGAGGCCGTGGCATGGCATGTTGGGCGACGCCGTAGCAAGGCATGCGGGCCGAGGCCGTGGCATGTCATGCGGGCCGAGGCCGTGGCATGGCAAGTTGGGCGGCGTCGTGGCAAGGCATGCGGGCCGAGGCCGTGGCATGTCATGCGGGCCGAGGCCGTGGCACGGCATGCGGGCCGAGGCCGTGGCACGTCATGCGGGCCGAGGCCGTGGCATGGCATGTTTGGCAACGCCGTGGCAAGACATGCGGGCTGTGGCATGGCATGGCATGCGGGCCGAGGCCGTGGCTCGACATGTTGGCCAAGGCTAAGGCATGGCACGCCGGGCAACGCGGTGGCATGGCATGCTGGGCAACGCGGTGGCAAGGCATGCGGGCCGAGGCCGTGGCATGGCATGTTGGGCAACGCCGCAGCAAGGCATGCGGGCCGAGGCCGTGGCATGGCATGCGGGCCGAGGCCGTGGCATGGCATGCGGGCCGTGGCCGTGGCATGGCATGTTGGGCGACGCCGTCGCAAGGCATGCGGGCCGAGGCCGTGGCATGGCATGTTTGGCAACGCCGTGGCAAGACATGCGGGCCGTGGCATGGCATGGCATGCGGGCCGAGGCCGTGGCACGGCATGCGGGCCGAGGCCGTGGCATGGCATGTTGGGCGACGCCGTAGCAAGGCATGCGGGCTGAGGCCGTGGCCGTGGCATGGCATGCGGGCCGTGGCCGTGGCATGGCATGGCATGCGGGCCGAGGCCGTGGCATGGCATGTTGGGCAACGCCGTGGCAAGGCATGCGGGCCGAGGCCGTGGCATGGCATGATGGCCGAGGCCGTGGCATGTCATGCGGGCCGAGGCCGTGGCATGGCATGTTGGGCGACGCCGTAGCAAGGCATGCGGTCCGAGGCCGTGGCATGTTATGCGGGCCGAGGCCGTGGCATGGCTTGTTGGGCGACGCCGTAGCAAGGCATGCGGGCCGAGGCCGTGGCATGTCATGCTGGCCAAGGCCAAGGCATGACATGGCATGGCATGCGGGCCGAGGCCGTGGCATGGCATGTTGGGCAACGCCGTGGCAAGGCATGCGGGCCGAGGCCGTGGCATGGCATGATGGCCGAGGCCGTGGCATGCCATGCTGGCCAAGGCTAAGGCATGGCATGCCGGGCAACGCGGTGGCATGGCATGCTGGGCAACGCCGTGGCAAGGCATGCGGGCCGAGGCCGTGGCATGGCATGTTGGGCAACGCCTTGGCAAGACATGCGGGCCGAGGCCGTGGCATGGCATGGCATGTTGGGCAACGCCTTGGCAAGG
>NW_028129277.1:16265000-16280000 GCF_055761805.1 Camellia sinensis | reverse complement strand
TTTCGCAAGGCACCTTCCACTAGGGAAGCGCAAGCAACCCGAAGGCGAGTCGAAGACAACCCGAGGGACATGGAGGAATGCACCAGTGGAGTTCGCTGCACAGGCAGGGATCCGTCCAACTCGCACAAACCGAACACAACTCACGCGCCACGACGTACACTGTGCACCAGCCCCCCAAAACGAATCACCCCCCGAAGGACCAAGAAGCCCGACGAACGCGCGAAAACATTTAGAGAGGCCGAGCAAGCACCGGTTAGCGCGAATGCAAATAACAAACGCAACAGGCAACTTTCGAGGGACATACTTCTCGCAACAAGCTTCCACAAGGAAAGCACAGGCAACTCGTTCGCACGCCAAAGCCAACCAAATGGCAATTTAACCGAGGGACATGCATTTCGCAAGGCAACTTGTACAATTACCCGAGGGACATGGCATGCTTGCCAAGGCCGTGGCTTGGCATGCTTGCCAAGGCCGTGGCATGACATGCTGCTGGCCAAGGCCGGGCATGCCATGCTGCTGGACAAGGCCGTGGCAAGGCATGCTGATGGCCGAGGCCGTGGCAAGGCATGCTGATGGCCGAGGCCGTGGCAAGGCATGCTGATGGCCGAGGCCGTGGCAAGGCATGCTGCTGGCCAAGGCGTTGGCATGGCATGCTGCTGCTGACCAAGGCTTGGGCTTGCCATGCTGCCGGCCAAGGCCGCGGCATGGCATGCTGCCGGCCAAGGCCGCGGCATGCCATGTTGCTGGCCAAGGCCGTGGCATGGCATGCTGCTGGCCAAGGCCGTGGCATGACATGCTGGCCAAGGCCGGGGCATGGCAAGCTGCTGGCCAAGGTCGTGGCATGGCACGCTGCTGGCCAAGGCCGGGGCATAGCACGCTGCTGGCCATGGCCGTGGCTTGGCAAGGTTGCCAAGGCCGGGGCATGGCGTGCTGCTGGCCAAGGCTTTGGCATGCCATGTTGCTGGCCAAGGCTGTGGCATGGCATGCTGCTGGCCAAGGCTGTGGCATGGCATGCTGCTGGCCAAGGCCGTGGCATGACATGCTGGCCAAGGCCGGGGCATGGCATGCTGCTGGCCAAGGTCGTGGCATGGCATGCTGCTGGCCAAGGCCGTGGCATGACATGCTTGCCAAGGCCAGGGCATGGCATGCTGCTGGCCAAGGCTTTGGCATGCCATGTTGCTGGCCAAGGCTGTGGCATGGCATGCTGCCCTAGGCCAACGTGCCACCGCCACCGCCGCGGGCCGCCACTCGACGCATCCCGTGCTTGGCTATGTAGTTTCGATGCCACAAGCCAATGCCACAAGCCAAGCGATGGCATGTGCCAAGCGCCCGCCTAGGCATAGGCGTGGCCTGTGGCCTGGCCATGCTGGCCAGCCTTAAGGGAGGTGCCCCCCCCTTATAATAGCCTGTTAAGCCCTTTTCAATCTGGCAGGAGGAAACATCAAGCATGTTCGAGGAGTCATAATGGGGTTTTTTTAAAAAGTAATGGTTTTTTGCCAAAACTTTCAACATGAAAGTTGTATGAAATAATTTAATACACCATAAAAAAAATTATAAAAAAATATTTGGCCACCGGAATATTTTATTTTAATTTATTTCAATTTTAATACTTAAAAAATAATAAAAATTACTAAAAATACTCAAAAAATTCTAGAAAAATTCCAACAATTATAAGATGAGGCACTAGTAATTATAGTAATTTTTTTAATTATTTTTTTATTTTTAATTTATTTTATTATAATTTTTATGAGTAAATAAATAATTAAAAAGCCCGACGAACGTGCAAAAACTCTTAGAGAAACCCAGCAAGCATCGGATAGCTCGAATGCAAATAACAAACGCAACAGGCAACTTCCGAGGGACATACTTTTCCCAACAAGCTTCCACTGGGGAAAGCACTAGCAACGTGTTCGCAAGTCAAAGGCAACCAAACCGGCTATTACCCGAGGGACAAGCATTTCGCAGGGCAACATATACGTAAGTCAAAGCCAAACCAAATGGCAATTACACGAGGGACAGGATTGCTTGCCAAGGGCGTGGCATGCGATGTTCTAGCCCAAGGCCAAGGCACGCCACGCTGCGGGACAAGGCCGTGGCAAGACATGCGGCTGGCCTTGGCCTTGGCATGGCATGCCGCCGGCTTTGGCTGGGATGCGTTGGCCTTGCCATGGAATGTTGCTGGCTTCGGATGGGCTGCCTCGGCCTTGGCCTTGGCCGTGGCATGGCATGGCATGCTGCTGGCCTTGGCCTTGGCCTTGGCATGGCATGCTGCTGGCTTTGGCTGGGCTGCCTTGGCCGTGGCATGGCATGCTGCTGGCTTTGGCTGGGCTGCCTTGGCCGTGGCATGGCATGCTGCTGGCCTAGGCCTTGGCATGGCATGCTGCTGGCTTTGGCTGGGCTGCCTTGGCCGTGGCATGGCATGCTGCTGGCCTAGGCCTTGGCATGGCATGCTGCTGGCTTTGGCTGGCAGCCTTGGCCGTGGCATGGCATGCTGCTGGCCTTGGCCTTGGCATGGCATGCTGCTGGCTTTGGCTGGCCTGCCTTGGCCGTGGCATGGCATGCTGCTGGCCTTGGCCTTGGCATGGCATGCTGCTGGCTTTGGCTGGCCTGCCTTGGCCGTGGCATGGCATGCTGCTGGCCTAGGCCTTGGCATGGCATGCTGCTGGCTTTGGCTGGCCTGCCTTGGCCGTGGCATGGCATGCTGCTGGCCTAGGCATGGCATGGCATGCTGCTGGCTTTGGCTGGGCTGCCTTGGCCGTGGCATGGCATGCTGCTGGCCTTGGCCTTGATATGGCATGCTGCTGGCTTTGGCTGGGCTGCCTTGGCCGTGGCATGGCATGCTGCTGGCCTAGGCCTTGGCATGGCATGCTGCTGGCTTTGGCTGGGCTGCCTTGGCCTTGGCATGGCATGCTGCTGGCTTTGGCTGGCCTGCCTTGGCCGTGGCATGGCATGCTGCTGGCCTAGGCCATGGCATGGCATGCTGCTGGCTTTGGCTGGGCTGCCTTGGCCGTGGCATGGCATGCTGCTGCCCTTGGCCTTGATATGGCATGCTGCTGGCTTTGGCTGGGCTGCCTTGGCCGTGGCATGGCATGCTGCTGGCCTAGGCCTTGGCATGGCATGCTGCTGGCTTTGGCTGGCCTGCGTTGGCCGTGGCATGGCATGCTGCTGGCCTAGGCCTTCGCATGGCATGCTGCTGGCCTAGGCCTTCGCATGGCATGCTGCTGGCTTTGGCTGGGCTGCCTTGGCCGTGGCATGGCATGCTGCTGGCCTTGGCCTTGGCATGGCATGCTGCTGGCTTTGGCTGGGCTGCCTTGGCCGTGGCATGGCATGCTGGTGGCCTAGGCCTTGGCATGGCATGCTGCTGGCTTTGGCTGGCCTGCCTTGGCCGTGGCATGGCATGCTGCTGGCCTAAGCCTTGGCATGGCATGCTGCTGGCTTTGGTTGGGCTGCCTTGGCCGTGGCATGGCATGCTGCTGGCCTTGGCCTTGGCATGGCATGCTGCTCGCTTTGGCTGGCCTGCCTTGGCCGTGGCATGGCATGCTGCTGGCCTAGGCCTTGGCATGGCATGCTGCTGGCTTTGGCTGGGCTGCCTTGGCCGTGGCATGGCATGCTGCTGGCCTTGGCCTTGGCATGCCATGCTGTTGGCTTTGGCTGGCCTGCCTTGGCCGTGGCATGGCATGCTGCTGGCCTAGGCCTTGGCATGGCATGCTGCTGGCTTTGGCTGGGCTGCCTTGGCCGTGGCATGGCATGCTGCTGGCCTTGGCCTTGGCATGGCATGCTGCTGGCTTTGGCTGGGCTGCCTTGGCCGTGGCATGGCATGCTGCTGGCCTTGGCCTTGGCATGGCATGCTGCTGGCTTTGGCTGGGCTGCCTTGGCCGTGGCATGGCATGCTGCTGGCCTAGGCCTTGGCATGGCATGCTGCTGGCTTTGGCTGGGCTGCCTTGGCCGTGGCATGGCATGCTGCTGGCCTAGGCCTTGGCATGGTATGCTGCTGGCCTAGGCCTTGGCATGGCATGCTGCTGGCTTTGGCTGGCAGCCTTGGCCGTGGCATGGCATGCTGCTGGCCTTGGCCTTGGCATGGCATGCTGCTGGCCTTGGCCTTGGCATGGCATGCTGCTGGCTTTGGCAGGCCTGCCTTGGCCGTGGCATGGCATGCTGCTGGCCTTGGCCTTGGCATGGCATGCTGCTGGCTTTGGCTGGCCTGCCTTGGCCGTGGCATGGCATGCTGCTGGCCTAGGCCTTGGCATGGCATGCTGCTGGCTTTGGCTGGCCTGCCTTGGCCGTGGCATGGCATGCTGCTGGCCTAGGCATGGCATGGCATGCTGCTGGCTTTGGCTGGGCTGCCTTGGCCGTGGCATGGCATGCTGCTGGCCTTGGCCTTGATATGGCATGCTGCTGGCTTTGGCTGGGCTGCCTTGGCCGTGGCATGGCATGCTGCTGGCCTAGGCCTTGGCATGGCATGCTGCTGGCTTTGGCTGGGCTGCCTTGGCCGTGGCATGGCATGCTGCTGGCCTTGGCCTTGGCATGGCATGCTGCTGGCTTTGGCTGGCCTGCCTTGGCCGTGGCATGGCATGCTGCTGGCCTAGGCCATGGCATGGCATGCTGCTGGCTTTGGCTGGGCTGCCTTGGCCGTGGCATGGCATGCTGCTGCCCTTGGCCTTGATATGGCATGCTGCTGGCTTTGGCTGGGCTGCCATGGCCGTGGCATGGCATGCTGCTGGCCTAGGCCTTGGCATGGCATGCTGCTGGCTTTGGCTGGCCTGCGTTGGCCGTGGCATGGCATGCTGCTGGCCTAGGCCTTGGCATGGCATGCTGCTGGCTTTGGCTGGGCTGCCTTGGCCGTGGCATGGCATGCTGCTGGCCTTGGCCTTGGCATGGCATGCTGCTGGCTTTGGCTGGGCTGCCTTGGCCGTGGCATGGCATGCTGGTGGCCTAGGCCTTGGCATGGCATGCTGCTGGCTTTGGCTGGCCTGCCTTGGCCGTGGCATGGCATGCTGCTGGCCTAAGCCTTGGCATGGCATGCTGCTGGCTTTGGTTGGGCTGCCTTGGTCGTGGCATGGCATGCTGCTGGCCTAGGCCTTGGCATGGCATGCTGCTCGCTTTGGCTGGCCTGCCTTGGCCGTGGCATGGCATGCTGCTGGCCTAGGCCTTGGCATGGCATGCTGCTGGCTTTGGCTGGGCTGCCTTGGCCGTGGCATGGCATGCTGCTGGCCTTGGCCTTGGCATGCCATGCTGTTGGCTTTGGCTGGCCTGCCTTGGCCGTGGCATGGCATGCTGCTGGCCTAGGCCTTGGCATGGCATGCTGCTGGCTTTGGCTGGGCTGCCTTGGCCGTGGCATGGCATGCTGCTGGCCTTGGCCTTGGCATGGCATGCTGCTGGCTTTGGCTGGGCTGCCTTGGCCGTGGCATGGCATGCTGCTGGCCTTGGCCTTGGCATGGCATGCTGCTGGCTTTGGCTGGGCTGCCTTGGCCGTGGCATGGCATGCTGCTGGCCTAGGCCTTGGCATGGCATGCTGCTGGCTTTGGCTGGGCTGCCTTGGCCGTGGCATGGCATGCTGCTGGCCTAGGCCGTGGCATGGCATGCTGCTGGCCTTGGCCTTGGCATGGCATGCTGCTGGCTTTGGCTGGCCTGCCTTGGCCGTGGCATGGCATGCTGCTGGCCTAGGGCTTGGCATGGCATGCTGCTGGCTTTGGCTGGCCTGTTTTGGCCGTGGCATGGCATGCTGCTGGCCTAGGCCTTGGCATGGCATGCTGCTGGCTTTGGCTGGCCTGCCTTGGCCGTGGCATGGCATGCTGCTGGCCTAGGCCATGGCATGGCATGCTGCTGGCTTTGGCTGGGCTGCCTTGGCCGTGGCATGGCATGCTGCTGGCCTTGGCCTTGATATGGCATGCTGCTGGCTTTGGCTGGGCTGCCTTGGCCGTGCCATGGCATGCTGCTGGCCTAGGCCTTGGCATGGCATGCTGCTGGCTTTGGCTGGCCTGCCTTGGCCGTGGCATGGCATGCTGCTGGCCTTGGCCTTGGCATGGCATGCTGCTGGCTTTGGCTGGCCTGCCTTGGCCGTGGCATGGCATGCTGCTGGCCTAGGCCATGGCATGGCATGCTGCTGGCTTTGGCTGGGCTGCCTTGGCCGTGGCATGGCATGCTGCTGCCCTTGGCCGTGATATGGCATGCTGCTGGCTTTGGCTGGGCTGCCTTGGCCGTGGCATGGCATGCTGCTGGCCTAGGCCTTGGCATGGCATGTTGCTGGCTTTGGCTGGCCTGCCTTGGCCGTGGCATGGCATGCTGCTGGCCTAGGCCTTGGCATGGCATGCTGCTGGCTTTGGCTGGGCTGCCTTGGCCGTGGCATGGCATGCTGCTGGCCTTGGCCTTGGCATGGCATGCTGCTGGCTTTGGCGGGGCTGCCTTGGCCGTGGCATGGCATGCTGGTGGCCTAGGCCTTGGCATGGCATGCTGCTGGCTTTGGCTGGCCTGCCTTGGCCGTGGCATGGCATGCTGCTGGCCTAGGCCTTGGCATGGCATGCTGCTGGCTTTGGTTGGGCTGCCTTGGCCGTGGCAAGGCATGCTGCTGGCCTTGGCCTTGGCATGGCATGCTGCTGGCTTTGGCTGGCCTGCCTTGGCCGTGGCATGGCATGCTGCTGGCCTTGGCCTTGGCATGGCATGCTGCTGGCTTTGGCTGGGCTGCCTTGGCCGTGGCATGGCATGCTGCTGGCCTAGGCCTTGGCATGGCATGCTGCTGGCTTTGGCTGGGCTGCCTTGGCCGTGGCATGGCATGCTGCTGGCCTAGGCCGTGGCATGGCATGCTGCTGGCCTTGGCCTTGGCATGGCATGCTGCTGGCTTTGGCTGGCCTGCCTTGGCCGTGGCATGGCATGCTGCTGGCCTAGGCCTTGGCATGGCATGCTGCTGGCTTTGGGTGGGCTGCCTTGGCCGTGGCATGGCATGCTGCTGGCCTTGGCCTTGGCATGGCATGCTGCTGGCTTTGGCTGGCCTGCCTTGGCCGTGGCATGGCATGCTGCTGGCCTAGGCCTTGGCATGGCATGCTGCTGGCTTTGGCTGGGCTGCCTTGGCCGTGGCATGGCATGCTGCTGGCCTTGGCCTTGGCATGGCATGCTGCTGGCTTTGGCTGGGCTGCCTTGGCCGTGGCATGGCATGCTGCTGGCTTTGGCTTGCCTGCCTTGGCCGTGGCATGGCATGCTGCTGGCCTAGGCCTTGGCATGGCATGCTGCTGGCTTTGGCTGGGCTGCCTTGGCCGTGGCATGGCATGCTGCTGGCCTTGGCCTTGGCATGGCATGCTGCTGGCTTTGGCTGGGCTGCCTTGGCCGTGGCATGGCATGCTGGTGGCCTAGGCCTTGGCATGGCATGCTGCTGGCTTTGGCTGGCCTGCCTTGGCCGTGGCATGGCATGCTGCTGGCCTAGGCCTTGGCATGGCATGCTGCTGGCTTTGGGTGGGCTGCCTTGGCCGTGGCATGGCATGCTGCTGGCCTTGGCCTTGGCATGGCATGCTGCTGGCTTTGGCTGGCCTGCCTTGGCCGTGGCATGGCATGCTGCTGGCCTAGGCCTTGGCATGGCATGCTGCTGGCTTTGGCTGGGCTGCCTTGGCCGTGGCATGGCATGCTGCTGGCCTTGGCCTTGGCATGGCATGCTGCTGGCTTTGGCTGGGCTGCCTTGGCCGTGGCATGGCATGCTGCTGGCCATGGCCTTGGCATGGCATGCTGCTGGCTTTGGCTTGCCTGCCTTGGCTGTGGCATGGCATGCTGCTGGCCTAGGCCTTGGCATGGCATGCTGCTGGCTTTGGCTGGGCTGCCTTGGCCGTGGCATGGCATGCTGCTGGCCTTGGCCTTGGCATGGCATGCTGCTGGCTTTGGCTGGCCTGCCTTGGCCGTGGCATGGCATGCTGCTGGCCTAGGCCTTGGCATGGCATGCTGCTGGCTTTGGCTGGGCTGCCTTGGCCGTGGCATGGCATGCTGCTGGCCTTGGCCTTGGCATGGCATGCTGCTGGCTTTGGCTTGCCTGCCTTGGCCGTGGCATGGCATGCTGCTGGCCTAGGCCTTGGCATGGCATGCTGCTGGCTTTGGCTGGGCTGCCTTGGCCGTGGCATGGCATGCTGCTGGCCTTGGCCTTGGCTTGGCATGCTGCTGGCTTTGGCTGGGCTGCCTTGGCCGTGGCATGGCATGCTGCTGGCCTTGGCCTTGGCATGGCATGCTGCTGGCTTTGGCTGGCCTGCCTTGGCCGTGGCATGGCATGCTGCTGGCCTTGGCATGGCATGCTGCTGGCTTTGGCTGGGCTGCCTTCGCCGTGGCATGCCATGCTGCTGGCCTTGGCCTTGGGGCTGGGCTGCCTTGGCTGCGGTTCTTATCACTAGACGTGCGTTGCGTGCGAAGGCGTGCAAAGGCGTGCGTGACCATGCGCGCAACACGCGCACCGTGGTCAAAAGACCACGCGCGCGGTATTCGCACAGGCCACGCTGCCCACGCCGCGGGCATGCCAGGCCGCCCAGGCCGTGCGCATGCCATGCCGTGCTGCCCAGGCCGGCTGCATGCCAGGCCGCCCAGGCCGTGCGCATGCCATGCCGTGCTGCCCACGCCGCGGGCATGCCAGGCCGGCTGCATGCCAGGCCGCCCAGGCCGTGCGCATGCCATGCCGTGCTGCCCACGCCGCGGGCATGCCAGGCCGGCTGCATGCCAGGCCGCCCAGGCCGTGCGCATGCCATGCCGTGCTGCCCATGCCGCGCGCATGCCAGGCCGCCCACGCCCGCGCGCATGCCACGCCATGCTGCCCAAGGCCGCGCCCAGGCCGCGCAAGGCCGCGCCCAGGCCGCCCAAGGCCGCGCCCAGGCCGCGCAAGGCCGCGCCCAGGCCGCCCAAGGCCGCGCCCAGGCCGCGCAAGGCCGCCCAAGGCCGCGGTCCAGGCCGCCCAAGGCCGCGGCCGAGCCGCCCCAGGCCGCAGCCCAGGCCGCGGTCGAGCCGCAGTGCATGTAACCCAAGGCCGCAGCCCAGGCCGCGCCCAACATGGGGCGTACCTGCCACTGCCTTGCCCTGGGCAAGGGAGGTGCCCCCCCCTTATAATAGCCTGTTAAGCCCTTTTCAATCTGGCAGGAGGAAACATCAAGCATGTTCGAGGAGTCATAATGGGGTTTTTTTAAAAAGTAATGGTTTTTTGCCAAAACTTTCAACATGAAAGTTGTAGGAAATAATTTAATACACCATAAAAAAAATTAAAAAAAATATTTTTTTACAGAAAATATTTTATTTTAATTTATTTCGATATTAATACTTAAAAAATAATAAAAATTAATAAAAATAGTCAAAAAATTATGGAAAAATTCCCATAATTAAAGGATGATTCACTAGTAATTATAGAAATTATTAAATTATTTTTTTCATTTTTTTTATTTTATTTTGATTTTTTTATGCCAAATAAGGGCTTTAAAAATTCGAAAAGCTCCAGAAAAATTGCAAAAAAATAGGGAATGACATTTAAAATTGATTGTAGTGCATTTTTAATTGTGTTGCACGGTTTGGGTAAGATTATAAAAGAATCATGTTCAAAAAGATCGATCGAGGCGGTGGCACGCCATGGCCTTGGCCTTGGCCTTGGCCTTTGCCCGCGGCCTTGGCCTTTGCCTTGGCCTTGGCCATGGCCATGCCTTGCACAGGGACTTGGCCTTGCCCACTGCCTTGGCCTTGGCTTTGGCCTTGGCCTTGGCATGGCATGGCATGCTCGCCGAGGCCGTGGCATGCCTTGCTGCTAGCCAAGGCCGTGGCGTGGCATGCTCGCCCAGCCCGTGGCATGCCGTGCTCGCCCAGCCCGTGGCACGCCATGTTGGCCCAAGGCATTGGCATGGCATGCCGGCCAAGGCATGCTGGCCAACGCTGCACAAGGCGGTGCCATGGCATGGCATGCTGACCAAGACCGTGCCATGGCATGCTGGGCGAGGCCGGGGCATGGCATGCTGGCCGAGGCCGTGGCTTGCCATGCCGCCACGGCCGTGGCATGCCGGGCAACGGACCGGCATGGCCCAGCCCGTGGCACGCCATGTTGGCCCAAGGCATTGGCATGGCATGCCGGCCAAGGCATGCTGGCCAACGCTGCGGCACGGCGTGCTGGACAAGGCGGTGCCATGGCATGGCATGCTGACCAAGACAGTGCCATGGCATGCTGGCCGAGGCCGTGGCATGGCATGCTGGCCGAGGCCGTGGCTTGCCATGCCGCCACGGCCGTGGCATGCTGGGCAACGGACCGGCATGGCATGCTGGCCGTGGCGGTGGCACGACATGCTGGCCAAGGCAGTGGCATGGCATGTAGGCCAAGGCTAAGGCATGGCACGCTGTGGCATGGCACGCTGGCCAAGGCAGTCGCAAGGCATGCGGGCCGAGGCCGCGGCACGGCCCGCTGGGCAACGCGGTGGCATGGCATGCTGGGCAACGCCGTGGCAAGGCATGCGGGCCGAGGCCTTGGCATGGCATGCTGGCCGAGGCCGTGGCATGGCATGCGGGCCGAGGCCGTGGCATGGCATGGCATGCGGGCCGAGGCCGTGGCATGGCATGCGGGCCGAGGCCGTGGCGTGGCATGGCATGGCATGTTGGGCAACGCCGTGGCAAGACATGCGGGCCGAGGCCGTGGCATGGCATGTTGGGCAACGCCCTGGCAAGCCATGCGGGCCGAGGCCGTGGCGTGGCATGTTCGCCAAGGCTAAGGCATGGCACGCCGGGCAACGCGGTGCATTGGCATGCTGGGCAGCGCGGTGGCAAGGCATGGGGGCCGAGGCCGTGGCATGGCATGTTGGGCAACGCCGTGGCAAGACATGCGGGCCGAGGCCGTGGCATGGCATGCGGGCCGAGGCCGTGGCACGACATGTTGGCCAAGGCTAAGGCATGGCACGCCGGGCAACGCGGTGGCATGGCATGCTGGGCAACGCGGTGGCAAGGCATGCGGGCCGAGGCCGTGGCATGGCATGTTGGGCAACGCCGTAGAAGGGCATGCGGGCCGAGGCCGTGGCATGGCATGCGGGCCGAGGCCGTGGCATGGCAGGTTGGGCGACGCCGTAGCAAGGCATGCGGGCCGAGGCCGTGGCATGTCATGCGGGCCGAGGCCGTGGCATGGCATGCGGGCCGAGGCCGTGGCATGGCATGTTGGCCGAGGCCGTGGCAAGGCATGCGGGCCGAGGCCGTGGCATGGCATGTTTGGCAACGCCGTGGCAAGACATGCGGGCCGTGGCATGGCATGGCATGCGGGCTGAGGCCGTGGCACGACATGTTGGCCAAGGCTAAGGCATGGCACGCCGGGCAACGCGGTGGCATGGCACGCCGGGCAACGCGGTGGCAAGGCATGCGGGCCGGGGCCGTGGCATGGCATGTTGGGCGACGCCGTAGCAAGGCATGCGGTCCGAGGCCGTGGCATGTCATGCGGGCCGAGGCCATGGCCTGGCATGCGGGCCGAGGCCGTGGCATGGCATGTTGGGCGACGCCGTAGCAAGGCATGCGGGCCGAGGCCGTGGCATGTCATGCGAGCCGAGGCCGTGGCATGGCATGCGGGCCGAGGCCGTGGCATGGCAAGTTGGGCGACGTCGTGGCAAGGCATGCGGGCCGAGGCCGTGGCATGTCACGCGGGCCGAGGCCGTGGCATGGCATGCGGGCAGAGGCCGTGGCATGGCATGTTGGGCGACGCCGTCGCAAGGCATGCGGGCCGAGGCCGTGGCATGGCATGCGGGCCGAGGCCGTGGCATGGCATGTTGGGCGACGCCGTAGCAAGGCATGCGGGCCGAGGCCGTGGCATGTCATGGCATGTTGGGCGACGCCGTAGCAAGGCATGCGGGCCGAGGCCGTGGCATGTCATGGCATGTTGGGCGACGCCGTAGCAAGGCATGCGGGCCGAGGCCGGGGCATGGCATGTTTGGCAACGCCGTGGCAAGACATGAGGGCCGTGGCATGGCATGGCATGCGGGCCGAGGCCGTGGCACGACATGTTGGCCAAGGCTAAGGCATGGCACGCCGGGCAACGCGGTGGCATGGCATGCGGGCCGGGGCCGTGGCATGGCATGTTGGCCAACGTCGTAGCAAGGCATGCGGGCCGAGGCCGAGGCCGTGGCACGGCATGCGGGCCGAGGCTGTGGCATGGCATGTTGGGCGACGCCGTAGCAAGGCATGCGGTCCGAGGCCGTGGCATGTCATGCGGGCCGAGGCCGTGGCATGGCATGCGGGCCGAGGCCGTGGCATGGCATGTTGGGCGACGCCGTAGCAAGGCATGCGGGCCGAGGCCGTGCCGTGGCATGCGGGCCGAGGCCGTGGCATGGCATGCGGGCCGAGGCCGTGGCATGGCATGTTGGGCGACGCCGTAGCAAGGCATGCGGTCCGAGGCCGTGGCCTGTCATGCGGGCCGAGGCCGTGGCATGGCATGCGGGCCGAGGCCGTGGCATGGCATGCGGGCCGAGGCCGTGGCATGGCATGTTGGGCGACGCCGTAGCATGGCATGCGGGCCGAGGCCGTGGCATGTCATGCGCGCCGAGGCCGTGGCATGGCATGCGGGCCGAGGCCGTGGCATGGCAAGTTGGGCGACGTCGTGGCAAGGCATGCGGGCCGAGGCCGTGGCATGGCATGCGGGCCGAGGCCGTGGCAAGGCATGTTGGGCGACGCCGTCGCAAGGCATGCGGGCCGAGGCCGTGGCATGTCATGCGGGCCGAGGCCGTGGCATGGCATGCGGGCCGAGGCCGTGGCATGGCATGTTGGGCGACGCCGTAGCAAGGCATGCGGGCCGAGGCCGTGCCGTGGCATGCGGGCCGAGGCCGTGGCATGGCATGTTGGGCGACGCCGTAGCAAGGCATGCGGTCCGAGGCCGTGGCATGTCATGCGGGCCGAGGCCGTGGCATGGCATGCGGGCCGAGGCCGTGGCATGGCATGTTGGGCGACGCCGTAGCAAGGCATGCGGTCCGAGGCCGTGGCATGTCATGCGGGCCGAGGCCGTGGCATGGCATGCGGGCCGAGGCCGTGGCATGGCATGTTGGGCGACGCCGTAGCAAGGCATGCGGGCCGAGGCCGTGCCGTGGCATGCGGGCCGAGGCCGTGGCATGGCATGTTGGGCGACGCCGTAGCAAGGCATGCGGTCCGAGGCCGTGGCATGTCATGCGGGCCGAGGCCGTGGCATGGCATGCGGGCCGAGGCCGTGGCATGGCATGTTGGGCGACGCCGTAGCAAGGCATGCGGGCCGAGGCCGTGGCATGTCATGCGGGCCGAGGCCGTGGCATGGCATGCGGGCCGAGGCCGTGGCATGGCAAGTTGGGCGGCGTCGTGGCAAGGCATGCTGGCCGAGGCCGTGGCATGTCATGCGGGCCGAGGCCGTGGCATGGCATGCGGGCCGAGGCCGTGGCAAGGCATGTTGGGCGACGCCGTAGCAAGGCATGCGGGCCGAGGCCGTGGCATGTCATGCGGGCCGAGGCCGTGGCACGTCATGCGGGCCGAGGCCGTGGCATGGCATGTTTGGCCACGCCGTGGCAAGACATGCGGGCCGTGGCATGGCATGGCATGCGGGCCGAGGCCGTGGCTCGACATGTTGGCCAAGGCTAAGGCATGGCACGCCGGGCAACGCGGTGGCATGGCATGCTGGGCAACGCGGTGGCAAGGCATGCGGGCCGAGGCCGTGGCATGGCATGTTGGGCAACGCCGCAGCAAGGCATGCGGGCCGAGGCCGTGGCATGGCATGCGGGCCGAGGCCGTGGCATGGCATGCGGGCCGAGGCCGTGGCATGGCATGCGGGCCGAGGCCGTGGCATGGCATGTTGGGCGACGCCGTAGCAAGGCATGCGGTCCGAGGCCGTGGCATGTCATGCGGGCCGAGGCCGTGGCATGGCATGCGGGCCGAGGCCGTGGCATGGCATGTTGGGCGACGCCGTAGCAAGGCATGCGGGCCGAGGCCGTGGAATGTCATGCGGGCCGAGGCCGTGGCATGGCATGCGGGCCGAGGCCGTGGCATGGCAAGTTGGGCGGCGTCGTGGCAAGGCATGCGGGCCGAGGCCGTGGCATGTCATGCGGGCCGAGGCCGTGGCACGGCATGCGGGCCGAGGCCGTGGCACGTCATGCGGGCCGAGGCCGTGGCATGGCATGTTTGGCAACGCCGTGGCAAGACATGCGGGCTGTGGCATGGCATGGCATGCGGGCCGAGGCCGTGGCTCGACATGTTGGCCAAGGCTAAGGCATGGCACGCCGGGCAACGCGGTGGCATGGCATGCTGGGCAACGCGGTGGCAAGGCATGCGGGCCGAGGCCGTGGCATGGCATGTTGGGCAACGCCGCAGCAAGGCATGCGGGCCGAGGCCGTGGCATGGCATGCGGGCCGAGGCCGTGGCATGGCATGCGGGCCGTGGCCGTGGCATGGCATGTTGGGCGACGCCGTCGCAAGGCATGCGGGCCGAGGCCGTGGCATGGCATGTTTGGCAACGCCGTGGCAAGACATGCGGGCCGTGGCATGGCATGGCATGCGGGCCGAGGCCGTGGCACGGCATGCGGGCCGAGGCCGTGGCATGGCATGTTGGGCGACGCCGTAGCAAGGCATGCGGGCTGAGGCCGTGGCCGTGGCATGGCATGCGGGCCGTGGCCGTGGCATGGCATGGCATGCGGGCCGAGGCCGTGGCATGGCATGTTGGGCAACGCCGTGGCAAGGCATGCGGGCCGAGGCCGTGGCATGGCATGATGGCCGAGGCCGTGGCATGTCATGCGGGCCGAGGCCGTGGCATGGCATGTTGGGCGACGCCGTAGCAAGGCATGCGGTCCGAGGCCGTGGCATGTTATGCGGGCCGAGGCCGTGGCATGGCTTGTTGGGCGACGCCGTAGCAAGGCATGCGGGCCGAGGCCGTGGCATGTCATGCTGGCCAAGGCCAAGGCATGACATGGCATGGCATGCGGGCCGAGGCCGTGGCATGGCATGTTGGGCAACGCCGTGGCAAGGCATGCGGGCCGAGGCCGTGGCATGGCATGATGGCCGAGGCCGTGGCATGCCATGCTGGCCAAGGCTA
>NW_028129277.1:16240000-16255000 GCF_055761805.1 Camellia sinensis | reverse complement strand
AAGCCCGACGAACGCGCGAAAACATTTAGAGAGGCCGAGCAAGCACCGGTTAGCGCGAATGCAAATAACAAACGCAACAGGCAAATTTCGAGGGACATACTTTTCGCAACAAGCTTCCACTAGGAAAGCATAGGCAACTCGTTCGAACGTCAAAGCCAACCAAATGGCAATTACCCGAGGGACACGCTTTTCGCAAGGCACCTTCCACTAGGGAAGCGCAAGCAACCCGAAGGCGAGTCGAAGACAACCCGAGGGACATGGAGGAATGCACCAGTGGAGTTCGCTGCACAGGCAGGGATCCGTCCAACTCGCACAAACCGAACACAACTCACGCGCCACGACGTACACTGTGCACCAGCCCCCCAAAACGAATCACCCCCCGAAGGACCAAGAAGCCCGACGAACGCGCGAAAACATTTAGAGAGGCCGAGCAAGCACCGGTTAGCGCGAATGCAAATAACAAACGCAACAGGCAACTTTCGAGGGACATACTTCTCGCAACAAGCTTCCACAAGGAAAGCACAGGCAACTCGTTCGCACGCCAAAGCCAACCAAATGGCAATTTAACCGAGGGACATGCATTTCGCAAGGCAACTTGTACAATTACCCGAGGGACATGGCATGCTTGCCAAGGCCGTGGCTTGGCATGCTTGCCAAGGCCGTGGCATGACATGCTGCTGGCCAAGGCCGGGCATGCCATGCTGCTGGACAAGGCCGTGGCAAGGCATGCTGATGGCCGAGGCCGTGGCAAGGCATGCTGATGGCCGAGGCCGTGGCAAGGCATGCTGATGGCCAAGGCCGTGGCAAGGCATGCTGCTGGCCAAGGCGTTGGCATGGCATGCTGCTGCTGACCAAGGCTTGGGCTTGCCATGCTGCCGGCCAAGGCCGCGGCATGGCATGCTGCCGGCCAAGGCCGCGGCATGCCATGTTGCTGGCCAAGGCCGTGGCATGGCATGCTGCTGGCCAAGGCCGTGGCATGACATGCTGGCCAAGGCCGGGGCATGGCAAGCTGCTGGCCAAGGTCGTGGCATGGCACGCTGCTGGCCAAGGCCGGGGCATAGCACGCTGCTGGCCATGGCCGTGGCTTGGCAAGGTTGCCAAGGCCGGGGCATGGCGTGCTGCTGGCCAAGGCTTTGGCATGCCATGTTGCTGGCCAAGGCTGTGGCATGGCATGCTGCTGGCCAAGGCTGTGGCATGGCATGCTACTGGCCAAGGCCGTGGCATGACATGCTGGCCAAGGCCGGGGCATGGCATGCTGCTGGCCAAGGTCGTGGCATGGCATGCTGCTGGCCAAGGCCGTGGCATGACATGCTTGCCAAGGCCAGGGCATGGCATGCTGCTGGCCAAGGCTTTGGCATGCCATGTTGCTGGCCAAGGCTGTGGCATGGCATGCTGCCCTAGGCCAACGTGCCACCGCCACCGCCGCGGGCCGCCACTCGACGCATCCCGTGCTTGGCTATGTAGTTTCGATGCCACAAGCCAATGCCACAAGCCAAGCGATGGCATGTGCCAAGCGCCCGCCTAGGCATAGGCGTGGCCTGTGGCCTGGCCATGCTGGCCAGCCTTAAGGGAGGTGCCCCCCCCTTATAATAGCCTGTTAAGCCCTTTTCAATCTGGCAGGAGGAAACATCAAGCATGTTCGAGGAGTCATAATGGGGTTTTTTTAAAAAGTAATGGTTTTTTGCCAAAACTTTCAACATGAAAGTTGTATGAAATAATTTAATACACCATAAAAAAAATTATAAAAAAATATTTGGCCACCGGAATATTTTATTTTAATTTATTTCAATTTTAATACTTAAAAAATAATAAAAATTACTAAAAATACTCAAAAAATTCTAGAAAAATTCCAACAATTATAAGATGAGGCACTAGTAATTATAGTAATTTTTTTAATTATTTTTTTATTTTTAATTTATTTTATTTTAATTTTTATGAGTAAATAAATAATTAAAAAGCCCGACGAACGTGCAAAAACTCTTAGAGAAACCCAGCAAGCATCGGATAGCTCGAATGCAAATAACAAACGCAACAGGCAACTTCCGAGGGACATACTTTTCCCAACAAGCTTCCACTGGGGAAAGCACTAGCAACGTGTTCGCAAGTCAAAGGCAACCAAACCGGCTATTACCCGAGGGACAAGCATTTCGCAGGGCAACATATACGTAAGTCAAAGCCAAACCAAATGGCAATTACACGAGGGACAGGATTGCTTGCCAAGGGCGTGGCATGCGATGTTCTAGCCCAAGGCCAAGGCACGCCACGCTGCGGGACAAGGCCGTGGCAAGACATGCGGCTGGCCTTGGCCTTGGCATGGCATGCCGCCGGCTTTGGCTGGGCTGCGTTGGCCTTGCCATGGAATGTTGCTGGCTTTGGATGGGCTGCCTCGGCCTTGGCCTTGGCCGTGGCATGGCATGGCATGCTGCTGGCCTTGGCCTTGGCCTTGGCATGGCATGCTGCTGGCTTTGGCTGGGCTGCCTTGGCCGTGGCATGGCATGCTGCTGGCTTTGGCTGGGCTGCCTTGGCCGTGGCATGGCATGCTGCTGGCCTAGGCCTTGGCATGGCATGCTGCTGGCTTTGGCTGGGCTGCCTTGGCCGTGGCATGGCATGCTGCTGGCCTAGGCCTTGGCATGGCATGCTGCTGGCTTTGGCTGGCAGCCTTGGCCGTGGCATGGCATGCTGCTGGCCTTGGCCTTGGCATGGCATGCTGCTGGCTTTGGCTGGCCTGCCTTGGCCGTGGCATGGCATGCTGCTGGCCTTGGCCTTGGCATGGCATGCTGCTGGCTTTGGCTGGCCTGCCTTGGCCGTGGCATGGCATGCTGCTGGCCTAGGCCTTGGCATGGCATGCTGCTGGCTTTGGCTGGCCTGCCTTGGCCGTGGCATGGCATGCTGCTGGCCTAGGCATGGCATGGCATGCTGCTGGCTTTGGCTGGGCTGCCTTGGCCGTGGCATGGCATGCTGCTGGCCTTGGCCTTGATATGGCATGCTGCTGGCTTTGGCTGGGCTGCCTTGGCCGTGGCATGGCATGCTGCTGGCCTAGGCCTTGGCATGGCATGCTGCTGGCTTTGGCTGGGCTGCCTTGGCCTTGGCATGGCATGCTGCTGGCTTTGGCTGGCCTGCCTTGGCCGTGGCATGGCATGCTGCTGGCCTAGGCCATGGCATGGCATGCTGCTGGCTTTGGCTGGGCTGCCTTGGCCGTGGCATGGCATGCTGCTGCCCTTGGCCTTGATATGGCATGCTGCTGGCTTTGGCTGGGCTGCCTTGGCCGTGGCATGGCATGCTGCTGGCCTAGGCCTTGGCATGGCATGCTGCTGGCTTTGGCTGGCCTGCGTTGGCCGTGGCATGGCATGCTGCTGGCCTAGGCCTTCGCATGGCATGCTGCTGGCCTAGGCCTTCGCATGGCATGCTGCTGGCTTTGGCTGGGCTGCCTTGGCCGTGGCATGGCATGCTGCTGGCCTTGGCCTTGGCATGGCATGCTGCTGGCTTTGGCTGGGCTGCCTTGGCCGTGGCATGGCATGCTGGTGGCCTAGGCCTTGGCATGGCATGCTGCTGGCTTTGGCTGGCCTGCCTTGGCCGTGGCATGGCATGCTGCTGGCCTAAGCCTTGGCATGGCATGCTGCTGGCTTTGGTTGGGCTGCCTTGGCCGTGGCATGGCATGCTGCTGGCCTTGGCCTTGGCATGGCATGCTGCTCGCTTTGGCTGGCCTGCCTTGGCCGTGGCATGGCATGCTGCTGGCCTAGGCCTTGGCATGGCATGCTGCTGGCTTTGGCTGGGCTGCCTTGGCCGTGGCATGGCATGCTGCTGGCCTTGGCCTTGGCATGCCATGCTGTTGGCTTTGGCTGGCCTGCCTTGGCCGTGGCATGGCATGCTGCTGGCCTAGGCCTTGGCATGGCATGCTGCTGGCTTTGGCTGGGCTGCCTTGGCCGTGGCATGGCATGCTGCTGGCCTTGGCCTTGGCATGGCATGCTGCTGGCTTTGGCTGGGCTGCCTTGGCCGTGGCATGGCATGCTGCTGGCCTTGGCCTTGGCATGGCATGCTGCTGGCTTTGGCTGGGCTGCCTTGGCCGTGGCATGGCATGCTGCTGGCCTAGGCCTTGGCATGGCATGCTGCTGGCTTTGGCTGGGCTGCCTTGGCCGTGGCATGGCATGCTGCTGGCCTAGGCCTTGGCATGGTATGCTGCTGGCCTAGGCCTTGGCATGGCATGCTGCTGGCTTTGGCTGGCAGCCTTGGCCGTGGCATGGCATGCTGCTGGCCTTGGCCTTGGCATGGCATGCTGCTGGCCTTGGCCTTGGCATGGCATGCTGCTGGCTTTGGCAGGCCTGCCTTGGCCGTGGCATGGCATGCTGCTGGCCTTGGCCTTGGCATGGCATGCTGCTGGCTTTGGCTGGCCTGCCTTGGCCGTGGCATGGCATGCTGCTGGCCTAGGCCTTGGCATGGCATGCTGCTGGCTTTGGCTGGCCTGCCTTGGCCGTGGCATGGCATGCTGCTGGCCTAGGCATGGCATGGCATGCTGCTGGCTTTGGCTGGGCTGCCTTGGCCGTGGCATGGCATGCTGCTGGCCTTGGCCTTGATATGGCATGCTGCTGGCTTTGGCTGGGCTGCCTTGGCCGTGGCATGGCATGCTGCTGGCCTAGGCCTTGGCATGGCATGCTGCTGGCTTTGGCTGGGCTGCCTTGGCCGTGGCATGGCATGCTGCTGGCCTTGGCCTTGGCATGGCATGCTGCTGGCTTTGGCTGGCCTGCCTTGGCCGTGGCATGGCATGCTGCTGGCCTAGGCCATGGCATGGCATGCTGCTGGCTTTGGCTGGGCTGCCTTGGCCGTGGCATGGCATGCTGCTGCCCTTGGCCTTGATATGGCATGCTGCTGGCTTTGGCTGGGCTGCCATGGCCGTGGCATGGCATGCTGCTGGCCTAGGCCTTGGCATGGCATGCTGCTGGCTTTGGCTGGCCTGCGTTGGCCGTGGCATGGCATGCTGCTGGCCTAGGCCTTGGCATGGCATGCTGCTGGCTTTGGCTGGGCGGCCTTGGCCGTGGCATGGCATGCTGCTGGCCTTGGCCTTGGCATGGCATGCTGCTGGCTTTGGCTGGGCTGCCTTGGCCGTGGCATGGCATGCTGGTGGCCTAGGCCTTGGCATGGCATGCTGCTGGCTTTGGCTGGCCTGCCTTGGCCGTGGCATGGCATGCTGCTGGCCTAAGCCTTGGCATGGCATGCTGCTGGCTTTGGTTGGGCTGCCTTGGCCGTGGCATGGCATGCTGCTGGCCTAGGCCTTGGCATGGCATGCTGCTCGCTTTGGCTGGCCTGCCTTGGCCGTGGCATGGCATGCTGCTGGCCTAGGCCTTGGCATGGCATGCTGCTGGCTTTGGCTGGGCTGCCTTGGCCGTGGCATGGCATGCTGCTGGCCTTGGCCTTGGCATGCCATGCTGTTGGCTTTGGCTGGCCTGCCTTGGCCGTGGCATGGCATGCTGCTGGCCTAGGCCTTGGCATGGCATGCTGCTGGCTTTGGCTGGGCTGCCTTGGCCGTGGCATGGCATGCTGCTGGCCTTGGCCTTGGCATGGCATGCTGCTGGCTTTGGCTGGGCTGCCTTGGCCGTGGCATGGCATGCTGCTGGCCTTGGCCTTGGCATGGCATGCTGCTGGCTTTGGCTGGGCTGCCTTGGCCGTGGCATGGCATGCTGCTGGCCTAGGCCTTGGCATGGCATGCTGCTGGCTTTGGCTGGGCTGCCTTGGCCGTGGCATGGCATGCTGCTGGCCTAGGCCGTGGCATGGCATGCTGCTGGCCTTGGCCTTGGCATGGCATGCTGCTGGCTTTGGCTGGCCTGCCTTGGCCGTGGCATGGCATGCTGCTGGCCTAGGCCTTGGCATGGCATGCTGCTGGCTTTGGCTGGCCTGTTTTGGCCGTGGCATGGCATGCTGCTGGCCTAGGCCTTGGCATGGCATGCTGCTGGCTTTGGCAGGCCTGCCTTGGCCGTGGCATGGCATGCTGCTGGCCTAGGCCATGGCATGGCATGCTGCTGGCTTTGGCTGGGCTGCCTTGGCCGTGGCATGGCATGCTGCTGGCCTTGGCCTTGATATGGCATGCTGCTGGCTTTGGCTGGGCTGCCTTGGCCGTGCCATGGCATGCTGCTGGCCTAGGCCTTGGCATGGCATGCTGCTGGCTTTGGCTGGCCTGCCTTGGCCGTGGCATGGCATGCTGCTGGCCTTGGCCTTGGCATGGCATGCTGCTGGCTTTGGCTGGCCTGCCTTGGCCGTGGCATGGCATGCTGCTGGCCTAGGCCATGGCATGGCATGCTGCTGGCTTTGGCTGGGCTGCCTTGGCCGTGGCATGGCATGCTGCTGCCCTTGGCCGTGATATGGCATGCTGCTGGCTTTGGCTGGGCTGCCTTGGCCGTGGCATGGCATGCTGCTGGCCTAGGCCTTGGCATGGCATGTTGCTGGCTTTGGCTGGCCTGCCTTGGCCGTGGCATGGCATGCTGCTGGCCTAGGCCTTGGCATGGCATGCTGCTGGCTTTGGCTGGGCTGCCTTGGCCGTGGCATGGCATGCTGCTGGCCTTGGCCTTGGCATGGCATGCTGCTGGCTTTGGCGGGGCTGCCTTGGCCGTGGCATGGCATGCTGGTGGCCTAGGCCTTGGCATGGCATGCTGCTGGCTTTGGCTGGCCTGCCTTGGCCGTGGCATGGCATGCTGCTGGCCTAGGCCTTGGCATGGCATGCTGCTGGCTTTGGTTGGGCTGCCTTGGCCGTGGCATGGCATGCTGCTGGCCTTGGCCTTGGCATGGCATGCTGCTGGCTTTGGCTGGCCTGCCTTGGCCGTGGCATGGCATGCTGCTGGCCTTGGCCTTGGCATGGCATGCTGCTGGCTTTGGCTGGGCTGCCTTGGCCGTGGCATGGCATGCTGCTGGCCTAGGCCTTGGCATGGCATGCTGCTGGCTTTGGCTGGGCTGCCTTGGCCGTGGCATGGCATGCTGCTGGCCTAGGCCGTGGCATGGCATGCTGCTGGCCTTGGCCTTGGCATGGCATGCTGCTGGCTTTGGCTGGCCTGCCTTGGCCGTGGCATGGCATGCTGCTGGCCTAGGCCTTGGCATGGCATGCTGCTGGCTTTGGGTGGGCTGCCTTGGCCGTGGCATGGCATGCTGCTGGCCTTGGCCTTGGCATGGCATGCTGCTGGCTTTGGCTGGCCTGCCTTGGCCGTGGCATGGCATGCTGCTGGCCTAGGCCTTGGCATGGCATGCTGCTGGCTTTGGCTGGGCTGCCTTGGCCGTGGCATGGCATGCTGTTGGCCTTGGCCTTGGCATGGCATGCTGCTGGCTTTGGCTGGGCTGCCTTGGCCGTGGCATGGCATGCTGCTGGCTTTGGCTTGCCTGCCTTGGCCGTGGCATGGTATGCTGCTGGCCTAGGCCTTGGCATGGCATGCTGCTGGCTTTGGCTGGGCTGCCTTGGCCGTGGCATGGCATGCTGCTGGCCTTGGCCTTGGCATGGCATGCTGCTGGCTTTGGCTGGGCTGCCTTGGCCGTGGCATGGCATGCTGGTGGCCTAGGCCTTGGCATGGCATGCTGCTGGCTTTGGCTGGCCTGCCTTGGCCGTGGCATGGCATGCTGCTGGCCTAGGCCTTGGCATGGCATGCTGCTGGCTTTGGGTGGGCTGCCTTGGCCGTGGCATGGCATGCTGCTGGCCTTGGCCTTGGCATGGCATGCTGCTGGCTTTGGCTGGCCTGCCTTGGCCGTGGCATGGCATGCTGCTGGCCTAGGCCTTGGCATGGCATGCTGCTGGCTTTGGCTGGGCTGCCTTGGCCGTGGCATGGCATGCTGCTGGCCTTGGCCTTGGCATGGCATGCTGCTGGCTTTGGCTGGGCTGCCTTGGCCGTGGCATGGCATGCTGCTGGCCATGGCCTTGGCATGGCATGCTGCTGGCTTTGGCTTGCCTGCCTTGGCCGTGGCATGGCATGCTGCTGGCCTAGGCCTTGGCATGGCATGCTGCTGGCTTTGGCTGGGCTGCCTTGGCCGT
Organism: Camellia sinensis; assembly: GCF_055761805.1. NCBI lineage: Eukaryota > Viridiplantae > Streptophyta > Magnoliopsida > Ericales > Theaceae > Camellia > Camellia sinensis. The sequence goes on along the minus strand of NW_028129277.1, from coordinate 16,247,001 downwards.
GGCATGGCATGCTGCTGGCCTTGGCCTTGGCATGGCATGCTGCTGGCTTTGGCTGGCCTGCCTTGGCCGTGGCATGGCATGCTGCTGGCCTAGGCCTTGGCATGGCATGCTGCTGGCTTTGGCTGGGCTGCCTTGGCCGTGGCATGGCATGCTGCTGGCCTTGGCCTTGGCATGGCATGCTGCTGGCTTTGGCTTGCCTGCCTTGGCCGTGGCATGGCATGCTGCTGGCCTAGGCCTTGGCATGGCATGCTGCTGGCTTTGGCTGGGCTGCCTTGGCCGTGGCATGGCATGCTGCTGGCCTTGGCCTTGGCTTGGCATGCTGCTGGCTTTGGCTGGGCTGCCTTGGCCGTGGCATGGCATGCTGCTGGCCTTGGCCTTGATATGGCATGCTGCTGGCTTTGGCTGGCAGCCTTGGCCGTGGCATGGCATGCTGCTGGCCTTGGCCTTGGCATGGCATGCTGCTGGCTTTGGCTGGCCTGCCTTGGCAGTGGCATGGCATGCTGCTGGCCTAGGCCTTGGCATGGCATGCTGCTGGCTTTGGCTGGCCTGCGTTGGCCGTGGCATGGCATGCTGCTGGCCTAGGCCTTCGCATGGCATGCTGCTGGCCTAGGCCTTCGCATGGCATGCTGCTGGCTTTGGCTGGGCTGCCTTGGCCGTGGCATGGCATGCTGCTGGCCTTGGCCTTGGCATGGCATGCTGCTGGCTTTGGCTGGGCTGCCTTGGCCGTGGCATGGCATGCTGCTGGCCTTGGCCTTGGCATGGCATGCTGCTGGCTTTGGCTGGCCTGCCTTGGCCGTGGCATGGCATGCTGCTGGCCTTGGCATGGCATGCTGCTGGCTTTGGCTGGGCTGCCTTCGCCGTGGCATGCCATGCTGCTGGCCTTGGCCTTGGGGCTGGGCTGCCTTGGCTGCGGTTCTTATCACTAGACGTGCGTTGCGTGCGAAGGCGTGCAAAGGCGTGCGCGACCATGCGCGCAACACGCGCACCGTGGTCAAAAGACCACGCGCGCGGTATTCGCACAGGCCACGCTGCCCACGCCGCGGGCATGCCAGGCCGCCCAGGCCGTGCGCATGCCATGCCGTGCTGCCCAGGCCGGCTGCATGCCAGGCCGCCCAGGCCGTGCGCATGCCATGCCGTGCTGCCCACGCCGCGGGCATGCCAGGCCGGCTGCATGCCAGGCCGCCCAGGCCGTGCGCATGCCATGCCGTGCTGCCCACGCCGCGGGCATGCCAGGCCGGCTGCATGCCAGGCCGCCCAGGCCGTGCGCATGCCATGCCGTGCTGCCCATGCCGCGCGCATGCCAGGCCGCCCACGCCCGCGCGCATGCCACGCCATGCTGCCCAAGGCCGCGCCCAGGCCGCGCAAGGCCGCGCCCAGGCCGCCCAAGGCCGCGCCCAGGCCGCGCAAGGCCGCGCCCAGGCCGCCCAAGGCCGCGCCCAGGCCGCGCAAGGCCGCCCAAGGCCGCGGTCCAGGCCGCCCAAGGCCGCGGCCGAGCCGCCCCAGGCCGCAGCCCAGGCCGCGGTCGAGCCGCAGTGCATGTAACCCAAGGCCGCAGCCCAGGCCGCGCCCAACATGGGGCGTACCTGCCACTGCCTTGCCCTGGGCAAGGGAGGTGCCCCCCCCTTATAATAGCCTGTTAAGCCCTTTTCAATCTGGCAGGAGGAAACATCAAGCATGTTCGAGGAGTCATAATGGGGTTTTTTTAAAAAGTAATGGTTTTTTGCCAAAACTTTCAACATGAAAGTTGTAGGAAATAATTTAATACACCATAAAAAAAATTAAAAAAAATATTTTTTTACAGAAAATATTTTATTTTAATTTATTTCGATATTAATACTTAAAAAATAATAAAAATTAATAAAAATAGTCAAAAAATTATGGAAAAATTCCCATAATTAAAGGATGATTCACTAGTAATTATAGAAATTATTAAATTATTTTTTTCATTTTTTTTATTTTATTTTGATTTTTTTATGCCAAATAAGGGCTTTAAAAATTCGAAAAGCTCCAGAAAAATTGCAAAAAAATAGGGAATGACATTTAAAATTGATTGTAGTGCATTTTTAATTGTGTTGCACGGTTTGGGTAAGATTATAAAAGAATCATGTTCAAAAAGATCGATCGAGGCGGTGGCACGCCATGGCCTTGGCCTTGGCCTTGGCCTTTGCCCGCGGCCTTGGCCTTTGCCTTGGCCTTGGCCATGCCTTGCACAGGGACTTGGCCTTGCCCACTGCCTTGGCCTTGGCTTTGGCCTTGGCCTTGGCATGGCATGGCATGCTCGCCGAGGCCGTGGCATGCCTTGCTGCTAGCCAAGGCCGTGGCGTGGCATGCTCGCCCAGCCCGTGGCATGCCGTGCTCGCCCAGCCCGTGGCACGCCATGTTGGCCCAAGGCATTGGCATGGCATGCCGGCCAAGGCATGCTGGCCAACGCTGCACAAGGCGGTGCCATGGCATGGCATGCTGACCAAGACCGTGCCATGGCATGCTGGGCGAGGCCGGGGCATGGCATGCTGGCCGAGGCCGTGGCTTGCCATGCCGCCACGGCCGTGGCATGCCGGGCAACGGACCGGCATGGCCCAGCCCGTGGCACGCCATGTTGGCCCAAGGCATTGGCATGGCATGCCGGCCAAGGCATGCTGGCCAACGCTGCGGCACGGCGTGCTGGACAAGGCGGTGCCATGGCATGGCATGCTGACCAAGACAGTGCCATGGCATGCTGGCCGAGGCCGTGGCATGGCATGCTGGCCGAGGCCGTGGCTTGCCATGCCGCCACGGCCGTGGCATGCTGGGCAACGGACCGGCATGGCATGCTGGCCGTGCCGGTGGCACGACATGCTGGCCAAGGCAGTGGCATGGCATGTAGGCCAAGGCTAAGGCATGGCACGCTGTGGCATGGCACGCTGGCCAAGGCAGTCGCAAGGCATGCGGGCCGAGGCCGCGGCACGGCCCGCTGGGCAACGCGGTGGCATGGCATGCTGGGCAACGCCGTGGCAAGGCATGCGGGCCGAGGCCTTGGCATGGCATGCTGGCCGAGGCCGTGGCATGGCATGCGGGCCGAGGCCGTGGCATGGCATGGCATGCGGGCCGAGGCCGTGGCATGGCATGCGGGCCGAGGCCGTGGCGTGGCATGGCATGGCATGTTGGGCAACGCCGTGGCAAGACATGCGGGCCGAGGCCGTGGCATGGCATGTTGGGCAACGCCCTGGCAAGCCATGCGGGCCGAGGCCGTGGCGTGGCATGTTCGCCAAGGCTAAGGCATGGCACGCCGGGCAACGCGGTGCATTGGCATGCTGGGCAGCGCGGTGGCAAGGCATGGGGGCCGAGGCCGTGGCATGGCATGTTGGGCAACGCCGTGGCAAGACATGCGGGCCGAGGCCGTGGCATGGCATGCGGGCCGAGGCCGTGGCACGACATGTTGGCCAAGGCTAAGGCATGGCACGCCGGGCAACGCGGTGGCATGGCATGCTGGGCAACGCGGTGGCAAGGCATGCGGGCCGAGGCCGTGGCATGGCATGTTGGGCAACGCCGTAGAAGGGCATGCGGGCCGAGGCCGTGGCATGGCATGCGGGCCGAGGCCGTGGCATGGCATGTTGGGCGACGCCGTAGCAAGGCATGCGGGCCGAGGCCGTGGCATGTCATGCGGGCCGAGGCCGTGGCATGGCATGCGGGCCGAGGCCGTGGCATGGCATGTTGGCCGAGGCCGTGGCAAGGCATGCGGGCCGAGGCCGTGGCATGGCATGTTTGGCAACGCCGTGGCAAGACATGCGGGCCGTGGCATGGCATGGCATGCGGGCCGAGGCCGTGGCACGACATGTTGGCCAAGGCTAAGGCATGGCACGCCGGGCAACGCGGTGGCATGGCACGCCGGGCAACGCGGTGGCAAGGCATGCGGGCCGGGGCCGTGGCATGGCATGTTGGGCGACGCCGTAGCAAGGCATGCGGTCCGAGGCCGTGGCATGTCATGCGGGCCGAGGCCATGGCATGGCATGCGGGCCGAGGCCGTGGCATGGCATGTTGGGCGACGCCGTAGCAAGGCATGCGGGCCGAGGCCGTGGCATGTCATGCGAGCCGAGGCCGTGGCATGGCATGCGGGCCGAGGCCGTGGCATGGCAAGTTGGGCGACGTCGTGGCAAGGCATGCGGGCCGAGGCCGTGGCATGTCACGCGGGCCGAGGCCGTGGCATGGCATGCGGGCAGAGGCCGTGGCATGGCATGTTGGGCGACGCCGTCGCAAGGCATGCGGGCCGAGGCCGTGGCATGGCATGCGGGCCGAGGCCGTGGCATGGCATGTTGGGCGACGCCGTAGCAAGGCATGCGGGCCGAGGCCGTGGCATGTCATGGCATGTTGGGCGACGCCGTAGCAAGGCATGCGGGCCGAGGCCGTGGCATGGCATGTTTGGCAACGCCGTGGCAAGACATGAGGGCCGTGGCATGGCATGGCATGCGGGCCGAGGCCGTGGCACGACATGTTGGCCAAGGCTAAGGCATGGCACGCCGGGCAACGCGGTGGCATGGCATGCGGGCCGGGGCCGTGGCATGGCATGTTGGCCAACGTCGTAGCAAGGCATGCGGGCCGAGGCCGAGGCCGTGGCACGGCATGCGGGCCGAGGCTGTGGCATGGCATGTTGGGCGACGCCGTAGCAAGGCATGCGGTCCGAGGCCGTGGCATGTCATGCGGGCCGAGGCCGTGGCATGGCATGCGGGCCGAGGCCGTGGCATGGCATGTTGGGCGACGCCGTAGCAAGGCATGCGGGCCGAGGCCGTGCCGTGGCATGCGGGCCGAGGCCGTGGCATGGCATGCGGGCCGAGGCCGTGGCATGGCATGTTGGGCGACGCCGTAGCAAGGCATGCGGTCCGAGGCCGTGGCCTGTCATGCGGGCCGAGGCCGTGGCATGGCATGCGGGCCGAGGCCGTGGCATGGCATGCGGGCCGAGGCCGTGGCATGGCATGTTGGGCGACGCCGTAGCATGGCATGCGGGCCGAGGCCGTGGCATGTCATGCGCGCCGAGGCCGTGGCATGGCATGCGGGCCGAGGCCGTGGCATGGCAAGTTGGGCGACGTCGTGGCAAGGCATGCGGGCCGAGGCCGTGGCATGGCATGCGGGCCGAGGCCGTGGCAAGGCATGTTGGGCGACGCCGTCGCAAGGCATGCGGGCCGAGGCCGTGGCATGTCATGCGGGCCGAGGCCGTGGCATGGCATGCGGGCCGAGGCCGTGGCATGGCATGTTGGGCGACGCCGTAGCAAGGCATGCGGGGCGAGGCCGTGCCGTGGCATGCGGGCCGAGGCCGTGGCATGGCATGTTGGGCGACGCCGTAGCAAGGCATGCGGTCCGAGGCCGTGGCATGTCATGCGGGCCGAGGCCGTGGCATGGCATGCGGGCCGAGGCCGTGGCATGGCATGTTGGGCGACGCCGTAGCAAGGCATGCGGTCCGAGGCCGTGGCATGTCATGCGGGCCGAGGCCGTGGCATGGCATGCGGGCCGAGGCCGTGGCATGGCATGTTGGGCGACGCCGTAGCAAGGCATGCGGGCCGAGGCCGTGCCGTGGCATGCGGGCCGAGGCCGTGGCATGGCATGTTGGGCGACGCCGTAGCAAGGCATGCGGTCCGAGGCCGTGGCATGTCATGCGGGCCGAGGCCGTGGCATGGCATGCGGGCCGAGGCCGTGGCATGGCATGTTGGGCGACGCCGTAGCAAGGCATGCGGGCCGAGGCCGTGGCATGTCATGCGGGCCGAGGCCGTGGCATGGCATGCGGGCCGAGGCCGTGGCATGGCAAGTTGGGCGGCGTCGTGGCAAGGCATGCTGGCCGAGGCCGTGGCATGTCATGCGGGCCGAGGCCGTGGCATGGCATGCGGGCCGAGGCCGTGGCAAGGCATGTTGGGCGACGCCGTAGCAAGGCATGCGGGCCGAGGCCGTGGCATGTCATGCGGGCCGAGGCCGTGGCACGTCATGCGGGCCGAGGCCGTGGCATGGCATGTTTGGCCACGCCGTGGCAAGACATGCGGGCCGTGGCATGGCATGGCATGCGGGCCGAGGCCGTGGCTCGACATGTTGGCCAAGGCTAAGGCATGGCACGCCGGGCAACGCGGTGGCATGGCATGCTGGGCAACGCGGTGGCAAGGCATGCGGGCCGAGGCCGTGGCATGGCATGTTGGGCAACGCCGCAGCAAGGCATGCGGGCCGAGGCCGTGGCATGGCATGCGGGCCGAGGCCGTGGCATGGCATGCGGGCCGAGGCCGTGGCATGGCATGCGGGCCGAGGCCGTGGCATGGCATGTTGGGCGACGCCGTAGCAAGGCATGCGGTCCGAGGCCGTGGCATGTCATGCGGGCCGAGGCCGTGGCATGGCATGCGGGCCGAGGCCGTGGCATGGCATGTTGGGCGACGCCGTAGCAAGGCATGCGGGCCGAGGCCGTGGCATGTCATGCGGGCCGAGGCCGTGGCATGGCATGCGGGCCGAGGCCGTGGCATGGCAAGTTGGGCGGCGTCGTGGCAAGGCATGCGGGCCGAGGCCGTGGCATGTCATGCGGGCCGAGGCCGTGGCACGGCATGCGGGCCGAGGCCGTGGCACGTCATGCGGGCCGAGGCCGTGGCATGGCATGTTTGGCAACGCCGTGGCAAGACATGCGGGCTGTGGCATGGCATGGCATGCGGGCCGAGGCCGTGGCTCGACATGTTGGCCAAGGCTAAGGCATGGCACGCCGGGCAACGCGGTGGCATGGCATGCTGGGCAACGCGGTGGCAAGGCATGCGGGCCGAGGCCGTGGCATGGCATGTTGGGCAACGCCGCAGCAAGGCATGCGGGCCGAGGCCGTGGCATGGCATGCGGGCCGAGGCCGTGGCATGGCATGCGGGCCGAGGCCGTGGCATGGCATGCGGGCCGTGGCCGTGGCATGGCATGTTGGGCGACGCCGTCGCAAGGCATGCGGGCCGAGGCCGTGGCATGGCATGTTTGGCAACGCCGTGGCAAGACATGCGGGCCGTGGCATGGCATGGCATGCGGGC
>NW_028129277.1:16215000-16230000 GCF_055761805.1 Camellia sinensis | reverse complement strand
CGCACAAACCGAACACAACTCACGCGCCACGACGTACACTGTGCACCAGCCCCCCAAAATGAATCACCCCCCGAAGGACTAAGAAGCCCGACGAACGCGCGAAAACATTTAGAGAGGCCGAGCAAGCACCGGTTAGCGCGAATGCAAATAACAAACGCAACAGGCAACTTTCGAGGGACATACTTTTCGCAACAAGCTTCCACTAGGAAAGCATAGGCAACTCGTTCGAACGTCAAAGCCAACCAAATGGCAATTACCCGAGGGACACGCTTTTCGCAAGGCACCTTCCACTAGGGAAGCGCAAGCAACCCGAAGGCGAGTCGAAGACAACCCGAGGGACATGGAGGAATGCACCAGTGGAGTTCGCTGCACAGGCAGGGATCCGTCCAACTCGCACAAACCGAACACAACTCACGCGCCACGACGTACACTGTGCACCAGCCCCCCAAAACGAATCACCCCCCGAAGGACTAAGAAGCCCGACGAACGCGCGAAAACATTTAGAGAGGCCGAGCAAGCACCGGTTAGCGCGAATGCAAATAACAAACGCAACAGGCAAATTTCGAGGGACATACTTTTCGCAACAAGCTTCCACTAGGAAAGCATAGGCAACTCGTTCGAACGTCAAAGCCAACCAAATGGCAATTACCCGAGGGACACGCTTTTCGCAAGGCACCTTCCACTAGGGAAGCGCAAGCAACCCGAAGGCGAGTCGAAGACAACCCGAGGGACATGGAGGAATGCACCAGTGGAGTTCGCTGCACAGGCAGGGATCCGTCCAACTCGCACAAACCGAACACAACTCACGCGCCACGACGTACACTGTGCACCAGCCCCCCAAAACGAATCACCCCCCGAAGGACCAAGAAGCCCGACGAACGCGCGAAAACATTTAGAGAGGCCGAGCAAGCACCGGTTAGCGCGAATGCAAATAACAAACGCAACAGGCAACTTTCGAGGGACATACTTCTCGCAACAAGCTTCCACAAGGAAAGCACAGGCAACTCGTTCGCACGCCAAAGCCAACCAAATGGCAATTTAACCGAGGGACATGCATTTCGCAAGGCAACTTGTACAATTACCCGAGGGACATGGCATGCTTGCCAAGGCCGTGGCCTGGCATGCTTGCCAAGGCCGTGGCATGACATGCTGCTGGCCAAGGCCGGGCATGCCATGCTGCTGGACAAGGCCGTGGCAAGGCATGCTGATGGCCGAGGCCGTGGCAAGGCATGCTGATGGCCGAGGCCGTGGCAAGGCATGCTGATGGCCGAGGCCGTGGCAAGGCATGCTGATGGCCGAGGCCGTGGCAAGGCATGCTGCTGGCCAAGGCGTTGGCATGGCATGCTGCTGCTGACCAAGGCTTGGGCTTGCCATGCTGCCGGCCAAGGCCGCGGCATGGCATGCTGCCGGCCAAGGCCGCGGCATGCCATGTTGCTGGCCAAGGCCGTGGCATGGCATGCTGCTGGCCAAGGCCGTGGCATGACATGCTGGCCAAGGCCGGGGCATGGCAAGCTGCTGGCCAAGGTCGTGGCATGGCACGCTGCTGGCCAAGGCCGGGGCATAGCACGCTGCTGGCCATGGCCGTGGCTTGGCAAGGTTGCCAAGGCCGGGGCATGGCGTGCTGCTGGCCAAGGCTTTGGCATGCCATGTTGCTGGCCAAGGCTGTGGCATGGCATGCTGCTGGCCAAGGCTGTGGCATGGCATGCTGCTGGCCAAGGCCGTGGCATGACATGCTGGCCAAGGCCGGGGCATGGCATGCTGCTGGCCAAGGTCGTGGCATGGCATGCTGCTGGCCAAGGCCGTGGCATGACATGCTTGCCAAGGCCAGGGCATGGCATGCTGCTGGCCAAGGCTTTGGCATGCCATGTTGCTGGCCAAGGCTGTGGCATGGCATGCTGCCCTAGGCCAACGTGCCACCGCCACCGCCGCGGGCCGCCACTCGACGCATCCCGTGCTTGGCTATGTAGTTTCGATGCCACAAGCCAATGCCACAAGCCAAGCGATGGCATGTGCCAAGCGCCCGCCTAGGCATAGGCGTGGCCTGTGGCCTGGCCATGCTGGCCAGCCTTAAGGGAGGTGCCCCCCCCTTATAATAGCCTGTTAAGCCCTTTTCAATCTGGCAGGAGGAAACATCAAGCATGTTCGAGGAGTCATAATGGGGTTTTTTTAAAAAGTAATGGTTTTTTGCCAAAACTTTCAACATGAAAGTTGTATGAAATAATTTAATATACCATAAAAAAAATTATAAAAAAATATTTGGCCACCGGAATATTTTATTTTAATTTATTTCAATTTTAATACTTAAAAAATAATAAAAATTACTAAAAATACTCAAAAAATTCTAGAAAAATTCCAACAATTATAAGATGAGGCACTAGTAATTATAGTAATTTTTTTAATTATTTTTTTATTTTTAATTTATTTTATTATAATTTTTATGAGTAAATAAATAATTAAAAAGCCCGACGAACGTGCAAAAACTCTTAGAGAAACCCAGCAAGCATCGGATAGCTCGAATGCAAATAACAAACGCAACAGGCAACTTCCGAGGGACATACTTTTCCCAACAAGCTTCCACTGGGGAAAGCACTAGCAACGTGTTCGCAAGTCAAAGGCAACCAAACCGGCTATTACCCGAGGGACAAGCATTTCGCAGGGCAACATATACGTAAGTCAAAGCCAAACCAAATGGCAATTACACGAGGGACAGGATTGCTTGCCAAGGGCGTGGCATGCGATGTTCTAGCCCAAGGCCAAGGCACGCCACGCTGCGGGACAAGGCCGTGGCAAGACATGCGGCTGGCCTTGGCCTTGGCATGGCATGCCGCCGGCTTTGGCTGGGCTGCGTTGGCCTTGCCATGGAATGTTGCTGGCTTTGGATGGGCTGCCTCGGCCTTGGCCTTGGCCGTGGCATGGCATGGCATGCTGCTGGCCTTGGCCTTGGCCTTGGCATGGCATGCTGCTGGCTTTGGCTGGGCTGCCTTGGCCGTGGCATGGCATGCTGCTGGCTTTGGCTGGGCTGCCTTGGCCGTGGCATGGCATGCTGCTGGCCTAGGCCTTGGCATGGCATGCTGCTGGCTTTGGCTGGGCTGCCTTGGCCGTGGCATGGCATGCTGCTGGCCTAGGCCTTGGCATGGCATGCTGCTGGCTTTGGCTGGCAGCCTTGGCCGTGGCATGGCATGCTGCTGGCCTTGGCCTTGGCATGGCATGCTGCTGGCTTTGGCTGGCCTGCCTTGGCCGTGGCATGGCATGCTGCTGGCCTTGGCCTTGGCATGGCATGCTGCTGGCTTTGGCTGGCCTGCCTTGGCCGTGGCATGGCATGCTGCTGGCCTAGGCCTTGGCATGGCATGCTGCTGGCTTTGGCTGGCCTGCCTTGGCCGTGGCATGGCATGCTGCTGGCCTAGGCATGGCATGGCATGCTGCTGGCTTTGGCTGGGCTGCCTTGGCCGTGGCATGGCATGCTGCTGGCCTTGGCCTTGATATGGCATGCTGCTGGCTTTGGCTGGGCTGCCTTGGCCGTGGCATGGCATGCTGCTGGCCTAGGCCTTGGCATGGCATGCTGCTGGCTTTGGCTGGGCTGCCTTGGCCTTGGCATGGCATGCTGCTGGCTTTGGCTGGCCTGCCTTGGCCGTGGCATGGCATGCTGCTGGCCTAGGCCATGGCATGGCATGCTGCTGGCTTTGGCTGGGCTGCCTTGGCCGTGGCATGGCATGCTGCTGCCCTTGGCCTTGATATGGCATGCTGCTGGCTTTGGCTGGGCTGCCTTGGCCGTGGCATGGCATGCTGCTGGCCTAGGCCTTGGCATGGCATGCTGCTGGCTTTGGCTGGCCTGCGTTGGCCGTGGCATGGCATGCTGCTGGCCTAGGCCTTCGCATGGCATGCTGCTGGCCTAGGCCTTCGCATGGCATGCTGCTGGCTTTGGCTGGGCTGCCTTGGCCGTGGCATGGCATGCTGCTGGCCTTGGCCTTGGCATGGCATGCTGCTGGCTTTGGCTGGGCTGCCTTGGCCGTGGCATGGCATGCTGGTGGCCTAGGCCTTGGCATGGCATGCTGCTGGCTTTGGCTGGCCTGCCTTGGCCGTGGCATGGCATGCTGCTGGCCTAAGCCTTGGCATGGCATGCTGCTGGCTTTGGTTGGGCTGCCTTGGCCGTGGCATGGCATGCTGCTGGCCTTGGCCTTGGCATGGCATGCTGCTCGCTTTGGCTGGCCTGCCTTGGCCGTGGCATGGCATGCTGCTGGCCTAGGCCTTGGCATGGCATGCTGCTGGCTTTGGCTGGGCTGCCTTGGCCGTGGCATGGCATGCTGCTGGCCTTGGCCTTGGCATGCCATGCTGTTGGCTTTGGCTGGCCTGCCTTGGCCGTGGCATGGCATGCTGCTGGCCTAGGCCTTGGCATGGCATGCTGCTGGCTTTGGCTGGGCTGCCTTGGCCGTGGCATGGCATGCTGCTGGCCTTGGCCTTGGCATGGCATGCTGCTGGCTTTGGCTGGGCTGCCTTGGCCGTGGCATGGCATGCTGCTGGCCTTGGCCTTGGCATGGCATGCTGCTGGCTTTGGCTGGGCTGCCTTGGCCGTGGCATGGCATGCTGCTGGCCTAGGCCTTGGCATGGCATGCTGCTGGCTTTGGCTGGGCTGCCTTGGCCGTGGCATGGCATGCTGCTGGCCTAGGCCTTGGCATGGTATGCTGCTGGCCTAGGCCTTGGCATGGCATGCTGCTGGCTTTGGCTGGCAGCCTTGGCCGTGGCATGGCATGCTGCTGGCCTTGGCCTTGGCATGGCATGCTGCTGGCCTTGGCCTTGGCATGGCATGCTGCTGGCCTTGGCCTTGGCATGGCATGCTGCTGGCTTTGGCAGGCCTGCCTTGGCCGTGGCATGGCATGCTGCTGGCCTTGGCCTTGGCATGGCATGCTGCTGGCTTTGGCTGGCCTGCCTTGGCCGTGGCATGGCATGCTGCTGGCCTAGGCCTTGGCATGGCATGCTGCTGGCTTTGGCTGGCCTGCCTTGGCCGTGGCATGGCATGCTGCTGGCCTAGGCATGGCATGGCATGCTGCTGGCTTTGGCTGGGCTGCCTTGGCCGTGGCATGGCATGCTGCTGGCCTTGGCCTTGATATGGCATGCTGCTGGCTTTGGCTGGGCTGCCTTGGCCGTGGCATGGCATGCTGCTGGCCTAGGCCTTGGCATGGCATGCTGCTGGCTTTGGCTGGGCTGCCTTGGCCGTGGCATGGCATGCTGCTGGCCTTGGCCTTGGCATGGCATGCTGCTGGCTTTGGCTGGCCTGCCTTGGCCGTGGCATGGCATGCTGCTGGCCTAGGCCATGGCATGGCATGCTGCTGGCTTTGGCTGGGCTGCCTTGGCCGTGGCATGGCATGCTGCTGCCCTTGGCCTTGATATGGCATGCTGCTGGCTTTGGCTGGGCTGCCATGGCCGTGGCATGGCATGCTGCTGGCCTAGGCCTTGGCATGGCATGCTGCTGGCTTTGGCTGGCCTGCGTTGGCCGTGGCATGGCATGCTGCTGGCCTAGGCCTTGGCATGGCATGCTGCTGGCTTTGGCTGGGCTGCCTTGGCCGTGGCATGGCATGCTGCTGGCCTTGGCCTTGGCATGGCATGCTGCTGGCTTTGGCTGGGCTGCCTTGGCCGTGGCATGGCATGCTGGTGGCCTAGGCCTTGGCATGGCATGCTGCTGGCTTTGGCTGGCCTGCCTTGGCCGTGGCATGGCATGCTGCTGGCCTAAGCCTTGGCATGGCATGCTGCTGGCTTTGGTTGGGCTGCCTTGGCCGTGGCATGGCATGCTGCTGGCCTAGGCCTTGGCATGGCATGCTGCTCGCTTTGGCTGGCCTGCCTTGGCCGTGGCATGGCATGCTGCTGGCCTAGGCCTTGGCATGGCATGCTGCTGGCTTTGGCTGGGCTGCCTTGGCCGTGGCATGGCATGCTGCTGGCCTTGGCCTTGGCATGCCATGCTGTTGGCTTTGGCTGGCCTGCCTTGGCCGTGGCATGGCATGCTGCTGGCCTAGGCCTTGGCATGGCATGCTGCTGGCTTTGGCTGGGCTGCCTTGGCCGTGGCATGGCATGCTGCTGGCCTTGGCCTTGGCATGGCATGCTGCTGGCTTTGGCTGGGCTGCCTTGGCCGTGGCATGGCATGCTGCTGGCCTTGGCCTTGGCATGGCATGCTGCTGGCTTTGGCTGGGCTGCCTTGGCCGTGGCATGGCATGCTGCTGGCCTAGGCCTTGGCATGGCATGCTGCTGGCTTTGGCTGGGCTGCCTTGGCCGTGGCATGGCATGCTGCTGGCCTAGGCCGTGGCATGGCATGCTGCTGGCCTTGGCCTTGGCATGGCATGCTGCTGGCTTTGGCTGGCCTGCCTTGGCCGTGGCATGGCATGCTGCTGGCCTAGGCCTTGGCATGGCATGCTGCTGGCTTTGGCTGGCCTGTTTTGGCCGTGGCATGGCATGCTGCTGGCCTAGGCCTTGGCATGGCATGCTGCTGGCTTTGGCAGGCCTGCCTTGGCCGTGGCATGGCATGCTGCTGGCCTAGGCCATGGCATGGCATGCTGCTGGCTTTGGCTGGGCTGCCTTGGCCGTGGCATGGCATGCTGCTGGCCTTGGCCTTGATATGGCATGCTGCTGGCTTTGGCTGGGCTGCCTTGGCCGTGCCATGGCATGCTGCTGGCCTAGGCCTTGGCATGGCATGCTGCTGGCTTTGGCTGGCCTGCCTTGGCCGTGGCATGGCATGCTGCTGGCCTTGGCCTTGGCATGGCATGCTGCTGGCTTTGGCTGGCCTGCCTTGGCCGTGGCATGGCATGCTGCTGGCCTAGGCCATGGCATGGCATGCTGCTGGCTTTGGCTGGGCTGCCTTGGCCGTGGCATGGCATGCTGCTGCCCTTGGCCGTGATATGGCATGCTGCTGGCTTTGGCTGGGCTGCCTTGGCCGTGGCATGGCATGCTGCTGGCCTAGGCCTTGGCATGGCATGTTGCTGGCTTTGGCTGGCCTGCCTTGGCCGTGGCATGGCATGCTGCTGGCCTAGGCCTTGGCATGGCATGCTGCTGGCTTTGGCTGGGCTGCCTTGGCCGTGGCATGGCATGCTGCTGGCCTTGGCCTTGGCATGGCATGCTGCTGGCTTTGGCGGGGCTGCCTTGGCCGTGGCATGGCATGCTGGTGGCCTAGGCCTTGGCATGGCATGCTGCTGGCTTTGGCTGGCCTTCCTTGGCCGTGGCATGGCATGCTGCTGGCCTAGGCCTTGGCATGGCATGCTGCTGGCTTTGGTTGGGCTGCCTTGGCCGTGGCATGGCATGCTGCTGGCCTTGGCCTTGGCATGGCATGCTGCTGGCTTTGGCTGGCCTGCCTTGGCCGTGGCATGGCATGCTGCTGGCCTTGGCCTTGGCATGGCATGCTGCTGGCTTTGGCTGGGCTGCCTTGGCCGTGGCATGGCATGCTGCTGGCCTAGGCCTTGGCATGGCATGCTGCTGGCTTTGGCTGGGCTGCCTTGGCCGTGGCATGGCATGCTGCTGGCCTAGGCCGTGGCATGGCATGCTGCTGGCCTTGGCCTTGGCATGGCATGCTGCTGGCTTTGGCTGGCCTGCCTTGGCCGTGGCATGGCATGCTGCTGGCCTAGGCCTTGGCATGGCATGCTGCTGGCTTTGGGTGGGCTGCCTTGGCCGTGGCATGGCATGCTGCTGGCCTTGGCCTTGGCATGGCATGCTGCTGGCTTTGGCTGGCCTGCCTTGGCCGTGGCATGGCATGCTGCTGGCCTAGGCCTTGGCATGGCATGCTGCTGGCTTTGGCTGGGCTGCCTTGGCCGTGGCATGGCATGCTGCTGGCCTTGGCCTTGGCATGGCATGCTGCTGGCTTTGGCTGGGCTGCCTTGGCCGTGGCATGGCATGCTGCTGGCTTTGGCTTGCCTGCCTTGGCCGTGGCATGGCATGCTGCTGGCCTAGGCCTTGGCATGGCATGCTGCTGGCTTTGGCTGGGCTGCCTTGGCCGTGGCATGGCATGCTGCTGGCCTTGGCCTTGGCATGGCATGCTGCTGGCTTTGGCTGGGCTGCCTTGGCCGTGGCATGGCATGCTGGTGGCCTAGGCCTTGGCATGGCATGCTGCTGGCTTTGGCTGGCCTGCCTTGGCCGTGGCATGGCATGCTGCTGGCCTAGGCCTTGGCATGGCATGCTGCTGGCTTTGGGTGGGCTGCCTTGGCCGTGGCATGGCATGCTGCTGGCCTTGGCCTTGGCATGGCATGCTGCTGGCTTTGGCTGGCCTGCCTTGGCCGTGGCATGGCATGCTGCTGGCCTAGGCCTTGGCATGGCATGCTGCTGGCTTTGGCTGGGCTGCCTTGGCCGTGGCATGGCATGCTGCTGGCCTTGGCCTTGGCATGGCATGCTGCTGGCTTTGGCTGGGCTGCCTTGGCCGTGGCATGGCATGCTGCTGGCCATGGCCTTGGCATGGCATGCTGCTGGCTTTGGCTTGCCTGCCTTGGCCGTGGCATGGCATGCTGCTGGCCTAGGCCTTGGCATGGCATGCTGCTGGCTTTGGCTGGGCTGCCTTGGCCGTGGCATGGCATGCTGCTGGCCTTGGCCTTGGCATGGCATGCTGCTGGCTTTGGCTGGCCTGCCTTGGCCGTGGCATGGCATGCTGCTGGCCTAGGCCTTGGCATGGCATGCTGCTGGCTTTGGCTGGGCTGCCTTGGCCGTGGCATGGCATGCTGCTGGCCTTGGCCTTGGCATGGCATGCTGCTGGCTTTGGCTTGCCTGCCTTGGCCGTGGCATGGCATGCTGCTGGCCTAGGCCTTGGCATGGCATGCTGCTGGCTTTGGCTGGGCTGCCTTGGCCGTGGCATGGCATGCTGCTGGCCTTGGCCTTGGCTTGGCATGCTGCTGGCTTTGGCTGGGCTGCCTTGGCCGTGGCATGGCATGCTGCTGGCCTTGGCCTTGATATGGCATGCTGCTGGCTTTGGCTGGCAGCCTTGGCCGTGGCATGGCATGCTGCTGGCCTTGGCCTTGGCATGGCATGCTGCTGGCTTTGGCTGGCCTGCCTTGGCAGTGGCATGGCATGCTGCTGGCTTTGGCTGGCCTGCGTTGGCCGTGGCATGGCATGCTGCTGGCCTAGGCCTTCGCAT
Source organism: Camellia sinensis (assembly GCF_055761805.1). Lineage (NCBI taxonomy): Eukaryota > Viridiplantae > Streptophyta > Magnoliopsida > Ericales > Theaceae > Camellia > Camellia sinensis. Next base: position 16,220,906 of record NW_028129277.1, on the reverse strand, counting down.
GGCATGCTGCTGGCCTAGGCCTTCGCATGGCATGCTGCTGGCTTTGGCTGGGCTGCCTTGGCCGTGGCATGGCATGCTGCTGGCCTTGGCCTTGGCATGGCATGCTGCTGGCTTTGGCTGGGCTGCCTTGGCCGTGGCATGGCATGCTGCTGGCCTTGGCCTTGGCATGGCATGCTGCTGGCTTTGGCTGGCCTGCCTTGGCCGTGGCATGGCATGCTGCTGGCCTTGGCATGGCATGCTGCTGGCTTTGGCTGGGCTGCCTTCGCCGTGGCATGCCATGCTGCTGGCCTTGGCCTTGGGGCTGGGCTGCCTTGGCTGCGGTTCTTATCACTAGACGTGCGTTGCGTGCGAAGGCGTGCAAAGGCGTGCGCGACCATGCGCGCAACACGCGCACCGTGGTCAAAAGACCACGCGCGCGGTATTCGCACAGGCCACGCTGCCCACGCCGCGGGCATGCCAGGCCGCCCAGGCCGTGCGCATGCCATGCCGTGCTGCCCAGGCCGGCTGCATGCCAGGCCGTCCAGGCCGTGCGCATGCCATGCCGTGCTGCCCACGCCGCGGGCATGCCAGGCCGGCTGCATGCCAGGCCGCCCAGGCCGTGCGCATGCCATGCCGTGCTGCCCACGCCGCGGGCATGCCAGGCCGGCTGCATGCCAGGCCGCCCAGGCCGTGCGCATGCCATGCCGTGCTGCCCATGCCGCGCGCATGCCAGGCCGCCCACGCCCGCGCGCATGCCACGCCATGCTGCCCAAGGCCGCGCCCAGGCCGCGCAAGGCCGCGCCCAGGCCGCCCAAGGCCGCGCCCAGGCCGCGCAAGGCCGCGCCCAGGCCGCCCAAGGCCGCGCCCAGGCCGCGCAAGGCCGCCCAAGGCCGCGGTCCAGGCCGCCCAAGGCCGCGGCCGAGCCGCCCCAGGCCGCAGCCCAGGCCGCGGTCGAGCCGCAGTGCATGTAACCCAAGGCCGCAGCCCAGGCCGCGCCCAACATGGGGCGTACCTGCCACTGCCTTGCCCTGGGCAAGGGAGGTGCCCCCCCCTTATAATAGCCTGTTAAGCCCTTTTCAATCTGGCAGGAGGAAACATCAAGCATGTTCGAGGAGTCATAATGGGGTTTTTTTAAAAAGTAATGGTTTTTTGCCAAAACTTTCAACATGAAAGTTGTAGGAAATAATTTAATACACCATAAAAAAAATTAAAAAAAATATTTTTTTACAGAAAATATTTTATTTTAATTTATTTCGATATTAATACTTAAAAAATAATAAAAATTAATAAAAATAGTCAAAAAATTATGGAAAAATTCCCATAATTAAAGGATGATTCACTAGTAATTATAGAAATTATTAAATTATTTTTTTCATTTTTTTTATTTTATTTTGATTTTTTTATGCCAAATAAGGGCTTTAAAAATTCGAAAAGCTCCAGAAAAATTGCAAAAAAATAGGGAATGACATTTAAAATTGATTGTAGTGCATTTTTAATTGTGTTGCACGGTTTGGGTAAGATTATAAAAGAATCATGTTCAAAAAGATCGATCGAGGCGGTGGCACGCCATGGCCTTGGCCTTGGCCTTGGCCTTTGCCCGCGGCCTTGGCCTTTGCCTTGGCCTTGGCCATGGCCATGCCTTGCACAGGGACTTGGCCTTGCCCACTGCCTTGGCCTTGGCTTTGGCCTTGGCCTTGGCATGGCATGGCATGCTCGCCGAGGCCGTGGCATGCCTTGCTGCTAGCCAAGGCCGTGGCGTGGCATGCTCGCCCAGCCCGTGGCATGCCGTGCTCGCCCAGCCCGTGGCACGCCATGTTGGCCCAAGGCATTGGCATGGCATGCCGGCCAAGGCATGCTGGCCAACGCTGCACAAGGCGGTGCCATGGCATGGCATGCTGACCAAGACCGTGCCATGGCATGCTGGGCGAGGCCGGGGCATGGCATGCTGGCCGAGGCCGTGGCTTGCCATGCCGCCACGGCCGTGGCATGCCGGGCAACGGACCGGCATGGCCCAGCCCGTGGCACGCCATGTTGGCCCAAGGCATTGGCATGGCATGCCGGCCAAGGCATGCTGGCCAACGCTGCGGCACGGCGTGCTGGACAAGGCGGTGCCATGGCATGGCATGCTGACCAAGACAGTGCCATGGCATGCTGGCCGAGGCCGTGGCATGGCATGCTGGCCGAGGCCGTGGCTTGCCATGCCGCCACGGCCGTGGCATGCTGGGCAACGGACCGGCATGGCATGCTGGCCGTGGCGGTGGCACGACATGCTGGCCAAGGCAGTGGCATGGCATGTAGGCCAAGGCTAAGGCATGGCACGCTGTGGCATGGCACGCTGGCCAAGGCAGTCGCAAGGCATGCGGGCCGAGGCCGCGGCACGGCCCGCTGGGCAACGCGGTGGCATGGCATGCTGGGCAACGCCGTGGCAAGGCATGCGGGCCGAGGCCTTGGCATGGCATGCTGGCCGAGGCCGTGGCATGGCATGCGGGCCGAGGCCGTGGCATGGCATGGCATGCGGGCCGAGGCCGTGGCATGGCATGCGGGCCGAGGCCGTGGCGTGGCATGGCATGGCATGTTGGGCAACGCCGTGGCAAGACATGCGGGCCGAGGCCGTGGCATGGCATGTTGGGCAACGCCCTGGCAAGCCATGCGGGCCGAGGCCGTGGCGTGGCATGTTCGCCAAGGCTAAGGCATGGCACGCCGGGCAACGCGGTGCATTGGCATGCTGGGCAGCGCGGTGGCAAGGCATGGGGGCCGAGGCCGTGGCATGGCATGTTGGGCAACGCCGTGGCAAGACATGCGGGCCGAGGCCGTGGCATGGCATGCGGGCCGAGGCCGTGGCACGACATGTTGGCCAAGGCTAAGGCATGGCACGCCGGGCAACGCGGTGGCATGGCATGCTGGGCAACGCGGTGGCAAGGCATGCGGGCCGAGGCCGTGGCATGGCATGTTGGGCAACGCCGTAGAAGGGCATGCGGGCCGAGGCCGTGGCATGGCATGCGGGCCGAGGCCGTGGCATGGCATGTTGGGCGACGCCGTAGCAAGGCATGCGGGCCGAGGCCGTGGCATGTCATGCGGGCCGAGGCCGTGGCATGGCATGCGGGCCGAGGCCGTGGCATGGCATGTTGGCCGAGGCCGTGGCAAGGCATGCGGGCCGAGGCCGTGGCATGGCATGTTTGGCAACGCCGTGGCAAGACATGCGGGCCGTGGCATGGCATGGCATGCGGGCCGAGGCCGTGGCACGACATGTTGGCCAAGGCTAAGGCATGGCACGCCGGGCAACGCGGTGGCATGGCACGCCGGGCAACGCGGTGGCAAGGCATGCGGGCCGGGGCCGTGGCATGGCATGTTGGGCGACGCCGTAGCAAGGCATGCGGTCCGAGGCCGTGGCATGTCATGCGGGCCGAGGCCATGGCATGGCATGCGGGCCGAGGCCGTGGCATGGCATGTTGGGCGACGCCGTAGCAAGGCATGCGGGCCGAGGCCGTGGCATGTCATGCGAGCCGAGGCCGTGGCATGGCATGCGGGCCGAGGCCGTGGCATGGCAAGTTGGGCGACGTCGTGGCAAGGCATGCGGGCCGAGGCCGTGGCATGTCACGCGGGCCGAGGCCGTGGCATGGCATGCGGGCAGAGGCCGTGGCATGGCATGTTGGGCGACGCCGTCGCAAGGCATGCGGGCCGAGGCCGTGGCATGGCATGCGGGCCGAGGCCGTGGCATGGCATGTTGGGCGACGCCGTAGCAAGGCATGCGGGCCGAGGCCGTGGCATGTCATGGCATGTTGGGCGACGCCGTAGCAAGGCATGCGGGCCGAGGCCGTGGCATGGCATGTTTGGCAACGCCGTGGCAAGACATGAGGGCCGTGGCATGGCATGGCATGCGGGCCGAGGCCGTGGCACGACATGTTGGCCAAGGCTAAGGCATGGCACGCCGGGCAACGCGGTGGCATGGCATGCGGGCCGGGGCCGTGGCATGGCATGTTGGCCAACGTCGTAGCAAGGCATGCGGGCCGAGGCCGAGGCCGTGGCACGGCATGCGGGCCAAGGCTGTGGCATGGCATGTTGGGCGACGCCGTAGCAAGGCATGCGGTCCGAGGCCGTGGCATGTCATGCGGGCCGAGGCCGTGGCATGGCATGCGGGCCGAGGCCGTGGCATGGCATGTTGGGCGACGCCGTAGCAAGGCATGCGGGCCGAGGCCGTGCCGTGGCATGCGGGCCGAGGCCGTGGCATGGCATGCGGGCCGAGGCCGTGGCATGGCATGTTGGGCGACGCCGTAGCAAGGCATGCGGTCCGAGGCCGTGGCCTGTCATGCGGGCCGAGGCCGTGGCATGGCATGCGGGCCGAGGCCGTGGCATGGCATGCGGGCCGAGGCCGTGGCATGGCATGTTGGGCGACGCCGTAGCATGGCATGCGGGCCGAGGCCGTGGCATGTCATGCGCGCCGAGGCCGTGGCATGGCATGCGGGCCGAGGCCGTGGCATGGCAAGTTGGGCGACGTCGTGGCAAGGCATGCGGGCCGAGGCCGTGGCATGGCATGCGGGCCGAGGCCGTGGCAAGGCATGTTGGGCGACGCCGTCGCAAGGCATGCGGGCCGAGGCCGTGGCATGTCATGCGGGCCGAGGCCGTGGCATGGCATGCGGGCCGAGGCCGTGGCATGGCATGTTGGGCGACGCCGTAGCAAGGCATGCGGGCCGAGGCCGTGCCGTGGCATGCGGGCCGAGGCCGTGGCATGGCATGTTGGGCGACGCCGTAGCAAGGCATGCGGTCCGAGGCCGTGGCATGTCATGCGGGCCGAGGCCGTGGCATGGCATGCGGGCCGAGGCCGTGGCATGGCATGTTGGGCGACGCCGTAGCAAGGCATGCGGTCCGAGGCCGTGGCATGTCATGCGGGCCGAGGCCGTGGCATGGCATGTTGGGCGACGCCGTAGCAAGGCATGCGGGCCGAGGCCGTGCCGTGGCATGCGGGCCGAGGCCGTGGCATGGCATGTTGGGCGACGCCGTAGCAAGGCATGCGGTCCGAGGCCGTGGCATGTCATGCGGGCCGAGGCCGTGGCATGGCATGCGGGCCGAGGCCGTGGCATGGCATGTTGGGCGACGCCGTAGCAAGGCATGCGGGCCGAGGCCGTGGCATGTCATGCGGGCCGAGGCCGTGGCATGGCATGCGGGCCGAGGCCGTGGCATGGCAAGTTGGGCGGCGTCGTGGCAAGGCATGCTGGCCGAGGCCGTGGCATGTCATGCGGGCCGAGGCCGTGGCATGGCATGCGGGCCGAGGCCGTGGCAAGGCATGTTGGGCGACGCCGTAGCAAGGCATGCGGGCCGAGGCCGTGGCATGTCATGCGGGCCGAGGCCGTGGCACGTCATGCGGGCCGAGGCCGTGGCATGGCATGTTTGGCCACGCCGTGGCAAGACATGCGGGCCGTGGCATGGCATGGCATGCGGGCCGAGGCCGTGGCTCGACATGTTGGCCAAGGCTAAGGCATGGCACGCCGGGCAACGCGGTGGCATGGCATGCTGGGCAACGCGGTGGCAAGGCATGCGGGCCGAGGCCGTGGCATGGCATGTTGGGCAACGCCGCAGCAAGGCATGCGGGTCGAGGCCGTGGCATGGCATGCGGGCCGAGGCCGTGGCATGGCATGCGGGCCGAGGCCGTGGCATGGCATGCGGGCCGAGGCCGTGGCATGGCATGTTGGGCGACGCCGTAGCAAGGCATGCGGTCCGAGGCCGTGGCATGTCATGCGGGCCGAGGCCGTGGCATGGCATGCGGGCCGAGGCCGTGGCATGGCATGTTGGGCGACGCCGTAGCAAGGCATGCGGGCCGAGGCCGTGGCATGTCATGCGGGCCGAGGCCGTGGCGTGGCATGCGGGCCGAGGCCGTGGCATGGCAAGTTGGGCGGCGTCGTGGCAAGGCATGCGGGCCGAGGCCGTGGCAT
>NW_028129277.1:16185000-16205000 GCF_055761805.1 Camellia sinensis | reverse complement strand
AGTGGAGTTCGCTGCACAGGCAGGGATCCGTCCAACTCGCACAAACCGAACACAACTCACGCGCCACGACGTACACTGTGCACCAGCCCCCCAAAACGAATCACCCCCCGAAGGACTAAGAAGCCCGACGAACGCGCGAAAACATTTAGAGAGGCCGAGCAAGCACCGGTTAGCGCGAATGAAAGTAACAAGCGCAACAGGCAACTTTCGAGGGACATACTTTTCGCAACAAGCTTCCACTAGGAAAGCATAGGCAACTCGTTCGAACGTCAAAGCCAACCAAATGGCAATTACCCGAGGGACACGCTTTTCGCAAGGCACCTTCCACTAGGGAAGCGCAGGCAACCCGAAGGCGAGTCGAAGACAACCCGAGGGACATGGAGGAATGCACCAGTGGAGTTCGCTGCACAGGCAGGGATCCGTCCAACTCGCACAAACCGAACACAACTCACGCGCCACGACGTACACTGTGCACCAGCCCCCCAAAACGAATCACCCCCCGAAGGACTAAGAAGCCCGACGAACGCGCGAAAACATTTAGAGAGGCCGAGCAAGCACCGGTTAGCGCGAATGCAAATAACAAACGCAACAGGCAACTTTCGAGGGACATACTTTTCGCAACAAGCTTCCACTAGGAAAGCATAGGCAACTCGTTCGAACGTCAAAGCCAACCAAATGGCAATTACCCGAGGGACACGCTTTTCGCAAGGCACCTTCCACTAGGGAAGCGCAAGCAACCCGAAGGCGAGTCGAAGACAACCCGAGGGACATGGAGGAATGCACCAGTGGAGTTCGCTGCACAGGCAGGGATCCGTCCAACTCGCACAAACCGAACACAACTCACGCGCCACGACGTACACTGTGCACCAGCCCCCCAAAACGAATCACCCCCCGAAGGACTAAGAAGCCCGACGAACGCGCGAAAACATTTAGAGAGGCCGAGCAAGCACCGGTTAGCGCGAATGCAAATAACAAACGCAACAGGCAAATTTCGAGGGACATACTTTTCGCAACAAGCTTCCACTAGGAAAGCATAGGCAACTCGTTCGAACGTCAAAGCCAACCAAATGGCAATTACCCGAGGGACACGCTTTTCGCAAGGCACCTTCCACTAGGGAAGCGCAAGCAACCCGAAGGCGAGTCGAAGACAACCCGAGGGACATGGAGGAATGCACCAGTGGAGTTCGCTGCACAGGCAGGGATCCGTCCAACTCGCACAAACCGAACACAACTCACGCGCCACGACGTACACTGTGCACCAGCCCCCCAAAACGAATCACCCCCCGAAGGACCAAGAAGCCCGACGAACGCGCGAAAACATTTAGAGAGGCCGAGCAAGCACCGGTTAGCGCGAATGCAAATAACAAACGCAACAGGCAACTTTCGAGGGACATACTTCTCGCAACAAGCTTCCACAAGGAAAGCACAGGCAACTCGTTCGCACGCCAAAGCCAACCAAATGGCAATTTAACCGAGGGACATGCATTTCGCAAGGCAACTTGTACAATTACCCGAGGGACATGGCATGCTTGCCAAGGCCGTGGCTTGGCATGCTTGCCAAGGCCGTGGCATGACATGCTGCTGGCCAAGGCCGGGCATGCCATGCTGCTGGACAAGGCCGTGGCAAGGCATGCTGATGGCCGAGGCCGTGGCAAGGCATGCTGATGGCCGAGGCCGTGGCAAGGCATGCTGATGGCCGAGGCCGTGGCAAGGCATGCTGCTGGCCAAGGCGTTGGCATGGCATGCTGCTGCTGACCAAGGCTTGGGCTTGCCATGCTGCCGGCCAAGGCCGCGGCATGGCATGCTGCCGGCCAAGGCCGCGGCATGCCATGTTGCTGGCCAAGGCCGTGGCATGGCATGCTGCTGGCCAAGGCCGTGGCATGACATGCTGGCCAAGGCCGGGGCATGGCAAGCTGCTGGCCAAGGTCGTGGCATGGCACGCTGCTGGCCAAGGCCGGGGCATAGCACGCTGCTGGCCATGGCCGTGGCTTGGCAAGGTTGCCAAGGCCGGGGCATGGCGTGCTGCTGGCCAAGGCTTTGGCATGCCATGTTGCTGGCCAAGGCTGTGGCATGGCATGCTGCTGGCCAAGGCTGTGGCATGGCATGCTGCTGGCCAAGGCCGTGGCATGACATGCTGGCCAAGGCCGGGGCATGGCATGCTGCTGGCCAAGGTCGTGGCATGGCATGCTGCTGGCCAAGGCCGTGGCATGACATGCTTGCCAAGGCCAGGGCATGGCATGCTGCTGGCCAAGGCTTTGGCATGCCATGTTGCTGGCCAAGGCTGTGGCATGGCATGCTGCCCTAGGCCAACGTGCCACCGCCACCGCCGCGGGCCGCCACTCGACGCATCCCGTGCTTGGCTATGTAGTTTCGATGCCACAAGCCAATGCCACAAGCCAAGCGATGGCATGTGCCAAGCGCCCGCCTAGGCATAGGCGTGGCCTGTGGCCTGGCCATGCTGGCCAGCCTTAAGGGAGGTGCCCCCCCCTTATAATAGCCTGTTAAGCCCTTTTCAATCTGGCAGGAGGAAACATCAAGCATGTTCGAGGAGTCATAATGGGGTTTTTTTAAAAAGTAATGGTTTTTTGCCAAAACTTTCAACATGAAAGTTGTATGAAATAATTTAATACACCATAAAAAAAATTATAAAAAAATATTTGGCCACCGGAATATTTTATTTTAATTTATTTCAATTTTAATACTTAAAAAATAATAAAAATTACTAAAAATACTCAAAAAATTCTAGAAAAATTCCAACAATTATAAGATGAGGCACTAGTAATTATAGTAATTTTTTTAATTATTTTTTTATTTTTAATTTATTTTATTATAATTTTTATGAGTAAATAAATAATTAAAAAGCCCGACGAACGTGCAAAAACTCTTAGAGAAACCCAGCAAGCATCGGATAGCTCGAATGCAAATAACAAATGCAACAGGCAACTTCCGAGGGACATACTTTTCCCAACAAGCTTCCACTGGGGAAAGCACTAGCAACGTGTTCGCAAGTCAAAGGCAACCAAACCGGCTATTACCCGAGGGACAAGCATTTCGCAGGGCAACATATACGTAAGTCAAAGCCAAACCAAATGGCAATTACACGAGGGACAGGATTGCTTGCCAAGGGCATGGCATGCGATGTTCTAGCCCAAGGCCAAGGCACGCCACGCTGCGGGACAAGGCCGTGGCAAGACATGCGGCTGGCCTTGGCCTTGGCATGGCATGCCGCCGGCTTTGGCTGGGCTGCGTTGGCCTTGCCATGGAATGTTGCTGGCTTCGGATGGGCTGCCTCGGCCTTGGCCTTGGCCGTGGCATGGCATGGCATGCTGCTGGCCTTGGCCTTGGCCTTGGCATGGCATGCTGCTGGCTTTGGCTGGGCTGCCTTGGCCGTGGCATGGCATGCTGCTGGCTTTGGCTGGGCTGCCTTGGCCGTGGCATGGCATGCTGCTGGCCTAGGCCTTGGCATGGCATGCTGCTGGCTTTGGCTGGGCTGCCTTGGCCGTGGCATGGCATGCTGCTGGCCTTGGCCTTGGCATGGCATGCTGCTGGCATTGGCTGGCATCCTTGGCCGTGGCATGGCATGCTGCTGGCCTTGGCCTTGGCATGGCATGCTGCTGGCTTTGGCTGGCCTGCCTTGGCCGTGGCATGGCATGCTGCTGGCCTTGGCCTTGGCATGGCATGCTGCTGGCTTTGGCTGGCCTGCCTTGGCCGTGGCATGGCATGCTGCTGGCCTAGGCCTTGGCATGGCATGCTGCTGGCTTTGGCTGGCCTGCCTTGGCCGTGGCATGGCATGCTGCTGGCCTAGGCATGGCATGGCATGCTGCTGGCTTTGGCTGGGCTGCCTTGGCCGTGGCATGGCATGCTGCTGGCCTTGGCCTTGATATGGCATGCTGCTGGCTTTGGCTGGGCTGCCTTGGCCGTGGCATGGCATGCTGCTGGCCTAGGCCTTGGCATGGCATGCTGCTGGCTTTGGCTGGGCTGCCTTGGCCTTGGCATGGCATGCTGCTGGCTTTGGCTGGCCTGCCTTGGCCGTGGCATGGCATGCTGCTGGCCTAGGCCATGGCATGGCATGCTGCTGGCTTTGGCTGGGCTGCCTTGGCCGTGGCATGGCATGCTGCTGCCCTTGGCCTTGATATGGCATGCTGCTGGCTTTGGCTGGGCTGCCTTGGCCGTGGCATGGCATGCTGCTGGCCTAGGCCTTGGCATGGCATGCTGCTGGCTTTGGCTGGCCTGCGTTGGCCGTGGCATGGCATGCTGCTGGCCTAGGCCTTCGCATGGCATGCTGCTGGCCTAGGCCTTCGCATGGCATGCTGCTGGCTTTGGCTGGGCTGCCTTGGCCGTGGCATGGCATGCTGCTGGCCTTGGCCTTGGCATGGCATGCTGCTGGCTTTGGCTGGGCTGCCTTGGCCGTGGCATGGCATGCTGGTGGCCTAGGCCTTGGCATGGCATGCTGCTGGCTTTGGCTGGCCTGCCTTGGCCGTGGCATGGCATGCTGCTGGCCTAAGCCTTGGCATGGCATGCTGCTGGCTTTGGTTGGGCTGCCTTGGCCGTGGCATGGCATGCTGCTGGCCTTGGCCTTGGCATGGCATGCTGCTCGCTTTGGCAGGCCTGCCTTGGCCGTGGCATGGCATGCTGCTGGCCTAGGCCTTGGCATGGCATGCTGCTGGCTTTGGCTGGGCTGCCTTGGCCGTGGCATGGCATGCTGCTGGCCTTGGCCTTGGCATGCCATGCTGTTGGCTTTGGCTGGCCTGCCTTGGCCGTGGCATGGCATGCTGCTGGCCTAGGCCTTGGCATGGCATGCTGCTGGCTTTGGCTGGGCTGCCTTGGCCGTGGCATGGCATGCTGCTGGCCTTGGCCTTGGCATGGCATGCTGCTGGCTTTGGCTGGGCTGCCTTGGCCGTGGCATGGCATGCTGCTGGCCTTGGCCTTGGCATGGCATGCTGCTGGCTTTGGCTGGGCTGCCTTGGCCGTGGCATGGCATGCTGCTGGCCTAGGCCTTGGCATGGCATGCTGCTGGCTTTGGCTGGGCTGCCTTGGCCGTGGCATGGCATGCTGCTGGCCTAGGCCTTGGCATGGTATGCTGCTGGCCTAGGCCTTGGCATGGCATGCTGCTGGCTTTGGCTGGCAGCCTTGGCCGTGGCATGGCATGCTGCTGGCCTTGGCCTTGGCATGGCATGCTGCTGGCCTTGGCCTTGGCATGGCATGCTGCTGGCTTTGGCAGGCCTGCCTTGGCCGTGGCATGGCATGCTGCTGGCCTTGGCCTTGGCATGGCATGCTGCTGGCTTTGGCTGGCCTGCCTTGGCCGTGGCATGGCATGCTGCTGGCCTAGGCCTTGGCATGGCATGCTGCTGGCTTTGGCTGGCCTGCCTTGGCCGTGGCATGGCATGCGTCTGGCCTAGGCATGGCATGGCATGCTGCTGGCTTTGGCTGGGCTGCCTTGGCCGTGGCATGGCATGCTGCTGGCCTTGGCCTTGATATGGCATGCTGCTGGCTTTGGCTGGGCTGCCTTGGCCGTGGCATGGCATGCTGCTGGCCTAGGCCTTGGCATGGCATGCTGCTGGCTTTGGCTGGGCTGCCTTGGCCGTGGCATGGCATGCTGCTGGCCTTGGCCTTGGCATGGCATGCTGCTGGCTTTGGCTGGCCTGCCTTGGCCGTGGCATGGCATGCTGCTGGCCTAGGCCATGGCATGGCATGCTGCTGGCTTTGGCTGGGCTGCCTTGGCCGTGGCATGGCATGCTGCTGCCCTTGGCCTTGATATGGCATGCTGCTGGCTTTGGCTGGGCTGCCATGGCCGTGGCATGGCATGCTGCTGGCCTAGGCCTTGGCATGGCATGCTGCTGGCTTTGGCTGGCCTGCGTTGGCCGTGGCATGGCATGCTGCTGGCCTAGGCCTTGGCATGGCATGCTGCTGGCTTTGGCTGGGCTGCCTTGGCTGTGGCATGGCATGCTGCTGGCCTTGGCCTTGGCATGGCATGCTGCTGGCTTTGGCTGGGCTGCCTTGGCCGTGGCATGGCATGCTGGTGGCCTAGGCCTTGGCATGGCATGCTGCTGGCTTTGGCTGGCCTGCCTTGGCCGTGGCATGGCATGCTGCTGGCCTAAGCCTTGGCATGGCATGCTGCTGGCTTTGGTTGGGCTGCCTTGGCCGTGGCATGGCATGCTGCTGGCCTAGGCCTTGGCATGGCATGCTGCTCGCTTTGGCTGGCCTGCCTTGGCCGTGGCATGGCATGCTGCTGGCCTAGGCCTTGGCATGGCATGCTGCTGGCTTTGGCTGGGCTGCCTTGGCCGTGGAATGGCATGCTGCTGGCCTTGGCCTTGGCATGCCATGCTGTTGGCTTTGGCTGGCCTGCCTTGGCCGTGGCATGGCATGCTGCTGGCCTAGGCCTTGGCATGGCATGCTGCTGGCTTTGGCTGGGCTGCCTTGGCCGTGGCATGGCATGCTGGTGGCCTAGGCCTTGGCATGGCATGCTGCTGGCTTTGGCTGGCCTGCCTTGGCCGTGGCATGGCATGCTGCTGGCCTAAGCCTTGGCATGGCATGCTGCTGGCTTTGGTTGGGCTGCCTTGGCCGTGGCATGGCATGCTGCTGGCCTTGGCCTTGGCATGGCATGCTGCTCGCTTTGGCTGGCCTGCCTTGGCCGTGGCATGGCATGCTGCTGGCCTAGGCCTTGGCATGGCATGCTGCTGGCTTTGGCTGGGCTGCCTTGGCCGTGGCATGGCATGCTGCTGGCCTTGGCCTTGGCATGCCATGCTGTTGGCTTTGGCTGGCCTGCCTTGGCCGTGGCATGGCATGCTGCTGGCCTAGGCCTTGGCATGGCATGCTGCTGGCTTTGGCTGGGCTGCCTTGGCCGTGGCATGGCATGCTGCTGGCCTTGGCCTTGGCATGGCATGCTGCTGGCTTTGGCTGGGCTGCCTTGGCCGTGGCATGGCATGCTGCTGGCCTTGGCCTTGGCATGGCATGCTGCTGGCTTTGGCTGGGCTGCCTTGGCCGTGGCATGGCATGCTGCTGGCCTAGGCCTTGGCATGGCATGCTGCTGGCTTTGGCTGGGCTGCCTTGGCCGTGGCATGGCATGCTGCTGGCCTAGGCCTTGGCATGGTATGCTGCTGGCCTAGGCCTTGGCATGGCATGCTGCTGGCTTTGGCTGGCAGCCTTGGCCGTGGCATGGCATGCTGCTGGCCTTGGCCTTGGCATGGCATGCTGCTGGCCTTGGCCTTGGCATGGCATGCTGCTGGCTTTGGCAGGCCTGCCTTGGCCGTGGCATGGCATGCTGCTGGCCTTGGCCTTGGCATGGCATGCTGCTGGCTTTGGCTGGCCTGCCTTGGCCGTGGCATGGCATGCTGCTGGCCTAGGCCTTGGCATGGCATGCTGCTGGCTTTGGCTGGCCTGCCTTGGCCGTGGCATGGCATGCTGCTGGCCTAGGCATGGCATGGCATGCTGCTGGCTTTGGCTGGGCTGCCTTGGCCGTGGCATGGCATGCTGCTGGCCTTGGCCTTGATATGGCATGCTGCTGGCTTTGGCTGGGCTGCCTTGGCCGTGGCATGGCATGCTGCTGGCCTAGGCCTTGGCATGGCATGCTGCTGGCTTTGGCTGGGCTGCCTTGGCCGTGGCATGGCATGCTGCTGGCCTTGGCCTTGGCATGGCATGCTGCTGGCTTTGGCTGGCCTGCCTTGGCCGTGGCATGGCATGCTGCTGGCCTAGGCCATGGCATGGCATGCTGCTGGCTTTGGCTGGGCTGCCTTGGCCGTGGCATGGCATGCTGCTGCCCTTGGCCTTGATATGGCATGCTGCTGGCTTTGGCTGGGCTGCCATGGCCGTGGCATGGCATGCTGCTGGCCTAGGCCTTGGCATGGCATGCTGCTGGCTTTGGCTGGCCTGCGTTGGCCGTGGCATGGCATGCTGCTGGCCTAGGCCTTGGCATGGCATGCTGCTGGCTTTGGCTGGGCTGCCTTGGCCGTGGCATGGCATGCTGCTGGCCTTGGCCTTGGCATGGCATGCTGCTGGCTTTGGCTGGGCTGCCTTGGCCGTGGCATGGCATGCTGGTGGCCTAGGCCTTGGCATGGCATGCTGCTGGCTTTGGCTGGCCTGCCTTGGCCGTGGCATGGCATGCTGCTGGCCTAAGCCTTGGCATGGCATGCTGCTGGCTTTGGTTGGGCTGCCTTGGCCGTGGCATGGCATGCTGCTGGCCTAGGCCTTGGCATGGCATGCTGCTCGCTTTGGCTGGCCTGCCTTGGCCGTGGCATGGCATGCTGCTGGCCTAGGCCTTGGCATGGCATGCTGCTGGCTTTGGCTGGGCTGCCTTGGCCGTGGCATGGCATGCTGCTGGCCTTGGCCTTGGCATGCCATGCTGTTGGCTTTGTCTGGCCTGCCTTGGCCGTGGCATGGCATGCTGCTGGCCTAGGCCTTGGCATGGCATGCTGCTGGCTTTGGCTGGGCTGCCTTGGCCGTGGCATGGCATGCTGCTGGCCTTGGCCTTGGCATGGCATGCTGCTGGCTTTGGCTGGGCTGCCTTGGCCGTGGCATGGCATGCTGCTGGCCTTGGCCTTGGCATGGCATGCTGCTGGCTTTGGCTGGGCTGCCTTGGCCGTGGCATGGCATGCTGCTGGCCTAGGCCTTGGCATGGCATGCTGCTGGCTTTGGCTGGGCTGCCTTGGCCGTGGCATGGCATGCTGCTGGCCTAGGCCGTGGCATGGCATGCTGCTGGCCTTGGCCTTGGCATGGCATGCTGCTGGCTTTGGCTGGCCTGCCTTGGCCGTGGCATGGCATGCTGCTGGCCTAGGCCTTGGCATGGCATGCTGCTGGCTTTGGCTGGCCTGTTTTGGCCGTGGCATGGCATGCTGCTGGCCTAGGCCTTGGCATGGCATGCTGCTGGCTTTGGCAGGCCTGCCTTGGCCGTGGCATGGCATGCTGCTGGCCTAGGCCATGGCATGGCATGCTGCTGGCTTTGGCTGGGCTGCCTTGGCCGTGGCATGGCATGCTGCTGGCCTTGGCCTTGATATGGCATGCTGCTGGCTTTGGCTGGGCTGCCTTGGCCGTGCCATGGCATGCTGCTGGCCTAGGCCTTGGCATGGCATGCTGCTGGCTTTGGCTGGCCTGCCTTGGCCGTGGCATGGCATGCTGCTGGCCTTGGCCTTGGCATGGCATGCTGCTGGCTTTGGCTGGCCTGCCTTGGCCGTGGCATGGCATGCTGCTGGCCTAGGCCATGGCATGGCATGCTGCTGGCTTTGGCTGGGCTGCCTTGGCCGTGGCATGGCATGCTGCTGCCCTTGGCCGTGATATGGCATGCTGCTGGCTTTGGCTGGGCTGCCTTGGCCGTGGCATGGCATGCTGCTGGCCTAGGCCTTGGCATGGCATGTTGCTGGCTTTGGCCGGCCTGCCTTGGCCGTGGCATGGCATGCTGCTGGCCTAGGCCTTGGCATGGCATGCTGCTGGCTTTGGCTGGGCTGCCTTGGCCGTGGCATGGCATGCTGCTGGCCTTGGCCTTGGCATGGCATGCTGCTGGCTTTGGCGGGGCTGCCTTGGCCGTGGCATGGCATGCTGGTGGCCTAGGCCTTGGCATGGCATGCTGCTGGCTTTGGCTGGCCTGCCTTGGCCGTGGCATGGCATGCTGCTGGCCTAGGCCTTGGCATGGCATGCTGCTGGCTTTGGTTGGGCTGCCTTGGCCGTGGCATGGCATGCTGCTGGCCTTGGCCTTGGCATGGCATGCTGTTGGCTTTGGCTGGCCTGCCTTGGCCGTGGCATGGCATGCTGCTGGCCTTGGCCTTGGCATGGCATGCTGCTGGCTTTGGCTGGGCTGCCTTGGCCGTGGCATGGCATGCTGCTGGCCTAGGCCTTGGCATGGCATGCTGCTGGCTTTGGCTGGGCTGCCTTGGCCGTGGCATGGCATGCTGCTGGCCTAGGCCGTGGCATGGCATGCTGCTGGCCTTGGCCTTGGCATGGCATGCTGCTGGCTTTGGCTGGCCTGCCTTGGCCGTGGCATGGCATGCTGCTGGCCTAGGCCTTGGCATGGCATGCTGCTGGCTTTGGGTGGGCTGCCTTGGCCGTGGCATGGCATGCTGCTGGCCTTGGCCTTGGCATGGCATGCTGCTGGCTTTGGCTGGCCTGCCTTGGCCGTGGCATGGCATGCTGCTGGCCTAGGCCTTGGCATGGCATGCTGCTGGCTTTGGGTGGGCTGCCTTGGCCGTGGCATGGCATGCTGCTGGCCTTGGCCTTGGCATGGCATGCTGCTGGCTTTGGCTGGCCTGCCTTGGCCGTGGCATGGCATGCTGCTGGCCTAGGCCTTGGCATGGCATGCTGCTGGCTTTGGCTGGGCTGCCTTGGCCGTGGCATGGCATGCTGCTGGCCTTGGCCTTGGCATGGCATGCTGCTGGCTTTGGCTGGGCTGCCTTGGCCGTGGCATGGCATGCTGCTGGCCATGGCCTTGGCATGGCATGCTGCTGGCTTTGGCTTGCCTGCCTTGGCCGTGGCATGGCATGCTGCTGGCCTAGGCCTTGGCATGGCATGCTGCTGGCTTTGGCTGGGCTGCCTTGGCCGTGGCATGGCATGCTGCTGGCCTTGGCCTTGGCATGGCATGCTGCTGGCTTTGGCTGGCCTGCCTTGGCCGTGGCATGGCATGCTGCTGGCCTAGGCCTTGGCATGGCATGCTGCTGGCTTTGGCTGGGCTGCCTTGGCCGTGGCATGGCATGCTGCTGGCCTTGGCCTTGGCATGGCATGCTGCTGGCTTTGGCTTGCCTGCCTTGGCCGTGGCATGGCATGCTGCTGGCCTAGGCCTTGGCATGGCATGCTGCTGGCTTTGGCTGGGCTGCCTTGGCCGTGGCATGGCATGCTGCTGGCCTTGGCCTTGGCTTGGCATGCTGCTGGCTTTGGCTGGGCTGCCTTGGCCGTGGCATGGCATGCTGCTGGCCTTGGCCTTGATATGGCATGCTGCTGGCTTTGGCTGGCAGCCTTGGCCGTGGCATGGCATGCTGCTGGCCTTGGCCTTGGCATGGCATGCTGCTGGCTTTGGCTGGCCTGCCTTGGCAGTGGCATGGCATGCTGCTGGCCTAGGCCTTGGCATGGCATGCTGCTGGCTTTGGCTGGCCTGCGTTGGCCGTGGCATGGCATGCTGCTGGCCTAGGCCTTCGCATGGCATGCTGCTGGCCTAGGCCTTCGCATGGCATGCTGCTGGCTTTGGCTGGGCTGCCTTGGCCGTGGCATGGCATGCTGCTGGCCTTGGCCTTGGCATGGCATGCTGCTGGCTTTGGCTGGGCTGCCTTGGCCGTGGCATGGCATGCTGCTGGCCTTGGCCTTGGCATGGCATGCTGCTGGCTTTGGCTGGCCTGCCTTGGCCGTGGCATGGCATGCTGCTGGCCTTGGCATGGCATGCTGCTGGCTTTGGCTGGGCTGCCTTCGCCGTGGCATGCCATGCTGCTGGCCTTGGCCTTGGGGCTGGGCTGCCTTGGCTGCGGTTCTTATCACTAGACGTGCGTTGCGTGCGAAGGCGTGCAAAGGCGTGCGCGACCATGCGCGCAACACGCGCACCGTGGTCAAAAGACCACGCGCGCGGTATTCGCACAGGCCACGCTGCCCACGCCGCGGGCATGCCAGGCCGCCCAGGCCGTGCGCATGCCATGCCGTGCTGCCCAGGCCGGCTGCATGCCAGGCCGCCCAGGCCGTGCGCATGCCATGCCGTGCTGCCCACGCCGCGGGCATGCCAGGCCGGCTGCATGCCAGGCCGCCCAGGCCGTGCGCATGCCATGCCGTGCTGCCCACGCCGCGGGCATGCCAGGCCGGCTGCATGCCAGGCCGCCCAGGCCGTGCGCATGCCATGCCGTGCTGCCCATGCCGCGCGCATGCCAGGCCGCCCACGCCCGCGCGCATGCCACGCCATGCTGCCCAAGGCCGCGCCCAGGCCGCGCAAGGCCGCGCCCAGGCCGCCCAAGGCCGCGCCCAGGCCGCGCAAGGCCGCCCAAGGCCGCGGTCCAGGCCGCCCAAGGCCGCGGCCGAGCCGCCCCAGGCCGCAGCCCAGGCCGCGGTCGAGCCGCAGTGCATGTAACCCAAGGCCGCAGCCCAGGCCGCGCCCAACATGGGGCGTACCTGCCACTGCCTTGCCCTGGGCAAGGGAGGTGCCCCCCCCTTATAATAGCCTGTTAAGCCCTTTTCAATCTGGCAGGAGGAAACATCAAGCATGTTCGAGGAGTCATAATGGGGTTTTTTTAAAAAGTAATGGTTTTTTGCCAAAACTTTCAACATGAAAGTTGTAGGAAATAATTTAATACACCATAAAAAAAATTAAAAAAAATATTTTTTTACAGAAAATATTTTATTTTAATTTATTTCGATATTAATACTTAAAAAATAATAAAAATTAATAAAAATAGTCAAAAAATTATGGAAAAATTCCCATAATTAAAGGATGATTCACTAGTAATTATAGAAATTATTAAATTATTTTTTTCATTTTTTTTATTTTATTTTGATTTTTTTATGCCAAATAAGGGCTTTAAAAATTCGAAAAGCTCCAGAAAAATTGCAAAAAAATAGGGAATGACATTTAAAATTGATTGTAGTGCATTTTTAATTGTGTTGCACGGTTTGGGTAAGATTATAAAAGAATCATGTTCAAAAAGATCGATCGAGGCGGTGGCACGCCATGGCCTTGGCCTTGGCCTTGGCCTTTGCCCGCGGCCTTGGCCTTTGCCTTGGCCTTGGCCATGCCTTGCACAGGGACTTGGCCTTGCCCACTGCCTTGGCCTTGGCTTTGGCCTTGGCCTTGGCATGGCATGGCATGCTCGCCGAGGCCGTGGCATGCCTTGCTGCTAGCCAAGGCCGTGGCGTGGCATGCTCGCCCAGCCCGTGGCATGCCGTGCTCGCCCAGCCCGTGGCACGCCATGTTGGCCCAAGGCATTGGCATGGCATGCCGGCCAAGGCATGCTGGCCAACGCTGCACAAGGCGGTGCCATGGCATGGCATGCTGACCAAGACCGTGCCATGGCATGCTGGGCGAGGCCGGGGCATGGCATGCTGGCCGAGGCCGTGGCTTGCCATGCCGCCACGGCCGTGGCATGCCGGGCAACGGACCGGCATGGCCCAGCCCGTGGCACGCCATGTTGGCCCAAGGCATTGGCATGGCATGCCGGCCAAGGCATGCTGGCCAACGCTGCGGCACGGCGTGCTGGACAAGGCGGTGCCATGGCATGGCATGCTGACCAAGACAGTGCCATGGCATGCTGGCCGAGGCCGTGGCATGGCATGCTGGCCGAGGCCGTGGCTTGCCATGCCGCCACGGCCGTGGCATGCTGGGCAACGGACCGGCATGGCATGCTGGCCGTGGCGGTGGCACGACATGCTGGCCAAGGCAGTGGCATGGCATGTAGGCCAAGGCTAAGGCATGGCACGCTGTGGCATGGCACGCTGGCCAAGGCAGTCGCAAGGCATGCGGGCCGAGGCCGCGGCACGGCCCGCTGGGCAACGCGGTGGCATGGCATGCTGGGCAACGCCGTGGCAAGGCATGCGGGCCGAGGCCTTGGCATGGCATGCTGGCCGAGGCCGTGGCATGGCATGCGGGCCGAGGCCGTGGCATGGCATGGCATGCGGGCCGAGGCCGTGGCATGGCATGCGGGCCGAGGCCGTGGCGTGGCATGGCATGGCATGTTGGGCAACGCCGTGGCAAGACATGCGGGCCGAGGCCGTGGCATGGCATGTTGGGCAACGCCCTGGCAAGCCATGCGGGCCGAGGCCGTGGCGTGGCATGTTCGCCAAGGCTAAGGCATGGCACGCCGGGCAACGCGGTGCATTGGCATGCTGGGCAGCGCGGTGGCAAGGCATGGGGGCCGAGGCCGTGGCATGGCATGTTGGGCAACGCCGTGGCAAGACATGCGGGCCGAGGCCGTGGCATGGCATGCGGGCCGAGGCCGTGGCACGACATGTTGGCCAAGGCTAAGGCATGGCACGCCGGGCAACGCGGTGGCATGGCATGCTGGGCAACGCGGTGGCAAGGCATGCGGGCCGAGGCCGTGGCATGGCATGTTGGGCAACGCCGTAGAAGGGCATGCGGGCCGAGGCCGTGGCATGGCATGCGGGCCGAGGCCGTGGCATGGCATGTTGGGCGACGCCGTAGCAAGGCATGCGGGCCGAGGCCGTGGCATGTCATGCGGGCCGAGGCCGTGGCATGGCATGCGGGCCGAGGCCGTGGCATGGCATGTTGGCCGAGGCCGTGGCAAGGCATGCGGGCCGAGGCCGTGGCATGGCATGTTTGGCAACGCCGTGGCAAGACATGCGGGCCGTGGCATGGCATGGCATGCGGGCCGAGGCCGTGGCACGACATGTTGGCCAAGGCTAAGGCATGGCACGCCGGGCAACGCGGTGGCATGGCACGCCGGGCAACGCGGTGGCAAGGCATGCGGGCCGGGGCCGTGGCATGGCATGTTGGGCGACGCCGTAGCAAGGCATGCGGTCCGAGGCCGTGGCATGTCATGCGGGCCGAGGCCATGGCATGGCATGCGGGCCGAGGCCGTGGCATGGCATGTTGGGCGACGCCGTAGCAAGGCATGCGGGCCGAGGCCGTGGCATGTCATGCGAGCCGAGGCCGTGGCATGGCATGCGGGCCGAGGCCGTGGCATGGCAAGTTGGGCGACGTCGTGGCAAGGCATGCGGGCCGAGGCCGTGGCATGTCACGCGGGCCGAGGCCGTGGCATGGCATGCGGGCAGAGGCCGTGGCATGGCATGTTGGGCGACGCCGTCGCAAGGCATGCGGGCCGAGGCCGTGGCATGGCATGCGGGCCGAGGCCGTGGCATGGCATGTTGGGCGACGCCGTAGCAAGGCATGCGGGCCGAGGCCGTGGCATGTCATGGCATGTTGGGCGACGCCGTAGCAAGGCATGCGGGCCGAGGCCGTGGCATGGCATGTTTGGCAACGCCGTGGCAAGACATGAGGGCCGTGGCATGGCATGGCATGCGGGCCGAGGCCGTGGCACGACATGTTGGCCAAGGCTAAGGCATGGCACGCCGGGCAACGCGGTGGCATGGCATGCGGGCCGGGGCCGTGGCATGGCATGTTGGCCAACGTCGTAGCAAGGCATGCGGGCCGAGGCCGAGGCCGTGGCACGGCATGCGGGCCGAGGCTGTGGCATGGCATGTTGGGCGACGCCGTAGCAAGGCATGCGGTCCGAGGCCGTGGCATGTCATGCGGGCCGAGGCCGTGGCATGGCATGCGGGCCGAGGCCGTGGCATGGCATGTTGGGCGACGCCGTAGCAAGGCATGCGGGCCGAGGCCGTGCCGTGGCATGCGGGCCGAGGCCGTGGCATGGCATGCGGGCCGAGGCCGTGGCATGGCATGTTGGGCGACGCCGTAGCAAGGCATGCGGTCCGAGGCCGTGGCCTGTCATGCGGGCCGAGGCCGTGGCATGGCATGCGGGCCGAGGCCGTGGCATGGCATGTTGGGCGACGCCGTAGCATGGCATGCGGGCCGAGGCCGTGGCATGTCATGCGCGCCGAGGCCGTGGCATGGCATGCGGGCCGAGGCCGTGGCATGGCAAGTTGGGCGACGTCGTGGCAAGGCATGCGGGCCGAGGCCGTGGCATGGCATGCGGGCCGAGGCCGTGGCAAGGCATGTTGGGCGACGCCGTCGCAAGGCATGCGGGCCGAGGCCGTGGCATGTCATGCGGGCCGAGGCCGTGGCATGGCATGCGGGCCGAGGCCGTGGCATGGCATGTTGGGCGACGCCGTAGCAAGGCATGCGGGCCGAGGCCGTGCCGTGGCATGCGGGCCGAGGCCGTGGCATGGCATGTTGGGCGACGCCGTAGCAAGGCATGCGGTCCGAGGCCGTGGCATGTCATGCGGGCCGAGGCCGTGGCATGGCATGCGGGCCGAGGCCGTGGCATGGCATGTTGGGCGACGCCGTAGCAAGGCATGCGGTCCGAGGCCGTGGCATGTCATGCGGGCCGAGGCCGTGGCATGGCATGCGGGCCGAGGCCGTGGCATGGCATGTTGGGCGACGCCGTAGCAAGGCATGCGGGCCGAGGCCGTGCCGTGGCATGCGGGCCGAGGCCGTGGCATGGCATGTTGGGCGACGCCGTAGCAAGGCATGCGGTCCGAGGCCGTGGCATGGCATGTTGGGCGACGCCGTAGCAAGGCATGCGGGCCGAGGCCGTGGCATGTCATGCGGGCCGAGGCCGTGGCATGGCATGCGGGCCGAGGCCGTGGCATGGCAAGTTGGGCGGCGTCGTGGCAAGGCATGCTGGCCGAGGCCGTGGCATGTCATGCGGGCCGAGGCCGTGGCATGGCATGCGGGCCGAGGCCGTGGCAAGGCATGTTGGGCGACGCCGTAGCAAGGCATGCGGGCCGAGGCCGTGGCATGTCATGCGGGCCGAGGCCGTGGCACGTCATGCGGGCCGAGGCCGTGGCATGGCATGTTTGGCCACGCCGTGGCAAGACATGCGGGCCGTGGCATGGCATGGCATGCGGGCCGAGGCCGTGGCTCGACATGTTGGCCAAGGCTAAGGCATGGCACGCCGGGCAACGCGGTGCCATGGCATGCTGGGCAACGCGGTGGCAAGGCATGCGGGCCGAGGCCGTGGCATGGCATGTTGGGCAACGCCGCAGCAAGGCATGCGGGCCGAGGCCGTGGCATGGCATGCGGGCCGAGGCCGTGGCATGGCATGCGGGCCGAGGCCGTGGCATGGCATGTTGGGCGACGCCGTAGCAAGGCATGCGGTCCGAGGCCGTGGCATGTCATGCGGGCCGAGGCCGTGGCATGGCATGCGGGCCGAGGCCGTGGCATGGCATGTTGGGCGACGCCGTAGCAAGGCATGCGGGCCGAGGCCGTGGCATGTCATGCGGGCCGAGGCCGTGGCATGGCATGCGGGCCGAGGCCGTGGCATGGCAAGTTGGGCGGCGTCGTGGCAAGGCATGCGGGCCGAGGCCGTGGCATGTCATGCGGGCCGAGGCCGTGGCACGGCATGCGGGCCGAGGCCGTGGCACGTCATGCGGGCCGAGGCCGTGGCATGGCATGTTTGGCAACGCCGTGGCAAGACATGCGGGCTGTGGCATGGCATGGCATGCGGGCCGAGGCCGTGGCTCGACATGTTGGCCAAGGCTAAGGCATGGCACGCCGGGCAACGCGGTGGCATGGCATGCTGGGCAACGCGGTGGCAAGGCATGCGGGCCGAGGCCGTGGCATGGCATGTTGGGCAACGCCGCAGCAAGGCATGCGGGCCGAGGCCGTGGCATGGCATGCGGGCCGAGGCCGTGGCATGGCATGCGGGCCGTGGCCGTGGCATGGCATGTTGGGCGACGCCGTCGCAAGGCATGCGGGCCGAGGCCGTGGCATGGCATGTTTGGCAACGCCGTGGCAAGACATGCGGGCCGTGGCATGGCATGGCATGCGGGCCGAGGCCGTGGCATGGCAAGTTGGGCGGCGTCGTGGCAAGGCATGCTGGCCGAGGCCGTGGCATGTCATGCGGGCCGAGGCCGTGGCATGGCATGCGGGCCGAGGCCGTGGCAAGGCATGTTGGGCGACGCCGTAGCAAGGCATGCGGGCCGAGGCCGTGGCATGTCATGCGGGCCGAGGCCGTGGCACGTCATGCGGGCCGAGGCCGTGGCATGGCATGTTTGGCCACGCCGTGGCAAGACATGCGGGCCGTGGCATGGCATGGCATGCGGGCCGAGGCCGTGGCTCGACATGTTGGCCAAGGCTAAGGCATGGCACGCCGGGCAACGCGGTGGCATGGCATGCTGGGCAACGCGGTGGCAAGGCATGCGGGCCGAGGCCGTGGCATGGCATGTTGGGCAACGCCGCAGCAAGGCATGCGGGCCGAGGCCGTGGCATGGCATGCGGGCCGAGGCCGTGGCATGGCATGCGGGCCGAGGCCGTGGCATGGCATGTTGGGCGACGCCGTAGCAAGGCATGCGGTCCGAGGCCGTGGCATGTCATGCGGGCCGAGGCCGTGGCATGGCATGCGGGCCGAGGCCGTGGCATGGCATGTTGGGCGACGCCGTAGCAAGGCATGCGGGCCGAGGCCGTGGCATGTCATGCGGGCCGAGGCCGTGGCATGGCATGCGGGCCGAGGCCGTGGCATGGCAAGTTGGGCGGCGTCGTGGCAAGGCATGCGGGCCGAGGCCGTGGCATGTCATGCGGGCCGAGGCCGTGGCACGGCATGCGGGCCGAGGCCGTGGCACGTCATGCGGGCCGAGGCCGTGGCATGGCATGTTTGGCAACGCCGTGGCAAGACATGCGGGCTGTGGCATGGCATGGCATGCGGGCCGAGGCCGTGGCTCGACATGTTGGCCAAGGCTAAGGCATGGCACGCCGGGCAACGCGGTGGCATGGCATGCTGGGCAACGCGGTGGCAAGGCATGCGGGCCGAGGCCGTGGCATGGCATGTTGGGCAACGCCGCAGCAAGGCATGCGGGCCGAGGCCGTGGCATGGCATGCGGGCCGAGGCCGTGGCATGGCATGCGGGCCGTGGCCGTGGCATGGCATGTTGGGCGACGCCGTCGCAAGGCATGCGGGCCGAGGCCGTGGCATGGCATGTTTGGCAACGCCGTGGCAAGACATGCGGGCCGTGGCATGGCATGGCATGCGGGCCGAGGCCGTGGCACGGCATGCGGGCCGAGGCCGTGGCATGGCATGTTGGGCGACGCCGTAGCAAGGCATGCGGGCCGAGGCCGTGGCCGTGGCATGGCATGCGGGCCGTGGCCGTGGCATGGCATGGCATGCGGGCCGAGGCCGTGGCATGGCATGTTGGGCAACGCCGTGGCAAGGCATGCGGGCCGAGGCCGTGGCATGGCATGATGGCCGAGGCCGTGGCATGTCATGCGGGCCGAGGCCGTGGCATGGCATGTTGGGCGACGCCGTAGCAAGGCATGCGGTCCGAGGCCGTGGCATGTTATGCGGGCCGAGGCCGTGGCATGGCTTGTTGGGCGACGCCGTAGCAAGGCATGCAGGCCGAGGCCGTGGCATGTCATGCTGGCCAAGGCCAAGGCATGACATGGCATGGCATGCGGGCCGAGGCCGTGGCATGGCATGTTGGGCAACGCCGTGGCAAGGCATGCGGGCCGAGGCCGTGGCATGGCATGATGGCCGAGGCCGTGGCATGCCATGCTGGCCAAGGCTAAGGCATGGCATGCCGGGCAACGCGGTGGCATGGCATGCTGGGCAACGCCGTGGCAAGGCATGCGGGCCGAGGCCGTGGCATGGCATGTTGGGCAACGCCTTGGCAAGACATGCGGGCCGAGGCCGTGGCATGGCATGGCATGTTGGGCAACGCCTTGGCAAGGCATGCGGGCCGAGGCCGTGGCATGGCATGCTAGCCGAGGCCGTGGCATGGCATGTTGGGCGACGCCGTGGCAAGGCATGCGGGCCGAGGCCGTGGCATGGCATGCGGGCCGAGGCCGTGGCACTGCATGTTGGGCGACGCCGTAGCAAGGCATGCGGGCCGAGGCCGAGGCCGTGGCATGGCATGTTGACCGAGGCCAAGGCATGGCATGCCGGGCAACGCGGTGGCATGGCATGCGCGGCCGAGGCCGTGGCAAGGCATGCGGGCCGAGGCCGTGGCATGGCATGTTGGGCGACGCCGTGGCAAGGCATGCGGGCCGAGGCCGTGGCATGGCATGCGGGCCGAGGCCGTGGCACTGCATGTTGGGCGACGCCGTAGCAAGGCATGCGGGCCGAGGCCGAGGCTGTGGCATGGCATGTTGACCGAGGCCAAGGCATGGCATGCCGGGCAACGCGGTGGCATGGCATGCGCGGCCGAGGCCGTGGCAAGGCATGCGGGCCGAGGCCGTGGCATGGCATGTTGGGCGACGCCGTGGCAAGGCATGCGGGCCGAGGCCGTGGCATGGCATGCGGGCCGAGGCCGTGGCACTGCATGTTGGGCGACGCCGTAGCAAGGCATGCGGGCCGAGGCCGAGGCCGTGGCATGGCATGTTGACCGAGGCCAAGGCATGGCATGCCGGGCAACGCGGTGGCATGGCATGCGCGGCCGAGGCCGTGGCAAGGCATGCGGGCCGAGGCCGTGGCATGGCATGTT
>NW_028129277.1:16160000-16175000 GCF_055761805.1 Camellia sinensis | reverse complement strand
GGCATGCCATGTTGCTGGGCAAGGCCGTGGCATGGCATGCTGCTGGCCAAGGCCGTGGCATGACATGCTGGCCAAGGCCGGGGCATGGCAAGCTGCTGGCCAAGGTCGTGGCATGGCACGCTGCTGGCCAAGGCCGGGGCATGGCACGCTGCTGGCCAAGGCCGGGGCATGGCACGCTGCTGGCCAAGGCCGTGGCATGACAAGCTTGCCAAGGCCGGGGCATGGCATGCTGCTGGCCAAGGCTTTGGCATGCCATGCTGCTGGCCAAGGCCGGGGCATGGCATGCTGCGGGCCAAGGCTTTGGCATGCCATGCTGCTGGCCAAGGCCGTGGCATGACATGCTGCTGGCCAAGGCCGTGGCATGACATGCTGCTGGCCAAGGCCGGGGCATGGCATGCTGCTGGCCAAGGCCGTGGCATGGCATGCAGCTGGCCAAGGCCGGGGCATGGCATGCTGCTGGCCAAGGCCGTGGCATGGCATGCTGCTGGCCAAGGCCGTGGCATTGCATGCTGCTGGCCAAGGCCGTGGCATGGCATGCTGCTGGCCAAGGCCGGGGCATGGCATGCTGCTGGCCAAGGCCGTGGCATGGCATGCTGCTGGCCAAGGCCGTGGCATGGCATGCTTGCCAAGGCCAGGGCATGGCATGCTGCTGGCAAAGGCTTTGGCATGCCATGTTGCTGGCCAAGGCTGTGGCATGGCATGCTGGCCTAGGCCAACGTGCCCCCGCCACCACCGCGGGCAGCCACTCGACGCATCCCGTGCTTGGCTATGTAGTTTCGATGCCACAAGCCAAGCGATGGCATGTGCCAAGCGCCCGCCTAGGCATAGGCGTGGCCTGTGGCCTGGCCATGCTGGCCAGCCTTAAGGGAGGTGCCCCCCCCTTATAATAGCCTGTTAAGCCCTTTTCAATCTGGCAGGAGGAAACATCGACCATGTTTGAGGAGTCATAATGGGGTTTTTTTAAAAAGTAATGGTTTTTTGCGAAAACTTTCAACATGAAAGTTGTAGGAAATAATTTAATACACCATAAAAAAAATTATAAAAAAATATTTGGCCACCGGAAATATTTTATTTTAATTTATTTCGATTTTAATACTTAAAAAATAATAAAAATTACTAAAAATACTCAAAAAATTCTAGAAAAATTCCAACAATTATAAGATGAGGCACTAGTAATTATAGTAATTTTTTTAATTATTTTTTTATTTTTTATTTATTTTATTATAATTTTTATGAGTAAATAAATAATTAAAAAGCCCGACGAACGTGCAAAAACTCTTAGAGAAACCGAGCAAGCATCGGATAGCTCGAATGCAAATAACAAACGCAACAGGCAACTTCCGAGGGACATACTTTTCCCAACAAGCTTCCACTGGGGAAAGCACTAGCAACGTGTTCGCAAGTCAAAGCCAACCAAACGGCTATTACCCGAGGGACATGCATTTCGCAAGGCAACATATACGTAAGTCAAAGCCAAACCAAATGGCAATTACACGAGGGACAGGATTGCTTGCCAAGGGCGTGGCATGCGATGTTCTAGCCCAAGGCCAAGGCACGCCACGCTGCGGGACAAGGCCGTGGCATGGCATGCTGCTGGCCTAGGCCTTGGCATGGCATGCTGCTGGCTTTGGCTGGCCTGCCATGCCCGTGGCATCGCATGCTGCTGGCCTTGGCCTGGGCATGGCATGCGGCTGGCTTTGGCTGGCCTGCCTTGGCCGTGGCATGGCATGCTGCTGGCCTTGGCCTTGGCATGGCATGCTGCTGGCTTTGGCTGGCCTGCCATGACCGTGGCATGGCATGCTGCTGGCCTTGGCCTTGGCATGGCTTGCTGCTGGCTTTGGCTGGGCTGCCTTGGCCGTGGCATCTGTGGCATGGCATGCTGCTGGCCTAGGCCTTGGCATGACATGCTGCTGGCTTTGGCTGGCCTGCCACGACCGTGGCATCGCATGCTGCTGGCCTTGGCCTTGGCATGGCATGCTGCTGGCTTTGGCTGGGCTGCCTTGGCCGTGGCATGGCATGCTGCTGGGCTTGGCCTTGGCATGGCATGCTGCTGGCTTTGGCTGGGCTGCCTTGGCCTTGGCATGGCATGCTGCTGGCCTTGGCCTTGGCATGGCATGCTGCTGGCTTTGGCTGGGCTGCCTTGGCCGTGGCATGGCATGCTGCTGGCCTTGGCCTTGGCATGGCATGCTGCTGGCCTTGGCCTTGGCATGGCATGCTGCTGGCTTTGGTTGGCCTGCCTTGGCCGGGGCATGGCATGCTGCTGGCCTTGGCCTTGGCATGGCATGCTGCTGGCTTTGGCTGGCCTGCCTTGGCCGTGGCATGGCATGCTGCTGGCTTTGGCTTGCCTGCCTTGGCCGTGGCATGGCATGCTGCTGGCCTAGGCCTTGGCATGGCATGCTGCTGGCCTTGGCCTTGGCCTTGGCATGGCATGCTGCTGGCTTTGGCTGGCCTGCCTTGGCCGTGGCATGGCATGCTGCTGGCCTTGGCCTTGGCATGGCATGCTGCTGGCTTTGGCTAGGCTGCCTTGGCCGTGGCATGGCATGCTGCTGGCCTTGGCCTTGGCATGGCATGGTGCTGGCTTTGGCTGGGCAGCCTTGGCCGTGGCATGGCATGCTGCTGGCCTTGGCCTTGGCATGGCATGCTGCTGGCTTTGGCTGGGCTGCCTTGGCCGTGGCATGGCATGCTGCTGGCCTTGGCCTTGGCATGGCATGGTGCTGGCTTTGGCTGGGCAGCCTTGGCCGTGGCATGGCATGCTGCTGGCCTTGGCCTTGGCATGGCATGCTGCTGGCTTTGGCTGGGCTGCCTTGGCCGTGGCATGGCATGCTGCTGGCCTTGGCCTTGGCATGGCATGCTGCTGGCTTTGCCTGGGCTGCCTTGGCCGTGGCATGGCATGCTGCTGGCCTTGGCCTTGGCATGGCATGCTGCTGGCTTTGGCTGGCCTGCCTTGGCCGTGGCATGGCATGCTGCTGGACTTGGCCTTGGCATGGCATGCTGCTGGCTTTGGCTTGCCTGCCTTGGCCGTGGCATGGCATGCTGCTGGCCTAGGCCTTGGCATGGCATGCTGCTGGCTTTGGCTGGGCTGCCTTGGCCGTGGCATGGCATGCTGCTGGCCTTGGCCTTGGCATGGCATGCTGCTGGCTTTGGCTGGCCTGCCTTGGCCGTGGCATGGCATGCTGCTGGCCTTGGCCTTGGCATGGCATGCTGCTGGCTTTGGCTTGCCTGCCTTGGCCGTGGCATGGCATGCTGCTGGCCTTGGCCTTGGCATGGCATGCTGCTGGCTTTGGCTTGCCTGCCTTGGCCGTGGCATGGCATGCTGCTGGCCTAGGCCTTGGCATGGCATGCTGCTGGCTTTGGCTGGGCTGCCTTGGCCGTGGCATGGCATGCTGCTGGCCTTGGCCTTGGCATGGCATGCTGCTGGCTTGGGCTGGGCTGCCTTGGCTGTGGCATGGCATGCTGCTGGCCTAGGCCTTGGCATGGCATGCTGCTGGCTTTGGCTGGGCTGCCTTGGCCGTGGCATGGCATGCTGCTGGCTTTGGCTGGGCTGCCTTGGCCGTGGCATGGCATGCTGCTGGCCTTGGCCTTGGCCTTGGCATGGCATGCTGCTGGCTTTGGCTGGCCTGCCTTGGCCGTGGCATGGCATGCTGCTGGCCTTGGCCTTGGCATGGCATGCTGCTGGCTTTGGCTTGCCTGCCTTGGCCGTGGCATGGCATGCTGCTGGCCTAGGCCTTGGCATGGCATGCTGCTGGCTTTGGCTGGGCTGCCTTGGCCGTGGCATGGCATGCTGCTGGCCTTGGCCTTGGCATGGCATGCTGCTGGCTTTGGTTGGCCTGCCTTGGCCGTGGCATGGCATGCTGCTGGCTTTGGCTGGGCTGCCTTGGCCGTGGCATGGCATGCTGCTGGCCTAGGCCTTGGCATGGCATGCTGCTGGCTTTGGCTGGGCTGCCTTGGCCGTGGCATGGCATGCTGCTGGCCTTGGCCTTGGCATGGCATGCTGCTGGCTTTGGCTGGGCTGCCTTGGCCGTGGCATGGCATGCTGCTGGCCTTGGCCTTGGCATGGCATGCTGCTGGCTTGGGCTGGCCTGCCTTGGCCGTGGCATCCGTGGCATGGCATGCTGCTGGCCTAGGCCTTGGCATGGCATGCTGCTGGCTTTGGCTGGCCTGCCATGACCGTGGCATGGCATGCTGCTGGCCTTGGCCTTGGCATGGCATGCTGCTGGCTTTGGCTGGGCTGCCTTGGCCGTGGCATCTGTGGCATGGCATGCTGCTGGCCTAGGCCTTGGCATGGCATGCTGCTGGCTTTGGCTGGGCTGCCTTGGCCGTGGCATGGCATGCTGCTGGCCTAGGCCTTGGCATGGCATGCTGCTGGCTTTGGCTGGGCTGCCTTGGCCGTGGCATGGCATGCTGCTGGCCTTGGCCTTGGCATGGCATGCTGCTGGCTTTGGCTGGGCTGCCTTGGCCGTGGCATGGCATGCTGCTGGCCTTGGCCTTGGCATGGCATGCTGCTGGCTTGGGCTGGCCTGCCTTGGCCGTGGCATCCGTGGCATGGCATGCTGCTGGCCTAGGCCTTGGCATGGCATGCTGCTGGCTTTGGCTGGCCTGCCATGACCGTGGCATGGCATGCTGCTGGCCTTGGCCTTGGCATGGCATGCTGCTGGCTTTGGCTGGGCTGCCTTGGCCGTGGCATCTGTGGCATGGCATGCTGCTGGCCTAGGCCTTGGCATGGCATGCTGCTGGCTTTGGCTGGCCTGCCACGACCGTGGCATCGCATGCTGCTGGCCTTGGCCTTGGCATGGCATGCTGCTGGCTTTGGCTGGGCTGCCTTGGCCGTGGCATGGCATGCTGCTGGGCTTGGCCTTGGCATGGCATGCTGCTGGCTTTGGCTGGGCTGCCTTGGCCTTGGCATGGCATGCTGCTGGCCTTGGCCTTGGCATGGCATGCTGCTGGCTTTGGCTGGGCTGCCTTGGCCGTGGCATGGCATGCTGCTGGCCTTGGCCTTGGCATGGCATGCTGCTGGCCTTGGCCTTGGCATGGCATGCTGCTGGCTTTGGTTGGCCTGCCTTGGCCGGGGCATGGCATGCTGCTGGCCTTGGCCTTGGCATGGCATGCTGCTGGCTTTGGCTGGCCTGCCTTGGCCGTGGCATGGCATGCTGCTGGCTTTGGCTTGCCTGCCTTGGCCGTGGCATGGCATGCTGCTGGCCTAGGCCTTGGCATGGCATGCTGCTGGCCTTCGCCTTGGCCTTGGCATGGCATGCTGCTGGCTTTGGCTGGCCTGCCTTGGCCGTGGCATGGCATGCTGCTGGCCTTGGCCTTGGCATGGCATGCTGCTGGCTTTGGCTGGGCTGCCTTGGCCGTGGCATGGCATGCTGCTGGCCTTGGCCTTGGCATGGCATGGTGCTGGCTTTGGCTGGGCAGCCTTGGCCGTGGCATGGCATGCTGCTGGCCTTGGCCTTGGCATGGCATGCTGCTGGCTTTGGCTGGGCTGCCTTGGCCGTGGCATGGCATGCTGCTGGCCTTGGCCTTGGCATGGCATGCTGCTGGCTTTGCCTGGGCTGCCTTGGCCGTGGCATGGCATGCTGCTGGCCTTGGCCTTGGCATGGCATGCTGCTGGCTTTGGCTGGCCTGCCTTGGCCGTGGCATGGCATGCTGCTGGACTTGGCCTTGGCATGGCATGCTGCTGGCTTTGGCTTGCCTGCCTTGGCCGTGGCATGGCATGCTGCTGGCCTAGGCCTTGGCATGGCATGCTGCTGGCTTTGGCTGGGCTGCCTTGGCCGTGGCATGGCATGCTGCTGGCCTTGGCCTTGGCATGGCATGCTGCTGGCTTTGGCTGGCCTGCCTTGGCCGTGGCATGGCATGCTGCTGGCCTTGGCCTTGGCATGGCATGCTGCTGGCTTTGGCTTGCCTGCCTTGGCCGTGGCATGGCATGCTGCTGGCCTAGGCCTTGGCATGGCATGCTGCTGGCTTTGGCTGGGCTGCCATGCCCGTGGCATGGCATGCTGCTGGCCTTGGCCTTGGCATGGCATGCTGCTGGCTTTGGCTGGGCTGCCTTGGCCGTGGCATGGCATGCTGCTGGCCTTGGCCTTGGCATGGCATGCTGCTGGCTTTGGCTTGCCTGCCTTGGCCGTGGCATGGCATGCTGCTGGCCTAGGCCTTGGCATGGCATGCTGCTGGCTTTGGCTGGGCTGCCTTGGCCGTGGCATGGCATGCTGCTGGCCTTGGCCTTGGCATGGCATGCTGCTGGCTTGGGCTGGCTGCCTTGGCTGTGGCATGGCATGCTGCTGGCCTAGGCCTTGGCATGGCATGCTGCTGGCTTTGGCTGGGCTGCCTTGGCCGTGGCATGGCATGCTGCTGGCTTTGGCTGGGCTGCCTTGGCCGTGGCATGGCATGCTGCTGGCCTTGGCCTTGGCCTTGGCATGGCATGCTGCTGGCTTTGGCTGGCCTGCCTTGGCCGTGGCATGGCATGCTGCTGGCCTTGGCCTTGGCATGGCATGCTGCTGGCTTTGGCTTGCCTGCCTTGGCCGTGGCATGGCATGCTGCTGGCCTAGGCCTTGGCATGGCATGCTGCTGGCTTTGGCTGGGCTGCCTTGGCCGTGGCATGGCATGCTGCTGGCCTTGGCCTTGGCATGGCATGCTGCTGGCTTTGGTTGGCCTGCCTTGGCCGTGGCATGGCATGCTGCTGGCTTTGGCTGGGCTGCCTTGGCCGTGGCATGGCATGCTGCTGGCTTTGGCTGGGCTGCCTTCGCCGTGGCATGCCATGCTGCTGGCCTTGGCCTTGGGGCTGGGCTGCCTTGGCTGCGGTTCTTATCACTAGACGTGCGTTGCGTGCGAAGGCGTGCAAAGGCGTGCGCGACCATGCGCGCAACACGCGCACCGTGGTCAAAAGACCACGCGCGCGGTATTCGCACAGGCCACGCTGCCCACGCCGCTGGCATGCCAGGCCAGGCTGCCCTGGCCGGCCGCATGCCAGGCCGCCCAGGCCGTGCTGCCCAGGCCGGCTGCATGCCAGGCCGCCCAGGCCGTGCGCATGCCATGCCGTGCTGCCCACGCCGCGGGCATGCCAGGCCAGCTGCATGCCAGGCCGCCCAGGCCGTGCGCATGCCATGCCGTGCTGCCCACGCCGCGGGCATGCCAGGCCGGCTGCATGCCAGGCCGCCCAGGCCGTGCGCATGCCATGCCGTGCTGCCCATGCCGCGCGCATGCCAGGCCGCCCACGCCCGCGCGCATGCCACGCCATGCTGCCCAAGGCCGCGGCCAGGCCGCGCAAGGCCGCGCCCAGGCCGCCCAAGGCCGCGCCCAGGCCGCCCAAGGCCGCGCAAGGCCGCGCCCGAGCCGCCCAAGGCCGCGCCCAGGCCGCGCAAGGCCGCCCAAGGCCGCGGTCCAGGCCGCCCAAGGCCGCGGCCGAGCCGCCCCAGGCCGCAGCCCAGGCCGCGGTCGAGCCGCAGTGCATGTAACCCAAGGCCGCAGCCCAGGCCGCGCCCAACATGGGGCGTACCTGCCACTGCCTTGCCCTAGGCAAGGGAGGTGCCCCCACTTATAATAGCCTGTTAAGCCCTTTTCAATCTGGCAGGAGGAAACATCAAGCATGTTCGAGGAGTCATAATGGGGTTTTTTTAAAAAGTAATGGTTTTTTGCCAAAACTTTCAACATGAAAGTTGTAGGAAATAATTTAATACACCATAAAAAAAATTAAAAAAAATATTTTTTTACAGAAAATATTTTATTTTAATTTATTTCGATATTAATACTTAAAAAATAATAAAAATTAATAAAAATGTTCAAAAAATTATGGAAAAATTCCCATAATTAAAGGATGATTCACTAGTAATTATAGAAATTATTAAATTATTTTTTTCATTTTTTTTATTTTATTTTGATTTTTTTATGCCAAATAAGGGCTTTAAAAATTCGAAAAGCTACAGAAAAATTGCAAAAAAATAGGGAATGACATTTAAAATTGATTGTAGTGCATTTTTAATTGTTTTGCACGGTTTGGGTAAGATTATAAAAGAATCATGTTCAAAAAGATCGATCGAGGCGGTGGCACGCCATGGCCTTGGCCTTGGCCTTGGCCTTGGCCATGGCCTTGGCCATGCCTTGCACAGGGACTTGGCCTTGCCCACTGCCTTGGCCTTGGCTTTGGCCTTGGCCTTGGCCTTGGCATGGCATGGCATGCTCGCCGAGGCCGTGGCATGCCTTGCTGCTAGCCAAGGCCGTGGCGTGGCATGCTCGCCCAGCCCGTGGCATGCCGTGCTCGCCCAGCCCGTGGCACGCCATGTTGGCCCAAGGCATTGGCATGGCATGCCGGCCAAGGCATGCTGGCCAACGCTGCACAAGGCAGTGCCATGGCATGGCATGCTGACCAAGACCGTGCCATGGCATGCTGGGCGAGGCCGGGGCATGGCATGCTGGCCGAGGCCGTGGCTTGCCATGCCGCCACGGCCGTGGCATGCCGGGCAACGGACCGGCATGGCCCAGCCCGTGGCACGCCATGTTGGCCCAAGGCATTGGCATGGCATGCCGGCCAAGGCATGCTGGCCAACGCTGCGGCACGGCGTGCTGGACAAGGCGGTGCCATGGCATGGCATGCTGACCAAGACAGTGCCATGGCATGCTGGCCGAGGCCGTGGCATGGCATGCTGGCCGAGGCCGTGGCTTGCCATGCCGCCACGGCCGTGGCATGCTGGGCAACGGACCGGCATGGCATGCTGGCCGTGGCGGTGGCACGACATGCTGGCCAAGGCAGTGGCATGGCATGTTGGCCACGGCTAAGGCATGGCACGCTGTGGCATGGCACGCTGGCCAAGGCAGTCGCAAGGCATGCGGGCCGAGGCCGCGGCACTGCCCGCTGGGCAACGCGGTGGCATGGCATGCTGGGCAACGCCGTGGCAAGGCATGCGGGCCGAGGCCTTGGCATGGCATGCTGGCCGAGGCCGTGGCATGGCATGCGGGCCGAGGCCGTGGCAAGGCATGCGGGCCGAGGCCGTGGCATGGCATGCGGGCCGAGGCCGTGGCATGGCATGGCATGCGGGCCGAGGCCGTGGCATGGCATGCGGGCCGAGGCCGTGGCGTGGCATGGCATGGCATGTTGGGCAACGCCGTGGCAAGACATGCGGGCCGAGGCCGTGGCATGGCATGTTGGGCAACGCCCTGGCAAGCCATGCGGGCCGAGGCCGTGGCGTGGCATGTTGGCCAAGGCTAAGGCATGGCACGCCGGGCAACGCGGTGCATTGGCATGCTGGGCAGCGCGGTGGCAAGGCATGGGGGCCGAGGCCGTGGCATGGCATGTTGGGCAACGCCGTGGCAAGACATGCGGGCCGAGGCCGTGGCATGGCATGCGGGCCGAGGCCGTCCGTGGCATGGCATGCGGGCCGAGGCCGTGGCACGACATGTTGGCCAAGGCTAAGGCATGGCACGCCGGGCAACGCGGTGGCATGGCATGCTGGGCAACGCGGTGGCAAGGCATGCGGGCCGAGGCCGTGGCATGGCATGTTGGGCAACGCCGTAGAAGGGCATGCGGGCCGAGGCCGTGGCATGGCATGCGGGCCGAGGCCGTGGCATGGCATGTTGGGCGACGCCGTAGCAAGGCATGCGGGCCGAGGCCGTGGCATGTCATGCGGGCCGAGGCCGTGGCATGGCATGCGGGCCGAGGCCGTGGCATGGCATGTTGGCCGAGGCCGTGGCAAGGCATGCGGGCCGAGGCCGTGGCATGGCATGTTTGGCAACGCCGTGGCAAGACATGCGGGCCGTGGCATGGCATGGCATGCGGGCCGAGGCCTTGGCACGACATGTTGGCCAAGGCTAAGGCATGGCACGCCGGGCAACGCGGTGGCATGGCACGCCGGGCAACGCGGTGGCAAGGCATGCGGGCCGGGGCCGTGGCATGGCATGTTGGGCGACGCCGTGGCAAGGCATGCGGTCCGAGGCCGTGGCATGTCATGCGGGCCGAGGCCATGGCATGGCATGCGGGCCGAGGCCGTGGCATGGCATGTTGGGCGACGCCGTAGCAAGGCATGCGGGCCGAGGCCGTGGCATGTCATGCGAGCCGAGGCCGTGGCATGGCATGCGGGCCGAGGCCGTGGCATGGCAAGTTGGGCGACGTCGTGGCAATGCATGCGGGCCGAGGCCGTGGCATGTCACGCGGGCCGAGGCCGTGGCATGGCATGCGGGCAGAGGCCGTGGCATGGCATGTTGGGCGACGCCGTCGCAAGGCATGCGGGCCGAGGCCGTGGCATGGCATGCGGGCCGAGGCCGTGGCATGGCATGTTGGGCGACGCCGTAGCAAGGCATGCGGGCCGAGGCCGTGGCGTGTCATGGCATGTTGGGCGACGCCGTAGCAAGGCATGCGGGCCGAGGCCGTGGCATGGCATGTTTGGCAACGCCGTGGCAAGACATGAGGGCCGTGGCATGGCATGGCATGCGGGCCGAGGCCGTGGCACGACATGTTGGCCAAGGCTAAGGCATGGCACGCCGGGCAACGCGGTGGCATGGCATGCTGGGCAACGCGGTGGCAAGGCATGCGGGCCGGGGCCGTGGCATGGCATGTTGGCCAACGTCGTAGCAAGGCATGCGGGCCGAGGCCGAGGCCGTGGCACGGCATGCGGTCCGAGGCCGTGGCACGGCATGCGGTCCGACGCCGTAGCAAGGCATGCGGTCCGAGGCCGTGGCATGTCATGCGGGCCGAGGCCGTGGCATGGCATGTTGGGCGACGCCGTAGCAAGGCATGCGGGCCGAGGCCGTGCCGTGGCATGCGGGCCGAGGCCGTGGCATGGCATGCGGGCCGAGGCCGTGGCATGGCATGTTGGGCGACGCCGTAGCAAGGCATGCGGGCCAAGGCCGTGGCCTGGCATGCGGGCCGAGGCCGTGGCATGGCATGCGGGCCGAGGCCGTGGCATGGCATGTTGGGCGACGCCGTCGCAAGGCATGCGGGCCGAGGCCGTGGCATGGCATGCGGGCCGAGGCCGTGGCATGGCATGCGGGCCGAGGCCGTGGCATGGCAAGTTGGGCGACGTCGTGGCAAGGCATGCGGGCCGAGGCCGTGGCATGGCATGCGGGCCGAGGCCGTGGAAAGGCATGTTGGGCGACGCCGTAGCAAGGCATGCGGGCCGAGGCCGTGGCATGGCATGCGGGCCGAGGCCGTGGCATGGCATGTTGGGCGACGCCGTAGCAAGGCATGCGGTCCGAGGCCGTGGCATGTCATGCGGGCCGAGGCCGTGGCATGGCATGCGGGCCGAGGCCGTGGCATGGCAAGTTGGGCGACGTCGTGGCAAGGCATGCGGGCCGAGGCCGTGGCAGGTCATGCGGGCCGAGGCCGTGGCTTGGCATGCGGGCCGAGGCCGTGGCAAGGCATGTTGGGCGACGCCGTAGCAAGGCATGCGGGCCGAGGCCGTGGCACGTCATGCGGGCCGAGGCCGTGGCATGGCATGTTTGGCAACGCCGTGGCAAGACATGCGGGCCGTGGCATGGCATGGCATGCGGGCCGAGGCCGTGGCTCGACATGTTGGCCAAGGCTAAGGCATGGCACGCCGGGCAACGCGGTGGCATGGCATGCTGGGCAACGCGGTGGCAAGGCATGCGGGCGGAGGCCGTGGCATGGCATGCGGGCGGAGGCCGGGGCATGGCATGCGGGCCGTGGCCGTGGCATGGCATGTTGGGCGACGCCGTCGCAAGGCATGCGGGCCGAGGCCGTGGCATGGCATGTTTGGCAACGCCGTGGCAAGACATGCGGGCCGAGGCCGTGGCATGGCATGCGGGCCGAGGCCGTCCGTGGCATGGCATGCGGGCCGAGGCCGTGGCACGACATGTTGGCCAAGGCTAAGGCATGGCACGCCGGGCAACGCGGTGGCATGGCATGCTGGGCAACGCGGTGGCAAGGCATGCGGGCCGAGGCCGTGGCATGGCATGTTGGGCAACGCCGTAGAAGGGCATGCGGGCCGAGGCCGTGGCATGGCATGCGGGCCGAGGCCGTGGCATGGCATGTTGGGCGACGCCGTAGCAAGGCATGCGGGCCGAGGCCGTGGCATGCCATGCGGGCCGAGGCCGTGGCATGGCATGCGGGCCGAGGCCGTGGCATGGCATGTTGGCCGAGGCCGTAGCAAGGCATGCGGGCCGAGGCCGTGGCCGTGGCATGGCATGCGGGCCGTGGCCGTGGCATGGCATGGCATGCGGGCCGAGGCCGTGGCATGGCATGTTGGGCAACGCCGTGGCAGGGCATGCAGGCCGAGGTCGTGGCATGGCATGATGGCCGAGGCCGTGGCATGTCATGCGGGCCGAGGCCGTGGCATGGCATGCGGGCCGAGGCCGTGGCATGGCATGTTGGGCGACGCCGTAGCAAGGCATGCGGTCCGAGGCCGTGGCATGTCATGCGGGCCGAGGCCGTGGCATGGCTTGTTGGGCGACGCCGTAGCAAGGCATGCGGGCCGAGGCCGTGGCATGTCATGCTGGCCAAGGCCAAGGCATGGCATGGCATGGCATGCGGGCCGAGGCCGTGGCATGGCATGTTGGGCAACGCCGTGGCAAGGCATGCGGGCCGAGGCCGTGGCATGGCATGATGGCCGAGGCCGTGGCATGCCATGCTGGCCAAGCCTAAGGCATGGCATGCCGGGCAACGCGGTGGCATGGCATGCTGGGCAACGCCGTGGCAGGGCATGCGGGCCGAGGCCGTGGCATGGCATGTTGGGCAACGCCTTGGCAAGACATGCGGGCCGAGGCCGTGGCATGGCATGGCATGTTGGGCAACGCCTTGGCAAGGCATGCGGGCCGAGGCCGTGGCATGGCATGCTAGCCGAGGCCGTGGCATGGCATGTTGGGCGACGCCGTGGCAAGGCATGCGGGCCGAGGCCGTGGCATGGCATGCGGGCCGAGGCCGTGGCACTTCATGTTGGGCGACGCCGTAGCAAGGCATGCGGGCCGAGGCCGAGGCCGTGGCATGGCATGTTGACCGAGGCCAAGGCATGGCATGCCGGGCAACGCGGTGGCATGGCATGCGCGGCCGAGGCCGTGGCAAGGCATGCGGGCCGAGGCCGTGGCATGGCATGTTGGGCGACGCCGTGGCAAGGCATGCGGTCCGAGGCCGTGGCATGGCATGCGGGCCGAGGCCGTGGCACTGCATGTTGGGCGACGCCGTAGCAAGGCATGCGGGCCGAGGCCGAGGCCGTGGCATGGCATGTTGACCGAGGCCAAGGCATGGCATGCCGGGCAACGCGGTGGCATGGCATGCGCGGCCGAGGCCGTGGCAAGGCATGCGGGCCGAGGCCGTGGCATGGCATGTTGGGCGACGCCGTGGCAAGGCATGCGGGCCGAGGCCGTGGCATGGCATGCGGGCCGAGGCCGTGGCATTGCATGTTGGGCGACGCCGTAGCAAGGCCTGCGGGCCGAGGCCGTGGCATGGCATGTTGGGCGACGCCGTAGCAAGGCATGCGGGCCGAGGCCGAGGCCGTGGCATGGCATGTTGACCGAGGCCAAGGCATGGCATGCCGGGCAACGCGGTGGCATGGCATGCGCGACCGAGGCCGTGGCAAGGCATGCGTGCCGAGGCCGTGGCATGGCATGCGGGCGGAGGCCGGGGCATGGCATGCGGGCCGTGGCCGTGGCATGGCATGTTGGGCGACGCCGTCGCAAGGCATGCGGGCCGAGGCCGTGGCATGGCATGTTTGGCAACGCCGTGGCAAGACATGCGGGCCGAGGCCGTGGCATGGCATGCGGGCCGAGGCCGTCCGTGGCATGGCATGCGGGCCGAGGCCGTGGCACGACATGTTGGCCAAGGCTAAGGCATGGCACGCCGGGCAACGCGGTGGCATGGCATGCTGGGCAACGCGGTGGCAAGGCATGCGGGCCGAGGCCGTGGCATGGCATGTTGGGCAACGCCGTAGAAGGGCATGCGGGCCGAGGCCGTGGCATGGCATGCGGGCCGAGGCCGTGGCATGGCATGTTGGGCGACGCCGTAGCAAGGCATGCGGGCCGAGGCCGTGGCATGCCATGCGGGCCGAGGCCGTGGCATGGCATGCGGGCCGAGGCCGTGGCATGGCATGTTGGCCGAGGCCGTAGCAAGGCATGCGGGCCGAGGCCGTGGCCGTGGCATGGCATGCGGGCCGTGGCCGTGGCATGGCATGGCATGCGGGCCGAGGCCGTGGCATGGCATGTTGGGCAACGCCGTGGCAGGGCATGCAGGCCGAGGTCGTGGCATGGCATGATGGCCGAGGCCGTGGCATGTCATGCGGGCCGAGGCCGTGGCATGGCATGCGGGCCGAGGCCGTGGCATGGCATGTTGGGCGACGCCGTAGCAAGGCATGCGGTCCGAGGCCGTGGCATGTCATGCGGGCCGAGGCCGTGGCATGGCTTGTTGGGCGACGCCGTAGCAAGGCATGCGGGCCGAGGCCGTGGCATGTCATGCTGGCCAAGGCCAAGGCATGGCATGGCATGGCATGCGGGCCGAGGCCGTGGCATGGCATGTTGGGCAACGCCGTGGCAAGGCATGCGGGCCGAGGCCGTGGCATGGCATGATGGCCGAGGCCGTGGCATGCCATGCTGGCCAAGCCTAAGGCATGGCATGCCGGGCAACGCGGTGGCATGGCATGCTGGGCAACGCCGTGGCAGGGCATGCGGGCCGAGGCCGTGGCATGGCATGTTGGGCAACGCCTTGGCAAGACATGCGGGCCGAGGCCGTGGCATGGCATGGCATGTTGGGCAACGCCTTGGCAAGGCATGCGGGCCGAGGCCGTGGCATGGCATGCTAGCCGAGGCCGTGGCATGGCATGTTGGGCGACGCCGTGGCAAGGCATGCGGGCCGAGGCCGTGGCATGGCATGCGGGCCGAGGCCGTGGCACTTCATGTTGGGCGACGCCGTAGCAAGGCATGCGGGCCGAGGCCGAGGCCGTGGCATGGCATGTTGACCGAGGCCAAGGCATGGCATGCCGGGCAACGCGGTGGCATGGCATGCGCGGCCGAGGCCGTGGCAAGGCATGCGGGCCGAGGCCGTGGCATGGCATGTTGGGCGACGCCGTGGCA
>NW_028129277.1:16140000-16150000 GCF_055761805.1 Camellia sinensis | reverse complement strand
GCATGCTGATGGCCGAGGACGTGGCAAGGCATGCTGATGGCCGAGGCCGTGTCATGGCATGCCATGCTGCTGGACAAGGCCGTGGCAAGGCATGCTGCTGGCCAAGGCGTTGGCATGGCATGCTGCTGCTGACCAAGGCTTGGGCTTGCCATGCTGCAGGCCAAGGCCGCGGCATGGCATGCTGCCGGCCAAGGCCGCGGCATGGCATGCTGCTGGCCAAGGCTTTGGCATGCCATGTTGCTGGGCAAGGCCGTGGCATGGCATGCTGCTGGCCAAGGCCGTGGCATGACATGCTGGCCAAGGCCGGGGCATGGCAAGCTGCTGGCCAAGGTCGTGGCATGGCACGCTGCTGGCCAAGGCCGGGGCATGGCACGCTGCTGGCCAAGGCCGGGGCATGGCACGCTGCTGGCCAAGGCCGTGGCATGACAAGCTTGCCAAGGCCGGGGCATGGCATGCTGCTGGCCAAGGCTTTGGCATGCCATGCTGCTGGCCAAGGCCGGGGCATGGCATGCTGCGGGCCAAGGCTTTGGCATGCCATGCTGCTGGCCAAGGCCGTGGCATGACATGCTGCTGGCCAAGGCCGTGGCATGACATGCTGCTGGCCAAGGCCGGGGCATGGCATGCTGCTGGCCAAGGCCGTGGCATGGCATGCAGCTGGCCAAGGCCGGGGCATGGCATGCTGCTGGCCAAGGCCGTGGCATGGCATGCTGCTGGCCAAGGCCGTGGCATGGCATGCTGCTGGCCAAGGCCGGGGCATTGCATGCTGCTGGCCAAGGCCGTGGCATGGCATGCTGCTGGCCAAGGCCGGGGCATGGCATGCTGCTGGCCAAGGCCGTGGCATGGCATGCTGCTGGCCAAGGCCGTGGCATGGCATGCTTGCCAAGGCCAGGGCATGGCATGCTGCTGGCAAAGGCTTTGGCATGCCATGTTGCTGGCCAAGGCTGTGGCATGGCATGCTGGCCTAGGCCAACGTGCCCCCGCCACCACCGCGGGCAGCCACTCGACGCATCCCGTGCTTGGCTATGTAGTTTCTATGCCACAAGCCAAGCGATGGCATGTGCCAAGCGCCCGCCTAGGCATAGGCGTGGCCTGTGGCCTGGCCATGCTGGCCAGCCTTAAGGGAGGTGCCCCCCCCTTATAATAGCCTGTTAAGCCCTTTTCAATCTGGCAGGAGGAAACATCGACCATGTTTGAGGAGTCATAATGGGGTTTTTTTAAAAAGTAATGGTTTTTTGCCAAAACTTTCAACATGAAAGTTGTAGGAAATAATTTAATACACCATAAAAAAAATTATAAAAAAATATTTGGCCACCGGAAATATTTTATTTTAATTTATTTCGATTTTAATACTTAAAAAATAATAAAAATTACTAAAAATACTCAAAAAATTCTAGAAAAATTCCAACAATTATAAGATGAGGCACTAGTAATTATAGTAATTTTTTTAATTATTTTTTTATTTTTTATTTATTTTATTATAATTTTTATGAGTAAATAAATAATTAAAAAGCCCGACGAACGTGCAAAAACTCTTAGAGAAACCGAGCAAGCATCGGATAGCTCGAATGCAAATAACAAACGCAACAGGCAACTTCCGAGGGACATACTTTTCCCAACAAGCTTCCACTGGGGAAAGCACTAGCAACGTGTTCGCAAGTCAAAGCCAACCAAACGGCTATTACCCGAGGGACATGAATTTCGCAAGGCAACATATACGTAAGTCAAAGCCAAACCAAATGGCAATTACACGAGGGACAGGATTGCTTGCCAAGGGCGTGGCATGCGATGTTCTAGCCCAAGGCCAAGGCACGCCACGCTGCGGGACAAGGCCGTGGCATGGCATGCTGCTGGCCTAGGCCTTGGCATGGCATGCTGCTGGCTTTGGCTGGCCTGCCATGCCCGTGGCATCGCATGCTGCTGGCCTTGGCCTGGGCATGGCATGCGGCTGGCTTTGGCTGGCCTGCCTTGGCCGTGGCATGGCATGCTGCTGGCCTTGGCCTTGGCATGGCATGCTGCTGGCTTTGGCTGGCCTGCCTTGGCCGTGCATGGCATGCTGCTGGCTTGGGCTGGGCTGCCTTGGCCGTGGCATGGCATGCTGCTGGCCTAGGCCTTGGCATGGCATGCTGCTGGCTTTGGCTGGGCTGCCTTGGCCGTGGCATGGCATGCTGCTGGCCTTGGCCTTGGCATGGCATGCTGCTGGCTTTGGCTGGGCTGCCTTGGCCGTGGCATGGCATGCTGCTGGCCTAGGCCTTGGCATGGCATGCTGCTGGCTTTGGCTGGGCAGCCTTGGCCGTGGCATGGCATGCTGCTGGCCTTGGCCTTGGCATGGCATGCTGCTGGCTTTGGCTGGGCTGCCTTGGCCGTGGCATGGCATGCTACTGGCCTTGGCCGTGGCATGGCATGCTGCTGGCCTTGGCCTTGGCATGGCATGCTGCTGGCTTGGGCTGGCCTGCCTTGGCCGTGGCATCTGTGGCATGGCATGCTGCTGGCCTAGGCCTTGGCATGGCATGCTGCTGGCTTTGGCTGGCCTGCCATGACCGTGGCATGGCATGCTGCTGGCCTTGGCCTTGGCATGGCATGCTGCTGGCTTTGGCTGGGCTGCCTTGGCCGTGGCATCTGTGGCATGGCATGCTGCTGGCCTAGGCCTTGGCATGGCATGCTGCTGGCTTTGGCTGGCCTGCCATGACCGTGGCATCGCATGCTGCTGGCCTTGGCCTTGGCATGGCATGCTGCTGGCTTTGGCTGGGCTGCCTTGGCCGTGGCACGGCATGCTGCTGGCCTTGGCCTTGGCATGGCATGCTGCTGGCTTGGGCTGGGCTGCCTTGGCTGTGGCATGGCATGCTGCTGGCCTAGGCCTTGGCATGGCATGCTGCTGGCTTTGGCTGGGCTGCCTTGGCCGTGGCATGGCATGCTGCTGGCTTTGGCTGGGCTGCCTTGGCCGTGGCATGGCATGCTGCTGGCCTTGGCCTTGGCATGGCATGCTGCTGGCTTTGGCTGGCCTGCCTTGGCCGTGGCATGGCATGCTGCTGGCCTTGGCCTTGGCATGGCATGCTGCTGGCCTGGGCTGGGCTGCCTTGGCCGTGGCATGGCATGCTGCTGGCCTTGGCCTAGGCATGGCATGCTGCTGGCTTTGGCTTGCCTGCCTTGGCCGTGGCATGGCATGCTGCTGGCCTAGGCCTTGGCATGGCATGCTGCTGGCTTTGGCTGGGCTGCCTTGGCCGTGGCATGGCATGCTGCTGGCCTAGGCCTTGGCATGGCATGCTGCTGGCTTTGGCTGGGCTGCCTTGGCCGTGGCATGGCATGCTGCTGGCCTTGGCCTTGGCATGGCATGCTGCTGGCCTTGGCCTTGGCATGGCATGCTGCTGGCTTTGGCTGGGCTGCCTTGGCCGTGGCATGGCATGCTGCTGGCCTTGGCCTTGGCATGGCATGCTGCTGGCTTGGGCTGGCCTGCCTTGGCCGTGGCATCCGTGGCATGGCATGCTGCTGGCCTAGGCCTTGGCATGGCATGCTGCTGGCTTTGGCTGGCCTGCCATGACCGTGGCATGGCATG
This sequence comes from Camellia sinensis, assembly GCF_055761805.1. Classification (NCBI taxonomy): domain Eukaryota; kingdom Viridiplantae; phylum Streptophyta; class Magnoliopsida; order Ericales; family Theaceae; genus Camellia; species Camellia sinensis. The sequence goes on along the minus strand of NW_028129277.1, from coordinate 16,146,450 downwards.
CTGCTGGCCTTGGCCTTGGCATGGCATGCTGCTGGCTTTGGCTGGGCTGCCTTGGCCGTGGCATCTGTGGCATGGCATGCTGCTGGCCTAGGCCTTGGCATGGCATGCTGCTGGCTTTGGCTGGCCTGCCACGACCGTGGCATCGCATGCTGCTGGCCTTGGCCTTGGCATGGCATGCTGCTGGCTTTGGCTGGGCTGCCTTGGCCGTGGCATGGCATGCTGCTGGGCTTGGCCTTGGCATGGCATGCTGCTGGCTTTGGCTGGGCTGCCTTGGCCTTGGCATGGCATGCTGCTGGCCTTGGCCTTGGCATGGCATGCTGCTGGCTTTGGCTGGGCTGCCTTGGCCGTGGCATGGCATGCTGCTGGCCTTGGCCTTGGCATGGCATGCTGCTGGCCTTGGCCTTGGCATGGCATGCTGCTGGCTTTGGTTGGCCTGCCTTGGCCGGGGCATGGCATGCTGCTGGCCTTGGCCTTGGCATGGCATGCTGCTGGCTTTGGCTGGCCTGCCTTGGCCGTGGCATGGCATGCTGCTGGCTTTGGCTTGCCTGCCTTGGCCGTGGCATGGCATGCTGCTGGCCTAGGCCTTGGCATGGCATGCTGCTGGCTTTGGCTGGGCTGCCTTGGCCGTGGCATGGGATGCTGCTGGCCTTGGCCTTGGCATGGCATGCTGCTGGCTTTGGCTTGCCTGCCTTGGCCGTGGCATGGCATGCTGCTGGCCTAGGCCTTGGCATGGCATGCTGCTGGCTTTGGCTGGGCTGCCTTGGCCGTGGCATGGCATGCTGCTGGCCTTGGCCTTGGCATGGCATGCTGCTGGCTTTGGCTGGGCTGCCTTGGCCGTGGCATGGCATGCTGCTGGCCTTGGCCTTGGCATGGCATGCTGCTGGCCTGGGCTGGCCTGCCTTGGCCGTGGCATCTGTGGCATGGCATGCTGCTGGCCTAGGCCTTGGCATGGCATGCTGCTGGCTTTGGCTGGGCTGCCTTGGCCGTGGCATCTGTGGCATGGCATGCTGCTGGCCTAGGCCTTGGCATGGCATGCTGCTGGCTTTGGCTGGCCTGCCATGACCGTGGCATCGCATGCTGCTGGCCTTGGCCTTGGCATGGCATGCTGCTGGCTTTGGCTGGGCTGCCTTGGCCGTGGCATGGCATTCTGCTGGCCTTGGCCTTGGCATGGCATGCTGCTGGCTTGGGCTGGGCTGCCTTGGCTGTGGCATGGCATGCTGCTGGCCTAGGCCTTGGCATGGCATGCTGCTGGCTTTGGCTGGGCTGCCTTGGCCGTGGCATGGCATGCTGCTGGCTTTGGCTGGGCTGCCTTGGCCGTGGCATGGCATGCTGCTGGCCTTGGCCTTGGCCTTGGCATGGCATGCTGCTGGCTTTGGCTGGCCTGCCTTGGCCGTGGCATGGCATGCTACTGGCCTTGGCCTTGGCATGGCATGCTGCTGGCTTTGGCTGGGCTGCCTTGGCCGTGGCATGGCATGCTGCTGGCCTTGGCCTTGGCATGGCATGGTGCTGGCTTTGGCTGGGCAGCCTTGGCCGTGGCATGGCATGCTGCTGGCCTTGGCCTTGGCATGGCATGCTGCTGGCTTTGGCTGGGCTGCCTTGGCCGTGGCATGGCATGCTGCTGGCCTTGGCCTTGGCATGGCATGCTGCTGGCTTTGCCTGGGCTGCCTTGGCCGTGGCATGGCATGCTGCTGGCCTTGGCCTTGGCATGGCATGCTGCTGGCTTTGGCTGGCCTGCCTTGGCCGTGGCATGGCATGCTGCTGGACTTGGCCTTGGCATGGCATGCTGCTGGCTTTGGCTTGCCTGCCTTGGCCGTGGCATGGCATGCTGCTGGCCTAGGCCTTGGCATGGCATGCTGCTGGCTTTGGCTGGGCTGCCTTGGCCGTGGCATGGCATGCTGCTGGCCTTGGCCTTGGCATGGCATGCTGCTGGCTTTGGCTGGCCTGCCTTGGCCGTGGCATGGCATGCTGCTGGCCTTGGCCTTGGCATGGCATGCTGCTGGCTTTGGCTTGCCTGCCTTGGCCGTGGCATGGCATGCTGCTGGCCTAGGCCTTGGCATGGCATGCTGCTGGCTTTGGCTGGGCTGCCATGCCCGTGGCATGGCATGCTGCTGGCCTTGGCCTTGGCATGGCATGCTGCTGGCTTTGGCTGGGCTGCCTTGGCCGTGGCATGGCATGCTGCTGGCCTTGGCCTTGGCATGGCATGCTGCTGGCTTTGGCTGGGCTGCCTTGGCCGTGGCATGGCATGCTGCTGGCCTTGGCCTTGGCATGGCATGCTGCTGGCTTGGGCTGGCCTGCCTTGGCCGTGGCATCCGTGGCATGGCATGCTGCTGGCCTAGGCCTTGGCATGGCATGCTGCTGGCTTTGGCTGGCCTGCCATGACCGTGGCATGGCATGCTGCTGGCCTTGGCCTTGGCATGGCATGCTGCTGGCTTTGGCTGGGCTGCCTTGGCCGGGGCATCTGTGGCATGGCATGCTGCTGGCCTAGGCCTTGGCATGGCATGCTGCTGGCTTTGGCTGGCCTGCCACGACCGTGGCATCGCATGCTGCTGGCCTTGGCCTTGGCATGGCATGCTGCTGGCTTTGGCTGGGCTGCCTTGGCCGTGGCATGGCATGCTGCTGGGCTTGGCCTTGGCATGGCATGCTGCTGGCTTTGGCTGGGCTGCCTTGGCCTTGGCATGGCATGCTGCTGGCCTTGGCCTTGGCATGGCATGCTGCTGGCTTTGGCTGGGCTGCCTTGGCCGTGGCATGGCATGCTGCTGGCCTTGGCCTTGGCATGGCATGCTGCTGGCCTTGGCCTTGGCATGGCATGCTGCTGGCTTTGGTTGGCCTGCCTTGGCCGGGGCATGGCATGCTGCTGGCCTTGGCCTTGGCATGGCATGCTGCTGGCTTTGGCTGGCCTGCCTTGGCCGTGGCATGGCATGCTGCTGGCTTTGGCTTGCCTGCCTTGGCCGTGGCATGGCATGCTGCTGGCCTAGGCCTTGGCATGGCATGCTGCTGGCTTTGGCTGGGCTGCCTTGGCCGTGGCATGGGATGCTGCTGGCCTTGGCCTTGGCATGGCATGCTGCTGGCTTTGGCTTGCCTGCCTTGGCCGTGGCATGGCATGCTGCTGGCCTAGGCCTTGGCATGGCATGCTGCTGGCTTTGGCTGGGCTGCCTTGGCCGTGGCATGGCATGCTGCTGGCCTTGGCCTTGGCATGGCATGCTGCTGGCTTTGGCTGGGCTGCCTTGGCCGTGGCATGGCATGCTGCTGGCCTTGGCCTTGGCATGGCATGCTGCTGGCTTGGGCTGGCCTGCCTTGGCCGTGGCATCTGTGGCATGGCATGCTGCTGGCCTAGGCCTTGGCATGGCATGCTGCTGGCTTTGGCTGGGCTGCCTTGGCCGTGGCATCTGTGGCATGGCATGCTGCTGGCCTAGGCCTTGGCATGGCATGCTGCTGGCTTTGGCTGGCCTGCCATGACCGTGGCATCGCATGCTGCTGGCCTTGGCCTTGGCATGGCATGCTGCTGGCTTTGGCTGGGCTGCCTTGGCCGTGGCATGGCATGCTGCTGGCCTTGGCCTTGGCATGGCATGCTGCTGGCTTGGGCTGGGCTGCCTTGGCTGTGGCATGGCATGCTGCTGGCCTAGGCCTTGGCATGGCATGCTGCTGGCTTTGGCTGGGCTGCCTTGGCCGTGGCATGGCATGCTGCTGGCTTTGGCTGGGCTGCCTTGGCCGTGGCATGGCATGCTGCTGGCTTTGGCTGGGCTGCCTTCGCCGTGGCATGCCATGCTGCTGGCCTTGGCCTTGGGGCTGGGCTGCCTTGGCTGCGGTTCTTATCACTAGACGTGCGTTGCGTGCGAAGGCGTGCAAAGGCGTGCGCGACCATGCGCGCAACACGCGCACCGTGGTCAAAAGACCACGCGCGCGGTATTCGCACAGGCCACGCTGCCCACGCCGCTGGCATGCCAGGCCAGGCTGCCCTGGCCGGCCGCATGCCAGGCCGCCCAGGCCGTGCGCATGCCAGGCCGTGCTGCCCAGGCCGGCTGCATGCCAGGCCGCCCAGGCCGTGCGCATGCCATGCCGTGCTGCCCACGCCGCGGGCATGCCAGGCCAGCTGCATGCCAGGCCGCCCAGGCCGTGCGCATGCCATGCCGTGCTGCCCACGCCGCGGGCATGCCAGGCCGGCTGCATGCCAGGCCGCCCAGGCCGTGCGCATGCCATGCCGTGCTGCCCATGCCGCGCGCATGCCAGGCCGCCCACGCCCGCGCGCATGCCACGCCATGCTGCCCAAGGCCGCGGCCAGGCCGCCCAAGGCCGCGCCCAGGCCGCCCAAGGCCGCGCAAGGCCGCGCCCAGGCCGCGCAAGGCCGCGCCCGAGCCGCCCAAGGCCGCGCCCAGGCCGCGCAAGGCCGCCCAAGGCCGCGGTCCAGGCCGCCCAAGGCCGCGGCCGAGCCGCCCCAGGCCGCAGCCCAGGCCGCGGTCGAGCCGCAGTGCATGTAACCCAAGGCCGCAGCCCAGGCCGCGCCCAACATGGGGCGTACCTGCCACTGCCTTGCCCTGGGCAAGGGAGGTGCCCCCCCCTTATAATAGCCTGTTAAGCCCTTTTCAATCTGGCAGGAGGAAACATCAAGCATGTTCGAGGAGTCATAATGGGGTTTTTTTAAAAAGTAATGGTTTTTTGCCAAAACTTTCAACATGAAAGTTGTAGGAAATAATTTAATACACCATAAAAAAAATTAAAAAAAATATTTTTTTACAGAAAATATTTTATTTTAATTTATTTCGATATTAATACTTAAAAAATAATAAAAATTAATAAAAATGTTCAAAAAATTATGGAAAAATTCCCATAATTAAAGGATGATTCACTAGTAATTATAGAAATTATTAAATTATTTTTTTCATTTTTTTTATTTTATTTTGATTTTTTTATGCCAAATAAGGGCTTTAAAAATTCGAAAAGCTACAGAAAAATTGCAAAAAAATAGGGAATGACATTTAAAATTGATTGTAGTGCATTTTTAATTGTGTTGCACGGTTTGGGTAAGATTATAAAAGAATCATGTTCAAAAAGATCGATCGAGGCGGTGGCACGCCATGGCCTTGGCCTTGGCCTTGGCCTTGGCCATGGCCTTGGCCATGCCTTGCACAGGGACTTGGCCTTGCCCACTGCCTTGGCCTTGGCTTTGGCCTTGGCCTTGGCCTTGGCATGGCATGGCATGCTCGCCGAGGCCGTGGCATGCCTTGCTGCTAGCCAAGGCCGTGGCGTGGCATGCTCGCCCAGCCCGTGGCATGCCGTGCTCGCCCAGCCCGTGGCACGCCATGTTGGCCCAAGGCATTGGCATGGCATGCCGGCCAAGGCATGCTGGCCAACGCTGCACAAGGCAGTGCCATGGCATGGCATGCTGACCAAGACCGTGCCATGGCATGCTGGGCGAGGCCGGGGCATGGCATGCTGGCCGAGGCCGTGGCTTGCCATGCCGCCACGGCCGTGGCATGCCGGGCAACGGACCGGCATGGCCCAGCCCGTGGCACGCCATGTTGGCCCAAGGCATTGGCATGGCATGCCGGCCAAGGCATGCTGGCCAACGCTGCGGCACGGCGTGCTGGACAAGGCGGTGCCATGGCATGGCATGCTGACCAAGACAGTGCCATGGCATGCTGGCCGAGGCCGTGGCATGGCATGCTGGCCGAGGCCGTGGCTTGCCATGCCGCCACGGCCGTGGCATGCTGGGCAACGGACCGGCATGGCATGCTGGCCGTGGCGGTGGCACGACATGCTGGCCAAGGCAGTGGCATGGCATGTTGGCCACGGCTAAGGCATGGCACGCTGTGGCATGGCACGCTGGCCAAGGCAGTCGCAAGGCATGCGGGCCGAGGCCGCGGCACGGCCCGCTGGGCAACGCGGTGGCATGGCATGCTGGGCAACGCCGTGGCAAGGCATGCGGGCCGAGGCCTTGGCATGGCATGCTGGCCGAGGCCGTGGCATGGCATGCGGGCCGAGGCCGTGGCAAGGCATGCGGGCCGAGGCCGTGGCATGGCATGCGGGCCGAGGCCGTGGCATGGCATGGCATGCGGGCCGAGGCCGTGGCATGGCATGCGGGCCGAGGCCGTGGCGTGGCATGGCATGGCATGTTGGGCAACGCCGTGGCAAGACATGCGGGCCGAGGCCGTGGCATGGCATGTTGGGCAACGCCCTGGCAAGCCATGCGGGCCGAGGCCGTGGCGTGGCATGTTGGCCAAGGCTAAGGCATGGCACGCCGGGCAACGCGGTGCATTGGCATGCTGGGCAGCGCGGTGGCAAGGCATGGGGGCCGAGGCCGTGGCATGGCATGTTGGGCAACGCCGTGGCAAGACATGCGGGCCGAGGCCGTGGCATGGCATGCGGGCCGAGGCCGTCCGTGGCATGGCATGCGGGCCGAGGCCGTGGCACGACATGTTGGCCAAGGCTAAGGCATGGCACGCCGGGCAACGC
>NW_028129277.1:16117500-16130000 GCF_055761805.1 Camellia sinensis | reverse complement strand
GCACCAGTGGAGTTCGCTGCACAGGCAGGGATCCGTCCAACTCGCACAAACCGAACACAACTCACGCGCCACGACGTACACTGTGCACCAACCCCCCAAAACGAATCACCCCCCGAAGGACTAAGAAGCCCGACGAACGCGCAAAAACAATTAGAGAGGCCGAGCAAGCACCGGTTAGCGCGAATGCAAGTAACAAGCGCAACAGGCAACTTTCGAGGGACATACTTTTCGCAACAAGCTTCCACTAGGAAAGCATAGGCAACTCGTTCGAACGTCAAAGCCAACCAAATGGCAATTACCCGAGGGACACGCTTTTCGCAAGGCACCTTCCACTAGGGAAGCGCAGGCAACCCGAAGGCGAGTCGAAGACAACCTGAAGGCATCACCCGAGGGACATGAAGGAATGCACCAGTGGAGTTCGCTGCACAGGCAGGGATCCGTCCAACTCGCACAAACCGAACACAACTCACGCGCCACGACGTACACTGTGCACCAGCCCCCCAAAACGAATCACCCCCCGAAGGACCAAGAAGCCCGACGAACGCGCGAAAACATTTAGAGAGGCCGAGCAAGCACCGGTTAGCGCGAATGCAAATAACAAGCGCAACAGGCAACTTTCGAGGGACATACTTTTCGCAACAAGCTTCCACTAGGAAAGCATGGGCAACTCGTTCGAACGTCAAAGCCAACCAAATGGCAATTACCCGAGGGACACGCTTTTCGCAAGGCACCTTCCACTAGGGAAGCGCAGGCAACCCGAAGGCGAGTCGAAGACAACCTAAAGGCATCACCCGAGGGACATGGAGGAATGCACCAGTGGAGTTCGCTGCACAGGCAGGGATCCGTCCAACTCGCACAAACCGAACACAACTCACGCGCCACGACGTACACTGTGCACCAGCCCCCCAAAACGAATCGCCCCCCGAAGGACTAAGAAGCCCGACGAACGCACGAAAACATTTAGAGAAGCCGAGCAAGCACCGGTTAGCGCGAATGCAAATAACAAACGCAACAGGCAACTTTCGAGGGACATACTTCTCGCAACAAGCTTCCACAAGGAAAGCACAGGGAACTCGTTCGCACGCCAAAGCCAACCAAATGGCAATTTAACCGAGGGACATGCATTTCGCAAGGCAACTTGTACAATTACCCGAGGGACATGGCATGCTTGCCAAGGCCGTGGCATGACATGCTGCTGGCCGAGGCCGTGGCAAGGCATGCTGATGGCCGAGGACGTGGCAAGGCATGCTGATGGCCGAGGCCGTGGCATGGCATGCCATGCTGCTGGACAAGGCCGTGGCAAGGCATGCTGCTGGCCAAGGCGTTGGCATGGCATGCTGCTGCTGACCAAGGCTTGGGCTTGCCATGCTGCAGGCCAAGGCCGCGGCATGGCATGCTGCCGGCCAAGGCCGCGGCATGGCATGCTGCTGGCCAAGGCTTTGGCATGCCATGTTGCTGGGCAAGGCCGTGGCATGGCATGCTGCTGGCCAAGGCCGTGGCATGACATGCTGGCCAAGGCCGGGGCATGGCAAGCTGCTGGCCAAGGTCGTGGCATGGCACGCTGCTGGCCAAGGCCGGGGCATGGCACGCTGCTGGCCAAGGCCGGGGCATGGCACGCTGCTGGCCAAGGCCGTGGCATGACAAGCTTGCCAAGGCCGGGGCATGGCATGCTGCTGGCCAAGGCTTTGGCATGCCATGCTGCTGGCCAAGGCCGGGGCATGGCATGCTGCGGGCCAAGGCTTTGGCATGCCATGCTGCTGGCCAAGGCCGTGGCATGACATGCTGCTGGCCAAGGCCGGGGCATGGCATGCTGCTGGCCAAGGCCGTGGCATGGCATGCAGCTGGCCAAGGCCGGGGCATGGCATGCTGCTGGCCAAGGCCGTGGCATGGCATGCTGCTGGCCAAGGCCGTGGCATGGCATGCTGCTGGCCAAGGCCGGGGCATTGCATGCTGCTGGCCAAGGCCGTGGCATGGCATGCTGCTGGCCAAGGCCGGGGCATGGCATGCTGCTGGCCAAGGCCGTGGCATGGCATGCTGCTGGCCAAGGCCGTGGCATGGCATGCTTGCCAAGGCCAGGGCATGGCATGCTGCTGGCAAAGGCTTTGGCATGCCATGTTGCTGGCCAAGGCTGTGGCATGGCATGTTGGCCTAGGCCAACGTGCCCCCGCCACCACCGCGGGCAGCCACTCGACGCATCCCGTGCTTGGCTATGTAGTTTCGATGCCACAAGCCAAGCGATGGCATGTGCCAAGCGCCCGCCTAGGCATAGGCGTGGCCTGTGGCCTGGCCATGCTGGCCAGCCTTAAGGGAGGTGCCCCCCCCTTATAATAGCCTGTTAAGCCCTTTTCAATCTGGCAGGAGGAAACATCGACCATGTTTGAGGAGTCATAATGGGGTTTTTTTAAAAAGTAATGGTTTTTTGCCAAAACTTTCAACATGAAAGTTGTAGGAAATAATTTAATACACCATAAAAAAAATTATAAAAAAATATTTGGCCACCGGAAATATTTTATTTTAATTTATTTCGATTTTAATACTTAAAAAATAATAAAAATTACTAAAAATACTCAAAAAATTCTAGAAAAATTCCAACAATTATAAGATGAGGCACTAGTAATTATAGTAATTTTTTTAATTATTTTTTTATTTTTTATTTATTTTATTATAATTTTTATGAGTAAATAAATAATTAAAAAGCCCGACGAACGTGCAAAAACTCTTAGAGAAACCGAGCAAGCATCGGATAGCTCGAATGCAAATAACAAACGCAACAGGCAACTTCCGAGGGACATACTTTTCCCAACAAGCTTCCACTGGGGAAAGCACTAGCAACGTGTTCGCAAGTCAAAGCCAACCAAACGGCTATTACCCGAGGGACATGCATTTCGCAAGGCAACATATACGTAAGTCAAAGCCAAACCAAATGGCAATTACACGAGGGACAGGATTGCTTGCCAAGGGCGTGGCATGCGATGTTCTAGCCCAAGGCCAAGGCACGCCACGCTGCGGGACAAGGCCGTGGCATGGCATGCTGCTGGCCTAGGCCTTGGCATGGCATGCTGCTGGCTTTGGCTGGCCTGCCATGCCCGTGGCATCGCATGCTGCTGGCCTTGGCCTGGGCATGGCATGCGGCTGGCTTTGGCTGGCCTGCCTTGGCCGTGGCATGGCATGCTGCTGGCCTTGGCCTTGGCATGGCATCCTGCTGGCTTTGGCTGGCCTGCCTTGGCCGTGCATGGCATGCTGCTGGCTTGGGCTGGGCTGCCTTGGCCGTGGCATGGCATGCTGCTGGCCTAGGCCTTGGCATGGCATGCTGCTGGCTTTGGCTGGGCTGCCTTGGCCGTGGCATGGCATGCTGCTGGCCTTGGCCTTGGCATGGCATGCTGCTGGCTTTGGCTGGGCTGCCTTGGCCGTGGCATGGCATGCTGCTGGCCTAGGCCTTGGCATGGCATGCTGCTGGCTTTGGCTGGGCAGCCTTGGCCGTGGCATGGCATGCTGCTGGCCTAGGCCTTGGCATGGCATGCTGCTGGCTTTGGCTGGGCTGCCTTGGCCGTGGCATGGCATGCTGCTGGCCTTGGCCTTGGCATGGCATGCTGCTGGCTTTGGCTGGCCTGCCTTGGCCGTGGCATGGCATGCTGCTGGCCTTGGCCTTGGCATGGCATGCTGCTGGCTTTGGCTTGCCTGCCTTGGCCGTGGCATGGCATGCTGCTGGCCTAGGCCTTGGCATGGCATGCTGCTGGCTTTGGCTGGGCTGCCATGCCCGTGGCATGGCATGCTGCTGGCCTTGGCCTTGGCATGGCATGCTGCTGGCTTTGGCTGGGCTGCCTTGGCCGTGGCATGGCATGCTGCTGGCCTTGGCCTTGGCATGGCATGCTGCTGGCTTTGGCTTGCCTGCCTTGGCCGTGGCATGGCATGCTGCTGGCCTAGGCCTTGGCATGGCATGCTGCTGGCTTTGGCTGGGCTGCCTTGGCCGTGGCATGGCATGCTGCTGGCCTTGGCCTTGGCATGGCATGCTGCTGGCTTGGGCTGGGCTGCCTTGGCTGTGGCATGGCATGCTGCTGGCCTAGGCCTTGGCATGGCATGCTGCTGGCTTTGGCTGGGCTGCCTTGGCCGTGGCATGGCATGCTGCTGGCTTTGGCTGGGCTGCCTTGGCCGTGGCATGGCATGCTGCTGGCCTTGGCCTTGGCCTTGGCATGGCATGCTGCTGGCTTTGGCTGGCCTGCCTTGGCCGTGGCATGGCATGCTGCTGGCCTTGGCCTTGGCATGGCATGCTGCTGGCTTTGGCTTGCCTGCCTTGGCCGTGGCATGGCATGCTGCTGGCCTAGGCCTTGGCATGGCATGCTGCTGGCTTTGGCTGGGCTGCCTTGGCCGTGGCATGGCATGCTGCTGGCCTTGGCCTTGGCATGGCATGCTGCTGGCTTTGGTTGGCCTGCCTTGGCCGTGGCATGGCATGCTGCTGGCTTTGGCTGGGCTGCCTTGGCCGTGGCATGGCATGCTGCTGGCTTTGGCTGGGCTGCCTTCGCCGTGGCATGCCATGCTGCTGGCCTTGGCCTTGGGGCTGGGCTGCCTGGGCTGCGGTTCTTATCACTAGACGTGCGTTGCGTGCGAAGGCGTGCAAAGGCGTGCGCGACCATGCGCGCAACACGCGCACCGTGGTCAAAAGACCACGCGCGCGGTATTCGCACAGGCCACGCTGCCCACGCCGCTGGCATGCCAGGCCAGGCTGCCCTGGCCGGCCGCATGCCAGGCCGCCCAGGCCGTGCGCATGCCAGGCCGTGCTGCCCAGGCCGGCTGCATGCCAGGCCGCCCAGGCCGTGCGCATGCCATGCCGTGCTGCCCACGCCGCGGGCATGCCAGGCCAGCTGCATGCCAGGCCGCCCAGGCCGTGCGCATGCCATGCCGTGCTGCCCACGCCGCGGGCATGCCAGGCCGGCTGCATGCCAGGCCGCCCAGGCCGTGCGCATGCCATGCCGTGCTGCCCATGCCGCGCGCATGCCAGGCCGCCCACGCCCGCGCGCATGCCACGCCATGCTGCCCAAGGCCGCGGCCAGGCCGCGCAAGGCCGCGCCCAGGCCGCCCAAGGCCGCGCCCAGGCCGCCCAAGGCCGCGCAAGGCCGCGCCCAGGCCGCGCAAGGCCGCGCCCGAACCGCCCAAGGCCGCGCCCAGGCCGCGCAAGGCCGCCCAAGGCCGCGGTCCAGGCCGCCCAAGGCCGCGGCCGAGCCGCCCCAGGCCGCAGCCCAGGCCGCGGTCGAGCCGCAGTGCATGTAACCCAAGGCCGCAGCCCAGGCCGCGCCCAACATGGGGCGTACCTGCCACTGCCTTGCCCTGGGCAAGGGAGGTGCCCCCCCCTTATAATAGCCTGTTAAGCCCTTTTCAATCTGGCAGGAGGAAACATCAAGCATGTTCGAGGAGTCATAATGGGGTTTTTTTAAAAAGTAATGGTTTTTTGCCAAAACTTTCAACATGAAAGTTGTAGGAAATAATTTAATACACCATAAAAAAAATTAAAAAAAATATTTTTTTACAGAAAATATTTTATTTTAATTTATTTCGATATTAATACTTAAAAAATAATAAAAATTAATAAAAATGTTCAAAAAATTATGGAAAAATTCCCATAATTAAAGGATGATTCACTAGTAATTATAGAAATTATTAAATTATTTTTTTCATTTTTTTTATTTTATTTTGATTTTTTTATGCCAAATAAGGGCTTTAAAAATTCGAAAAGCTACAGAAAAATTGCAAAAAAATAGGGAATGACATTTAAAATTGATTGTAGTGCATTTTTAATTGTGTTGCACGGTTTGGGTAAGATTATAAAAGAATCATGTTCAAAAAGATCGATCGAGGCGGTGGCACGCCATGGCCTTGGCCTTGGCCTTGGCCTTGGCCATGGCCTTGGCCATGCCTTGCACAGGGACTTGGCCTTGCCCACTGCCTTGGCCTTGGCTTTGGCCTTGGCCTTGGCCTTGGCATGGCATGGCATGCTCGCCGAGGCCGTGGCATGCCTTGCTGCTAGCCAAGGCCGTGGCGTGGCATGCTCGCCCAGCCCGTGGCATGCCGTGCTCGCCCAGCCCGTGGCACGCCATGTTGGCCCAAGGCATTGGCATGGCATGCCGGCCAAGGCATGCTGGCCAACGCTGCACAAGGCAGTGCCATGGCATGGCATGCTGACCAAGACCGTGCCATGGCATGCTGGGCGAGGCCGGGGCATGGCATGCTGGCCGAGGCCGTGGCTTGCCATGCCGCCACGGCCGTGGCATGCCGGGCAACGGACCGGCATGGCCCAGCCCGTGGCACGCCATGTTGGCCCAAGGCATTGGCATGGCATGCCGGCCAAGGCATGCTGGCCAACGCTGCGGCACGGCGTGCTGGACAAGGCGGTGCCATGGCATGGCATGCTGACCAAGACAGTGCCATGGCATGCTGGCCGAGGCCGTGGCATGGCATGCTGGCCGAGGCCGTGGCTTGCCATGCCGCCACGGCCGTGGCATGCTGGGCAACGGACCGGCATGGCATGCTGGCCGTGGCGGTGGCACGACATGCTGGCCAAGGCAGTGGCATGGCATGTTGGCCACGGCTAAGGCATGGCACGCTGTGGCATGGCACGCTGGCCAAGGCAGTCGCAAGGCATGCGGGCCGAGGCCGCGGCACGGCCCGCTGGGCAACGCGGTGGCATGGCATGCTGGGCAACGCCGTGGCAAGGCATGCGGGCCGAGGCCTTGGCATGGCATGCTGGCCGAGGCCGTGGCATGGCATGCGGGCCGAGGCCGTGGCAAGGCATGCGGGCCGAGGCCGTGGCATGGCATGCGGGCCGAGGCCGTGGCATGGCATGGCATGCGGGCCGAGGCCGTGGCATGGCATGCGGGCCGAGGCCGTGGCGTGGCATGGCATGGCATGTTGGGCAACGCCGTGGCAAGACATGCGGGCCGAGGCCGTGGCATGGCATGTTGGGCAACGCCCTGGCAAGCCATGCGGGCCGAGGCCGTGGCGTGGCATGTTGGCCAAGGCTAAGGCATGGCACGCCGGGCAACGCGGTGCATTGGCATGCTGGGCAGCGCGGTGGCAAGGCATGGGGGCCGAGGCCGTGGCATGGCATGTTGGGCAACGCCGTGGCAAGACATGCGGGCCGAGGCCGTGGCATGGCATGCGGGCCGAGGCCGTCCGTGGCATGGCATGCGGGCCGAGGCCCTGGCACGACATGTTGGCCAAGGCTAAGGCATGGCACGCCGGGCAACGCGGTGGCATGGCATGCTGGGCAACGCGGTGGCAAGGCATGCGGGCCGAGGCCGTGGCATGGCATGTTGGGCAACGCCGTAGAAGGGCATGCGGGCCGAGGCCGTGGCATGGCATGCGGGTCGAGGCCGTGGCATGGCATGTTGGGCGACGCCGTAGCAAGGCATGCGGGCCGAGGCCGTGGCATGTCATGCGGGCCGAGGCCGTGGCATGGCATGCGGGCCGAGGCCGTGGCATGGCATGTTGGCCGAGGCCGTGGCAAGGCATGCGGGCCGAGGCCGTGGCATGGCATGTTTGGCAACGCCGTGGCAAGACATGCGGGCCGTGGCATGGCATGGCATGCGGGCCGAGGCCTTGGCACGACATGTTGGCCAAGGCTAAGGCATGGCACGCCGGGCAACGCGGTGGCATGGCACGCCGGGCAACGCGGTGGCAAGGCATGCGGGCCGGGGCCGTGGCATGGCATGTTGGGCGACGCCGTGGCAAGGCATGCGGTCCGAGGCCGTGGCATGTCATGCGGGCCGAGGCCATGGCATGGCATGCGGGCCGAGGCCGTGGCATGGCATGTTGGGCGACGCCGTAGCAAGGCATGCGGGCCGAGGCCGTGGCATGTCATGCGAGCCGAGGCCGTGGCATGGCATGCGGGCCGAGGCCGTGGCATGGCAAGTTGGGCGACGTCGTGGCAATGCATGCGGGCCGAGGCCGTGGCATGTCACGCGGGCCGAGGCCGTGGCATGGCATGCGGGCAGAGGCCGTGGCATGGCATGTTGGGCGACGCCGTCGCAAGGCATGCGGGCCGAGGCCGTGGCATGGCATGCGGGCCGAGGCCGTGGCATGGCATGTTGGGCGACGCCGTAGCAAGGCATGCGGGCCGAGGCCGTGGCGTGTCATGGCATGTTGGGCGACGCCGTAGCAAGGCATGCGGGCCGAGGCCGTGGCATGGCATGTTTGGCAACGCCGTGGCAAGACATGAGGGCCGTGGCATGGCATGGCATGCGGGCCGAGGCCGTGGCACGACATGTTGGCCAAGGCTAAGGCATGGCACGCCGGGCAACGCGGTGGCATGGCATGCTGGGCAACGCGGTGGCAAGGCATGCGGGCCGGGGCCGTGGCATGGCATGTTGGCCAACGTCGTAGCAAGGCATGCGGGCCGAGGCCGAGGCCGTGGCACGGCATGCGGTCCGAGGCCGTGGCACGGCATGCGGTCCGAGGCCGTGGCATGTCATGCGGGCCGAGGCCGTGGCATGGCATGTTGGGCGACGCCGTAGCAAGGCATGCGGTCCGAGGCCGTGGCATGTCATGCGGGCCGAGGCCGTGGCATGGCATGTTGGGCGACGCCGTAGCAAGGCATGCGGGCCGAGGCCGTGCCGTGGCATGCGGGCCGAGGCCGTGGCATGGCATGCGGGCCGAGGCCATGGCATGGCATGTTGGGCGACGCCGTAGCAAGGCATGCGGGCCGAGGCCGTGGCATGGCATGCGGGCCGAGGCCGTGGCATGGCATGCGGGCCGAGGCCGTGGCATGGCATGTTGGGCGACGCCGTCGCAAGGCATGCGGGCCGAGGCCGTGGCATGGCATGCGGGCCGAGGCCGTGGCATGGCATGCGGGCCGAGGCCGTGGCATGGCAAGTTGGGCGACGTCGTGGCAAGGCATGCGGGCCGAGGCCGTGGCATGGCATGCGGGCCGAGGCCGTGGAAAGGCATGTTGGGCGACGCCGTAGCAAGGCATGCGGGCCGAGGCCGTGGCATGTCATGCGGGCCGAGGCCGTGGCATGGCATGCGGGCCGAGGCCGTGGCATGGCATGTTGGGCGACGCCGTAGCAAGGCATGCGGTCCGAGGCCGTGGCATGTCATGCGGGCCGAGGCCGTGGCATGGCATGCGGGCCGAGGCCGTGGCATGGCAAGTTGGGCGACGTCGTGGCAAGGCATGCGGGCCGAGGCCGTGGCAGGTCATGCGGGCCGAGGCCGTGGCATGGCATGCGGGCCGAGGTCGTGGCAAGGCATGTTGGGCGACGCCGTAGCAAGGCATGCGGGCCGAGGCCGTGGCACGTCATGCGGGCCGAGGCCGTGGCATGGCATGTTTGGCAACGCCGTGGCAAGACATGCGGGCCGTGGCATGGCATGGCATGCGGGCCGAGGCCGTGGCTCGACATGTTGGCCAAGGCTAAGGCATGGCACGCCGGGCAACGCGGTGGCATGGCATGCTGGGCAACGCGGTGGCAAGGCATGCGGGCGGAGGCCGTGGCATGGCATGCGGGCGGAGGCCGTGGCATGGCATGCGGGCCGTGGCCGTGGCATGGCATGTTGGGCGACGCCGTCGCAAGGCATGCGGGCCGAGGCCGTGGCATGGCATGTTTGGCAACGCCGTGGCAAGACATGCGGGCCGAGGCCGTGGCATGGCATGCGGGCCGAGGCCGTCCGTGGCATGGCATGCGGGCCGAGGCCGTGGCACGACTTGTTGGCCAAGGCTAAGGCATGGCACGCCGGGCAACGCGGTGGCATGGCATGCTGGGCAACGCGGTGGCAAGGCATGCGGGCCGAGGCCGTGGCATGGCATGTTGGGCAACGCCGTAGAAGGGCATGCGGGCCGAGGCCGTGGCATGGCATGCGGGTCGAGGCCGTGGCATGGCATGTTGGGCGACGCCGTAGCAAGGCATGCGGGCCGAGGCCGTGGCATGTCATGCGGGCCGAGGCCGTGGCATGGCATGCGGGCCGAGGCCGTGGCATGGCATGTTGGCCGAGGCCGTGGCAAGGCATGCGGGCCGAGGCCGTGGCATGGCATGTTTGGCAACGCCGTGGCAAGACATGCGGGCCGTGGCATGGCATGGCATGCGGGCCGAGGCCTTGGCACGACATGTTGGCCAAGGCTAAGGCATGGCACGCCGGGCAACGCGGTGGCATGGCACGCCGGGCAACGCGGTGGCAAGGCATGCGGGCCGGGGCCGTGGCATGGCATGTTGGGCGACGCCGTGGCAAGGCATGCGGTCCGAGGCCGTGGCATGTCATGCGGGCCGAGGCCATGGCATGGCATGCGGGCCGAGGCCGTGGCATGGCATGTTGGGCGACGCCGTAGCAAGGCATGCGGGCCGAGGCCGTGGCATGTCATGCGAGCCGAGGCCGTGGCATGGCATGCGGGCCGAGGCCGTGGCATGGCAAGTTGGGCGACGTCGTGGCAATGCATGCGGGCCGAGGCCGTGGCATGTCACGCGGGCCGAGGCCGTGGCATGGCATGCGGGCAGAGGCCGTGGCATGGCATGTTGGGCGACGCCGTCGCAAGGCATGCGGGCCGAGGCCGTGGCATGGCATGCGGGCCGAGGCCGTGGCATGGCATGTTGGGCGACGCCGTAGCAAGGCATGCGGGCCGAGGCCGTGGCGTGTCATGGCATGTTGGGCGACGCCGTAGCAAGGCATGCGGGCCGAGGCCGTGGCATGGCATGTTTGGCAACGCCGTGGCAAGACATGAGGGCCGTGGCATGGCATGGCATGCGGGCCGAGGCCGTGGCACGACATGTTGGCCAAGGCTAAGGCATGGCACGCCGGGCAACGCGGTGGCATGGCATGCTGGGCAACGCGGTGGCAAGGCATGCGGGCCGGGGCCGTGGCATGGCATGTTGGCCAACGTCGTAGCAAGGCATGCGGGCCGAGGCCGAGGCCGTGGCACGGCATGCGGTCCGAGGCCGTGGCACGGCATGCGGTCCGAGGCCGTGGCATGTCATGCGGGCCGAGGCCGTGGCATGGCATGTTGGGCGACGCCGTAGCAAGGCATGCGGTCCGAGGCCGTGGCATGTCATGCGGGCCGAGGCCGTGGCATGGCATGTTGGGCGACGCCGTAGCAAGGCATGCGGGCCGAGGCCGTGGCGTGGCATGCGGGCCGAGGCCGTGGCATGGCATGTTGGGCGACGCCGTAGCAAGGCATGCGGGCCGAGGCCGTGGCATGGCATGCGGGCCGAGGCCGTGGCATGGCATGCGGGCCGAGGCCGTGGCATGGCATGTTGGGCGAGGCCGTGGCAAGGCATGCGGGCCGAGGCCGTGGCATGGCATGCGGGCCGAGGCCGTGGCATGGCATGCGGGCCGAGGCCGTGGCATGGCAAGTTGGGCGACGTCGTGGCAAGGCATGCGGGCCGAGGCCGTGGCATGGCATGCGGGCCGAGGCCGTGGAAAGGCATGTTGGGCGACGCCGTAGCAAGGCATGCGGGCCGAGGCCGTGGCATGTCATGCGGGCCGAGGCCGTGGCATGGCATGCGGGCTGAGGCCGTGGCATGGCATGTTGGGCGACGCCGTAGCAAGGCATGCGGTCCGAGGCCGTGGCATGTCATGCGGGCCGAGGCCGTGGCATGGCATGCGGGCCGAGGCCGTGGCATGGCAAGTTGGGCGACGTCGTGGCAAGGCATGCGGGCCGAGGCCGTGGCAGGTCATGCGGGCCGAGGCCGTGGCATGGCATGCGGGCCGAGGTCGTGGCAAGGCATGTTGGGCGACGCCGTAGCAAGGCATGCGGGCCGAGGCCGTGGCACGTCATGCGGGCCGAGGCCGTGGCATGGCATGTTTGGCAACGCCGTGGCAAGACATGCGGGCCGTGGCATGGCATGGCATGCGGGCCGAGGCCGTGGCTCGACATGTTGGCCAAGGCTAAGGCATGGCACGCCGGGCAACGCGGTGGCATGGCATGCTGGGCAACGCGGTGGCAAGGCATGCGGGCGGAGGCCGTGGCATGGCATGCGGGCGGAGGCCGTGGCATGGCATGCGGGCCGTGGCCGTGGCATGGCATGTTGGGCGACGCCGTCGCAAGGCATGCGGGCCGAGGCCGTGGCATGGCATGTTTGGCAACGCCGTGGCAAGACATGCGGGCCGAGGCCGTGGCATGGCATGCGGGCCGAGGCCGTCCGTGGCATGGCATGCGGGCCGAGGCCGTGGCACGACATGTTGGCCAAGGCTAAGGCATGGCACGCCGGGCAACGCGGTGGCATGGCATGCTGGGCAACGCGGTGGCAAGGCATGCGGGCCGAGGCCGTGGCATGGCATGTTGGGCAACGCCGTAGAAGGGCATGCGGGCCGAGGCCGTGGCATGGCATGCGGGCCGAGGCCGTGGCATGGCATGTTGGGCGACGCCGTAGCAAGGCATGCGGGCCGAGGCCGTGGCATGCCATGCGGGCCGAGGCCGTGGCATGGCATGCGGGCCGAGGCCGTGGCATGGCATGTTGGCCGAGGCCGTAGCAAGGCATGCGGGCCGAGGCCGTGGCCGTGGCATGGCATGCGGGCCGTGGCCGTGG
>NW_028129277.1:16092500-16107500 GCF_055761805.1 Camellia sinensis | reverse complement strand
CTTTTCGCAAGGCACCTTCCACTAGGGAAGCGCAGGCAACCCGAAGGCGAGTCGAAGACAACCTGAAGGCATCACCCGAGGGACATGAAGGAATGCACCAGTGGAGTTCGCTGCACAGGCAGGGATCCGTCCAACTCGCACAAACCGAACACAACTCACGCGCCACGACGTACACTGTGCACCAGCCCCCCAAAACGAATCACCCCCCGAAGGACCAAGAAGCCCGACGAACGCGCGAAAACATTTAGAGAGGCCGAGCAAGAACCGGTTAGCGCGAATGCAAATAACAAGCGCAACAGGCAACTTTCGAGGGACATACTTTTCGCAACAAGCTTCCACTAGGAAAGCATGGGCAACTCGTTCGAACGTCAAAGCCAACCAAATGGCAATTACCCGAGGGACACGCTTTTCGCAAGGCACCTTCCACTAGGGAAGCGCAGGCAACCCGAAGGCGAGTCGAAGACAACCTAAAGGCATCACCCGAGGGACATGGAGGAATGCACCAGTGGAGTTCGCTGCACAGGCAGGGATCCGTCCAACTCGCACAAACCGAACACAACTCACGCGCCACGACGTACACTGTGCAGCAGCCCCCCAAAACGAATCGCCCCCCGAAGGACTAAGAAGCCCGACGAACGCACGAAAACATTTAGAGAAGCCGAGCAAGCACCGGTTAGCGCGAATGCAAATAACAAACGCAACAGGCAACTTTCGAGGGACATACTTCTCGCAACAAGCTTCCACAAGGAAAGCACAGGGAACTCGTTCGCACGCCAAAGCCAACCAAATGGCAATTTAACCGAGGG
This sequence comes from Camellia sinensis, assembly GCF_055761805.1. Classification (NCBI taxonomy): domain Eukaryota; kingdom Viridiplantae; phylum Streptophyta; class Magnoliopsida; order Ericales; family Theaceae; genus Camellia; species Camellia sinensis. The sequence goes on along the minus strand of NW_028129277.1, from coordinate 16,106,694 downwards.
ACATGCATTTCGCAAGGCAACTTGTACAATTACCCGAGGGACATGGCATGCTTGCCAAGGCCGTGGCATGACATGCTGCTGGCCGAGGCCGTGGCAAGGCATGCTGATGGCCGAGGACGTGGCAAGGCATGCTGATGGCCGAGGCCGTGGCATGGCATGCCATGCTGCTGGACAAGGCCGTGGCAAGGCATGCTGCTGGCCAAGGCGTTGGCATGGCATGCTGCTGCTGACCAAGGCTTGGGCTTGCCATGCTGCAGGCCAAGGCCGCGGCATGGCATGCTGCCGGCCAAGGCCGCGGCATGGCATGCTGCTGGCCAAGGCTTTGGCATGCCATGTTGCTGGGCAAGGCCGTGGCATGGCATGCTGCTGGCCAAGGCCGTGGCATGACATGCTGGCCAAGGCCGGGGCATGGCAAGCTGCTGGCCAAGGTCGTGGCATGGCACGCTGCTGGCCAAGGCCGGGGCATGGCACGCTGCTGGCCAAGGCCGGGGCATGGCACGCTGCTGGCCAAGGCCGTGGCATGACAAGCTTGCCAAGGCCGGGGCATGGCATGCTGCTGGCCAAGGCTTTGGCATGCCATGCTGCTGGCCAAGGCCGGGGCATGGCATGCTGCGGGCCAAGGCTTTGGCATGCCATGCTGCTGGCCAAGGCCGTGGCATGACATGCTGCTGGCCAAGGCCGTGGCATGACATGCTGCTGGCCAAGGCCGGGGCATGGCATGCTGCTGGCCAAGGCCGTGGCATGGCATGCAGCTGGCCAAGGCCGGGGCATGGCATGCTGCTGGCCAAGGCCGTGGCATGGCATGCTGCTGGCCAAGGCCGTGGCATGGCATGCTGCTGGCCAAGGCCGGGGCATTGCATGCTGCTGGCCAAGGCCGTGGCATGGCATGCTGCTGGCCAAGGCCGGGGCATGGCATGCTGCTGGCCAAGGCCGTGGCATGGCATGCTGCTGGCCAAGGCCGTGGCATGGCATGCTTGCCAAGGCCAGGGCATGGCATGCTGCTGGCAAAGGCTTTGGCATGCCATGTTGCTGGCCAAGGCTGTGGCATGGCATGCTGGCCTAGGCCAACGTGCCCCCGCCACCACCGCGGGCAGCCACTCGACGCATCCCGTGCTTGGCTATGTAGTTTCGATGCCACAAGCCAAGCGATGGCATGTGCCAAGCGCCCGCCTAGGCATAGGCATGGCCTGTGGCCTGGCCATGCTGGCCAGCCTTAAGGGAGGTGCCCCCCCCTTATAATAGCCTGTTAAGCCCTTTTCAATCTGGCAGGAGGAAACATCGACCATGTTTGAGGAGTCATAATGGGGTTTTTTTAAAAAGTAATGGTTTTTTGCCAAAACTTTCAACATGAAAGTTGTAGGAAATAATTTAATACACCATAAAAAAAATTATAAAAAAATATTTGGCCACCGGAAATATTTTATTTTAATTTATTTCGATTTTAATACTTAAAAAATAATAAAAATTACTAAAAATACTCAAAAAATTCTAGAAAAATTCCAACAATTATAAGATGAGGCACTAGTAATTATAGTAATTTTTTTAATTATTTTTTTATTTTTTATTTATTTTATTATAATTTTTATGAGTAAATAAATAATTAAAAAGCCCGACGAACGTGCAAAAACTCTTAGAGAAACCGAGCAAGCATCGGATAGCTCGAATGCAAATAACAAACGCAACAGGCAACTTCCGAGGGACATACTTTTCCCAACAAGCTTCCACTGGGGAAAGCACTAGCAACGTGTTCGCAAGTCAAAGCCAACCAAACGGCTATTACCCGAGGGACATGCATTTCGCAAGGCAACATATACGTAAGTCAAAGCCAAACCAAATGGCAATTACACGAGGGACAGGATTGCTTGCCAAGGGCGTGGCATGCGATGTTCTAGCCCAAGGCCAAGGCACGCCACGCTGCGGGACAAGGCCGTGGCATGGCATGCTGCTGGCCTAGGCCTTGGCATGGCATGCTGCTGGCTTTGGCTGGCCTGCCATGCCCGTGGCATCGCATGCTGCTGGCCTTGGCCTGGGCATGGCATGCGGCTGGCTTTGGCTGGCCTGCCTTGGCCGTGGCATGGCATGCTGCTGGCCTTGGCCTTGGCATGGCATGCTGCTGGCTTTGGCTGGCCTGCCTTGGCCGTGCATGGCATGCTGCTGGCTTGGGCTGGGCTGCCTTGGCCGTGGCATGGCATGCTGCTGGCTTTGGCTGGGCTGCCTTGGCCGTGGCATGGCATGCTGCTGGCCTTGGCCTTGGCATGGCATGCTGCTGGCTTTGGCTGGGCTGCCTTGGCCGTGGCATGGCATGCTGCTGGCCTAGGCCTTGGCATGGCATGCTGCTGGCTTTGGCTGGGCAGCCTTGGCCGTGGCATGGCATGCTGCTGGCCTAGGCCTTGGCATGGCATGCTGCTGGCTTTGGCTGGGCTGCCTTGGCCGTGGCATGGCATGCTGCTGGCCTTGGCCTTGGCATGGCATGCTGCTGGCTTTGGCTGGCCTGCCTTGGCCGTGGCATGGCATGCTGCTGGCCTTGGCCTTGGCATGGCATGCTGCTGGCTTTGGCTTGCCTGCCTTGGCCGTGGCATGGCATGCTGCTGGCCTAGGCCTTGGCATGGCATGCTGCTGGCTTTGGCTGGGCTGCCATGCCCGTGGCATGGCATGCTGCTGGCCTTGGCCTTGGCATGGCATGCTGCTGGCTTTGGCTGGGCTGCCTTGGCCGTGGCATGGCATGCTGCTGGCCTTGGCCTTGGCATGGCATGCTGCTGGCTTTGGCTTGCCTGCCTTGGCCGTGGCATGGCATGCTGCTGGCCTAGGCCTTGGCATGGCATGCTGCTGGCTTTGGCTGGGCTGCCTTGGCCGTGGCATGGCATGCTGCTGGCTTGGCCTTGGCATGGCATGCTGCTGGCTTGGGCTGGGCTGCCTTGGTTGTGGCATGGCATGCTGCTGGCCTAGGCCTTGGCATGGCATGCTGCTGGCTTTGGCTGGGCTGCCTTGGCCGTGGCATGGCATGCTGCTGGCTTTGGCTGGGCTGCCTTGGCCGTGGCATGGCATGCTGCTGGCCTTGGCCTTGGCCTTGGCATGGCATGCTGCTGGCTTTGGCTGGGCTGCCTTGGCCGTGGCATGGCATGCTGCTGGCCTTGGCCTTGGCATGGCATGCTGCTGGCTTTGGCTTGCCTGCCTTGGCCGTGGCATGGCATGCTGCTGGCCTAGGCCTTGGCATGGCATGCTGCTGGCTTTGGCTGGGCTGCCTTGGCCGTGGCATGGCATGCTGCTGGCCTTGGCCTTGGCATGGCATGCTGCTGGCTTTGGTTGGCCTGCCTTGGCCGTGGCATGGCATGCTGCTGGCTTTGGCTGGGCTGCCTTGGCCGTGGCATGGCATGCTGCTGGCTTTGGCTGGGCTGCCTTCGCCGTGGCATGCCATGCTGCTGGCCTTGGCCTTGGGGCTGGGCTGCCTTGGCTGCGGTTCTTATCACTAGACGTGCGTTGCGTGCGAAGGCGTGCAAAGGCGTGCGCGACCATGCGCGCAACACGCGCACCGTGGTCAAAAGACCACGCGCGCGGTTTTCGCACAGGCCACGCTGCCCACGCCGCTGGCATGCCAGGCCAGGCTGCCCTGGCCGGCCGCATGCCAGGCCGCCCAGGCCGTGCGCATGCCAGGCCGTGCTGCCCAGGCCGGCTGCATGCCAGGCCGCCCAGGCCGTGCGCATGCCATGCCGTGCTGCCCACGCCGCGGGCATGCCAGGCCAGCTGCATGCCAGGCCGCCCAGGCCGTGCGCATGCCATGCCGTGCTGCCCACGCCGCGGGCATGCCAGGCCGGCTGCATGCCAGGCCGCCCAGGCCGTGCGCATGCCATGCCGTGCTGCCCATGCCGCGCGCATGCCAGGCCGCCCACGCCCGCGCGCATGCCACGCCATGCTGCCCAAGGCCGCGGCCAGGCCGCGCAAGGCCGCGCCCAGGCCGCCCAAGGCCGCGCCCAGGCCGCCCAAGGCCGCGCAAGGCCGCGCCCAGGCCGCGCAAGGCCGCGCCCGAGCCGCCCAAGGCCGCGCCCAGGCCGCGCAAGGCCGCCCAAGGCCGCGGTCCAGGCCGCCCAAGGCCGCGGCCGAGCCGCCCCAGGCCGCAGCCCAGGCCGCGGTCGAGCCGCAGTGCATGTAACCCAAGGCCGCAGCCCAGGCCGCGCCCAACATGGGGCGTACCTACCACTGCCTTGCCCTGGGCAAGGGAGGTGCCCCCCCCTTATAATAGCCTGTTAAGCCCTTTTCAATCTGGCAGGAGGAAACATCAAGCATGTTCGAGGAGTCATAATGGGGTTTTTTTAAAAAGTAATGGTTTTTTGCCAAAACTTTCAACATGAAAGTTGTAGGAAATAATTTAATACACCATAAAAAAAATTAAAAAAAATATTTTTTTACAGAAAATATTTTATTTTAATTTATTTCGATATTAATACTTAAAAAATAATAAAAATTAATAAAAATGTTCAAAAAATTATGGAAAAATTCCCATAATTAAAGGATGATTCACTAGTAATTATAGAAATTATTAAATTATTTTTTTCATTTTTTTTATTTTATTTTGATTTTTTTATGCCAAATAAGGGCTTTAAAAATTCGAAAAGCTACAGAAAAATTGCAAAAAAATAGGGAATGACATTTAAAATTGATTGTAGTGCATTTTTAATTGTGTTGCACGGTTTGGGTAAGATTATAAAAGAATCATGTTCAAAAAGATCGATCGAGGCGGTGGCACGCCATGGCCTTGGCCTTGGCCTTGGCCTTGGCCATGGCCTTGGCCATGCCTTGCACAGGGACTTGGCCTTGCCCACTGCCTTGGCCTTGGCTTTGGCCTTGGCCTTGGCCTTGGCATGGCATGGCATGCTCGCCGAGGCCGTGGCATGCCTTGCTGCTAGCCAAGGCCGTGGCGTGGCATGCTCGCCCAGCCCGTGGCATGCCGTGCTCGCCCAGCCCGTGGCCCGCCATGTTGGCCCAAGGCATTGGCATGGCATGCCGGCCAAGGCATGCTGGCCAACGCTGCACAAGGCAGTGCCATGGCATGGCATGCTGACCAAGACCGTGCCATGGCATGCTGGGCGAGGCCGGGGCATGGCATGCTGGCCGAGGCCGTGGCTTGCCATGCCGCCACGGCCGTGGCATGCCGGGCAACGGACCGGCATGGCCCAGCCCGTGGCACGCCATGTTGGCCCAAGGCATTGGCATGGCATGCCGGCCAAGGCATGCTGGCCAACGCTGCGGCACGGCGTGCTGGACAAGGCGGTGCCATGGCATGGCATGCTGACCAAGACAGTGCCATGGCATGCTGGCCGAGGCCGTAGCATGGCATGCTGGCCGAGGCCGTGGCTTGCCATGCCGCCACGGCCGTGGCATGCTGGGCAACGGACCGGCATGGCATGCTGGCCGTGGCGGTGGCACGACATGCTGGCCAAGGCAGTGGCATGGCATGTTGGCCACGGCTAAGGCATGGCACGCTGTGGCATGGCACGCTGGCCAAGGCAGTCGCAAGGCATGCGGGCCGAGGCCGCGGCACGGCCCGCTGGGCAACGCGGTGGCATGGCATGCTGGGCAACGCCGTGGCAAGGCATGCGGGCCGAGGCCTTGGCATGGCATGCTGGCCGAGGCCGTGGCATGGCATGCGGGCCGAGGCCGTGGCAAGGCATGCGGGCCGAGGCCGTGGCATGGCATGCGGGCCGAGGCCGTGGCATGGCATGGCATGCGGGCCGAGGCCGTGGCATGGCATGCGGGCCGAGGCCGTGGCGTGGCATGGCATGGCATGTTGGGCAACGCCGTGGCAAGACATGCGGGCCGAGGCCGTGGCATGGCATGTTGGGCAACGCCCTGGCAAGCCATGCGGGCCGAGGCCGTGGCGTGGCATGTTGGCCAAGGCTAAGGCATGGCACGCCGGGCAACGCGGTGCATTGGCATGCTGGGCAGCGCGGTGGCAAGGCATGGGGGCTGAGGCCGTGGCATGGCATGTTGGGCAACGCCGTGGCAAGACATGCGGGCCGAGGCCGTGGCATGGCATGCGGGCCGAGGCCGTCCGTGGCATGGCATGCGGGCCGAGGCCGTGGCACGACATGTTGGCCAAGGCTAAGGCATGGCACGCCGGGCAACGCGGTGGCATGGCATGCTGGGCAACGCGGTGGCAAGGCATGCGGGCCGAGGCCGTGGCATGGCATGTTGGGCAACGCCGTAGAAGGGCATGCGGGCCGAGGCCGTGGCATGGCATGCGGGCCGAGGCCGTGGCATGGCATGTTGGGTGACGCCGTAGCAAGGCATGCGGGCCGAGGCCGTGGCATGTCATGCGGGCCGAGGCCGTGGCATGGCATGCGGGCCGAGGCCGTGGCATGGCATGTTGGCCGAGGCCGTGGCAAGGCATGCGGGCCGAGGCCGTGGCATGGCATGTTTGGCAACGCCGTGGCAAGACATGCGGGCCGTGGCATGGCATGGCATGCGGGCCGAGGCCTTGGCACGACATGTTGGCCAAGGCTAAGGCATGGCACGCCGGGCAACGCGGTGGCATGGCACGCCGGGCAACGCGGTGGCAAGGCATGCGGGCCGGGGCCGTGGCATGGCATGTTGGGCGACGCCGTGGCAAGGCATGCGGTCCGAGGCCGTGGCATGTCATGCGGGCCGAGGCCATGGCATGGCATGCGGGCCGAGGCCGTGGCATGGCATGTTGGGCGACGCCGTAGCAAGGCATGCGGGCCGAGGCCGTGGCATGTCATGCGAGCCGAGGCCGTGGCATGGCATGCGGGCCGAGGCCGTGGCATGGCAAGTTGGGCGACGTCGTGGCAATGCATGCGGGCCGAGGCCGTGGCATGTCACGCGGGCCGAGGCCGTGGCATGGCATGCGGGCAGAGGCCGTGGCATGGCATGTTGGGCGACGCCGTCGCAAGGCATGCGGGCCGAGGCCGTGGCATGGCATGCGGGCCGAGGCCGTGGCATGGCATGTTGGGCGACGCCGTAGCAAGGCATGCGGGCCGAGGCCGTGGCATGGCATGTTTGGCAACGCCGTGGCAAGACATGAGGGCCGTGGCATGGCATGGCATGCGGGCCGAGGCCGTGGCACGACATGTTGGCCAAGGCTAAGGCATGGCACGCCGGGCAACGCGGTGGCATGGCATGCTGGGCAACGCGGTGGCAAGGCATGCGGGCCGGGGCCGTGGCATGGCATGTTGGCCAACGTCGTAGCAAGGCATGCGGGCCGAGGCCGAGGCCGTGGCACGGCATGCGGTCCGAGGCCGTGGCACGGCATGCGGTCCGAGGCCGTGGCATGTCATGCGGGCCGAGGCCGTGGCATGGCATGTTGGGCGACGCCGTAGCAAGGCATGCGGTCCGAGGCCGTGGCATGTCATGCGGGCCGAGGCCGTGGCATGGCATGTTGGGCGACGCCGTAGCAAGGCATGCGGGCCGAGGCCGTGCCGTGGCATGCGGGCCGAGGCCGTGGCATGGCATGCGGGCCGAGGCCGTGGCATGGCATGTTGGGCGACGCCGTAGCAAGGCATGCGGGCCGAGGCCGTGGCATGGCATGCGGGCCGAGGCCGTGGCATGGCATGCGGGCCGAGGCCGTGGCATGGCATGTTGGGCGACGCCGTCGCAAGGCATGCGGGCCGAGGCCGTGGCATGGCATGCGGGCCGAGGCCGTGGCATGGCATGCGGGCCGAGGCCGTGGCATGGCAAGTTGGGCGACGTCGTGGCAAGGCATGCGGGCCGAGGCCGTGGCATGGCATGCGGGCCGAGGCCGTGGAAAGGCATGTTGGGCGACGCCGTTGCAAGGCATGCGGGCCGAGGCCGTGGCATGTCATGCGGGCCGAGGCCGTGGCATGGCATGCGGGCCGAGGCCGTGGCATGGCATGTTGGGCGACGCCGTAGCAAGGCATGCGGTCCGAGGCCGTGGCATGTCATGCGGGCCGAGGCCGTGGCATGGCATGCGGGCCGAGGCCGTGGCATGGCAAGTTGGGCGACGTCGTGGCAAGGCATGCGGGCCGAGGCCGTGGCAGGTCATGCGGGCCGAGGCCGTGGCATGCGGGCCGAGGCCGTGGCAAGGCATGTTGGGCGACGCCGTAGCAAGGCATGCGGGCCGAGGCCGTGGCACGTCATGCGGGCCGAGGCCGTGGCATGGCATGTTTGGCAACGCCGTGGCAAGACATGCGGGCCGTGGCATGGCATGGCATGCGGGCCGAGGCCGTGGCTCGACATGTTGGCCAAGGCTAAGGCATGGCACGCCGGGCAACGCGGTGGCATGGCATGCTGGGCAACGCGGTGGCAAGGCATGCGGGCGGAGGCCGTGGCATGGCATGCGGGCGGAGGCCGTGGCATGGCATGCGGGCCGTGGCCGTGGCATGGCATGTTGGGCGACGCCGTCGCAAGGCATGCGGGCCGAGGCCGTGGCATGGCATGTTTGGCAACGCCGTGGCAAGACATGCGGGCCGAGGCCGTGGCATGGCATGCGGGCCGAGGCCGTCCGTGGCATGGCATGCGGGCCGAGGCCGTGGCACGACATGTTGGCCAAGGCTAAGGCATGGCACGCCGGGCAACGCGGTGGCATGGCATGCTGGGCAACGCGGTGGCAAGGCATGCGGGCCGAGGCCGTGGCATGGCATGTTGGGCAACGCCGTAGAAGGGCATGCGGGCCGAGGCCGTGGCATGGCATGCGGGCCGAGGCCGTGGCATGGCATGTTGGGCGACGCCGTAGCAAGGCATGCGGGCCGAGGCCGTGGCATGTCATGCGGGCCGAGGCCGTGGCATGGCATGCGGGCCGAGGCCGTGGCATGGCATGTTGGCCGAGGCCGTGGCAAGGCATGCGGGCCGAGGCCGTGGCATGGCATGTTTGGCAACGCCGTGGCAAGACATGCGGGCCGTGGCATGGCATGGCATGCGGGCCGAGGCCGTGGCACGACATGTTGGCCAAGGCTAAGGCATGGCACGCCGGGCAACGCGGTGGCAAGGCATGCGGGCCGAGGCCGTGGCATGGCATGTTGGGCGACGCCGTAGCAAGCCATGCGGGCCGAGGCCGTGCCGTGGCATGCGGGCCGAGGCCGTGGCATGGCATGTTGGGCGACGCCGTAGCAAGGCATGCGGGCCGAGGCCGTGGCATGTCATGCGGGCCGAGGCCGTGGCATGGCATGCGGGCCGAGGCCGTGGCATGGCATGTTGGCCGAGGCCGTGGCAAGGCATGCGGGCCGAGGCCGTGGCATGGCATGTTTGGCAACGCCGTGGCAAGACATGCGGGCCGTGGCATGGCATGGCATGCGGGCCGAGGCCGTGGCACGACATGTTGGCCAAGGCTAAGGCATGGCACGCCGGGCAACGCGGTGGCAAGGCATGCGGGCCGAGGCCGTGGCATGGCATGTTGGGCGACGCCGTAGCAAGCCATGCGGGCCGAGGCCGTGCCGTGGCATGCGGGCCGAGGCCGTGGCATGGCATGTTGGGCGACGCCGTAGCAAGGCATGCGGGCCGAGGCCGTGGCATGTCATGCGGGCCGAGGCCGTGGCATGGCATGCGGGCCGAGGCCGTGGCATGGCATGTTGGCCGAGGCCGTGGCAAGGCATGCGGGCCGAGGCCGTGGCATGGCATGTTTGGCAACGCCGTGGCAAGACATGCGGGCCGTGGCATGGCATGGCATGCGGGCCGAGGCCGTGGCACGACATGTTGGCCAAGGCTAAGGCATGGCACGCCGGGCAACGCGGTGGCAAGGCATGCGGGCCGAGGCCGTGGCATGGCATGTTGGGCGACGCCGTAGCAAGCCATGCGGGCCGAGGCCGTGCCGTGGCATGCGGGCCGAGGCCGTGGCATGGCATGTTGGGCGACGCCGTAGCAAGGCATGCGGGCCGAGGCCGTGGCATGTCATGCGGGCCGAGGCCGTGGCATGGCATGCGGGCCGAGGCCGTGGCATGGCAAGTTGGGCGACGTCGTGGCAAGGCATGCGGGCCGAGGCCGTGGCAGGTCATGCGGGCCGAGGCCGTGGCATGGCATGCGGGCCGAGGCCGTGGCAAGGCATGTTGGGCGACGCCGTAGCAAGGCATGCGGGCCGAGGCCGTGGCACGTCATGCGGGCCGAGGCCGTGGCATGGCATGTTTGGCAACGCCGTGGCAAGACATGCGGGCCGTGGCATGGCATGGCATGCGGGCCGAGGCCGTGGCTCGACATGTTGGCCAAGGCTAAGGCATGGCACGCCGGGCAACGCGGTGGCCTGGCATGCTGGGCAACGCGGTGGCAAGGCATGCGGGCGGAGGCCGTGGCATGGCATGCGGGCGGAGGCCGTGGCATGGCATGCGGGCCGTGGCCGTGGCATGGCATGTTGGGCGACGCCGTCGCAAGGCATGCGGGCCGAGGCCGTGGCATGGCATGTTTGGCAACGCCGTGGCAAGACATGCGGGCCGTGGCATGGCATGGCATGCGGGCCGAGTCCGTGGCATGGCATGTTGGGCAACGCCGTGGCAAGGCATGCGGGCCGAGGCCGTGGCACGGCATGCGGGCCGAGGCCGTGGCACGGCATGCGGGCCGAGGCCGTGGCATGGCATGTTGGGCGACGCCGTAGCAAGGCATGCGGGCCGAGGCCGTGGCCGTGGCATGGCATGCGGGCCGTGGCCGTGGCATGGCATGGCATGCGGGCCGAGGCCGTGGCATGGCATGTTGGGCAACGCCGTGGCAGGGCATGCGGGCCGAGGCCGTGGCATGGCATGATGGCCGAGGCCGTGGCATGTCATGCGGGCCGAGGCCGTGGCATGGCATGCGGGCCGAGGCCGTGGCATGGCATGTTGGGCGACGCCGTAGCAAGGCATGCGGTCCGAGGCCGTGGCATGTCATGCGGGCCGAGGCCGTGGCATGGCTTGTTGGGCGACGCCGTAGCAAGGCATGCGGTCCGAGGCCGTGGCATGTCATGCGGGCCGAGGCCGTGGCATGGCTTGTTGGGCGACGCCGTAGCAAGGCATGCGGGCCGAGGCCGTGGCATGTCATGCTGGCCAAGGCCAAGGCATGGCATGGCATGGCATGCGGGCCGAGGCCGTGGCATGGCATGTTGGGCAACGCCGTGGCAAGGCATGCGGGCCGAGGCCGTGGCATGGCATGATGGCCGAGGCCGTGGCATGCCATGCTGGCCAAGGCTAAGGCATGGCATGCCGGGCAACGCGGTGGCATGGCATGCTGGGCAACGCCGTGGCAGGGCATGCGGGCCGAGGCCGTGGCATGGCATGTTGGGCAACGCCTTGGCAAGACATGCGGGCCGAGGCCGTGGCATGGCATGGCATGTTGGGCAACGCCTTGGCAAGGCATGCGGGCCGAGGCCGTGGCATGGCATGCTAGCCGAGGCCGTGGCATGGCATGTTGGGCGACGCCGTGGCAAGGCATGCGGGCCGAGGCCGTGGCATGGCATGCGGGCCGAGGCCGTGGCACTTCATGTTGGGCGACGCCGTAGCAAGGCATGCGGGCCGAGGCCGAGGCCGTGGCATGGCATGTTGACCGAGGCCAAGGCATGGCATGCCGGGCAACGCGGTGGCATGGCATGCGCGGCCGTGGCCGTGGCAAGGCATGCGGGCCGAGGCCGTGGCATGGCATGTTGGGCGACGCCGTGGCAAGGCATGCGGGCCGAGGCCGTGGCATGGCATGCGGGCCGAGGCCGTGGCACTGCATGTTGGGCGACGCCGTAGCAAGGCATGCGGGCCGAGGCCGAGGCCGTGGCATGGCATGTTGACCGAGGCCAAGGCATGGCATGCCAGGCAACGCGGTGGCATGGCATGCGCGGCCGAGGCCGTGGCAAGGCATGCGGGCCGAGGCCGTGGCATGGCATGTTGGGCGACGCCGTGGCAAGGCATGCGGGCCGAGGCCGTGGCATGGCATGCGGGCCGAGGCCGTGGCATTGCATGTTGGGCGACGCCGTAGCAAGGCCTGCGGGCCGAGGCCGTGGCATGGCATGTTGGGCGACGCCGTAGCAAGGCATGCGGGCCGAGGCCGAGGCCGTGGCATGGCATGTTGACCGAGGCCAAGGCATGGCATGCCGGGCAACGCGGTGGCATGGCATGCGCGACCGAGGCCGTGGCAAGGCATGTTGGGCGACGCCGTAGCAAGGCATGCGGGCCGAGGCCGTGGCACGTCATGCGGGCCGAGGCCGTGGCATGGCATGTTTGGCAACGCCGTGGCAAGACATGCGGGCCGTGGCATGGCATGGCATGCGGGCCGAGGCCGTGGCTCGACATGTTGGCCAAGGCTAAGGCATGGCACGCCGGGCAACGCGGTGGCCTGGCATGCTGGGCAACGCGGTGGCAAGGCATGCGGGCGGAGGCCGTGGCATGGCATGCGGGCGGAGGCCGTGGCATGGCATGCGGGCCGTGGCCGTGGCATGGCATGTTGGGCGACGCCGTCGCAAGGCATGCGGGCCGAGGCCGTGGCATGGCATGTTTGGCAACGCCGTGGCAAGACATGCGGGCCGTGGCATGGCATGGCATGCGGGCCGAGTCCGTGGCATGGCATGTTGGGCAACGCCGTGGCAAGGCATGCGGGCCGAGGCCGTGGCACGGCATGCGGGCCGAGGCCGTGGCACGGCATGCGGGCCGAGGCCGTGGCATGGCATGTTGGGCGACGCCGTAGCAAGGCATGCGGGCCGAGGCCGTGGCCGTGGCATGGCATGCGGGCCGTGGCCGTGGCATGGCATGGCATGCGGGCCGAGGCCGTGGCATGGCATGTTGGGCAACGCCGTGGCAGGGCATGCGGGCCGAGGCCGTGGCATGGCATGATGGCCGAGGCCGTGGCATGTCATGCGGGCCGAGGCCGTGGCATGGCATGCGGGCCGAGGCCGTCCGTGGCATGGCATGCGGGCCGAGGCCGTGGCACGACATGTTGGCCAAGGCTAAGGCATGGCACGCCGGGCAACGCGGTGGCATGGCATGCTGGGCAACGCGGTGGCAAGGCATGCGGGCCGAGGCCGTGGCATGGCATGTTGGGCAACGCCGTAGAAGGGCATGCGGGCCGAGGCCGTGGCATGGCATGCGGGCCGAGGCCGTGGCATGGCATGTTGGGCGACGCCGTAGCAAGGCATGCGGGCCGAGGCCGTGGCATGCCATGCGGGCCGAGGCCGTGGGATGGCATGCGGGCCGAGGCCGTGGCATGGCATGTTGGCCGAGGCCGTAGCAAGGCATGCGGGCCGAGGCCGTGGCCGTGGCATGGCATGCGGGCCGTGGCCGTGGCATGGCATGGCATGCGGGCCGAGGCCGTGGCATGGCATGTTGGGCAACGCCGTGGCAGGGCATGCGGGCCGAGGTCGTGGCATGGCATGATGGCCGAGGCCGTGGCATGTCATGCGGGCCGAGGCCGTGGCATGGCATGCGGGCCGAGGCCGTGGCATGGCATGTTGGGCGACGCCGTAGCAAGGCATGCGGTCCGAGGCCGTGGCATGTCATGCGGGCCGAGGCCGTGGCATGGCTTGTTGGGCGACGCCGTAGCAAGGCATGCGGGCCGAGGCCGTGGCATGTCATGCTGGCCAAGGCCAAGGCATGGCATGGCATGGCATGCGGGCCGAGGCCGTGGCATGGCATGTTGGGCAACGCCGTGGCAAGGCATGCGGGCCGAGGCCGTGGCATGGCATGATGGCCGAGGCCGTGGCATGCCATGCTGGCCAAGGCTAAGGCATGGCATGCCGGGCAACGCGGTGGCATGGCATGCTGGGCAACGCCGTGGCAGGGCATGCGGGCCGAGGCCGTGGCATGGCATGTTGGGCAACGCCTTGGCAAGACATGCGGGCCGAGGCCGTGGCATGGCATGGCATGTTGGGCAACGCCTTGGCAAGGCATGCGGGCCGAGGCCGTGGCATGGCATGCTAGCCGAGGCCGTGGCATGGCATGTTGGGCGACGCCGTGGCAAGGCATGCGGGCCGAGGCCGTGGCATGGCATGCGGGCCGAGGCCGTGGCACTTCATGTTGGGCGACGCCGTAGCAAGGCATGCGGGCCGAGGCCGAGGCCGTGGCATGGCATGTTGACCGAGGCCAAGGCATGGCATGCCGGGCAACGCGGTGGCATGGCATGCGCGGCCGAGGCCGTGGCAAGGCATGCGGGCCGAGGCCGTGGCATGGCATGTTGGGCGACGCCGTGGCAAGGCATGCGGGCCGAGGCCGTGGCATGGCATGCGGGCCGAGGCCGTGGCACTGCATGTTGGGCGACGCCGTAGCAAGGCATGCGGGCCGAGGCCGAGGCC
>NW_028129277.1:16072500-16082500 GCF_055761805.1 Camellia sinensis | reverse complement strand
GCCAAGGCGTTGGCATGGCATGCTGCTGCTGACCAAGGCTTGGGCTTGCCATGCTGCAGGCCAAGGCCGCGGCATGGCATGCTGCCGGCCAAGGCCGCGGCATGGCATGCTGCTGGCCAAGGCTTTGGCATGCCATGTTGCTGGGCAAGGCCGTGGCATGGCATGCTGCTGGCCAAGGCCGTGGCATGACATGCTGGCCAAGGCCGGGGCATGGCAAGCTGCTGGCCAAGGTCGTGGCATGGCACGCTGCTGGCCAAGGCCGGGGCATGGCACGCTGCTGGCCAAGGCCGGGGCATGGCACGCTGCTGGCCAAGGCCGTGGCATGACAAGCTTGCCAAGGCCGGGGCATGGCATGCTGCTGGCCAAGGCTTTGGCATGCCATGCTGCTGGCCAAGGCCGGGGCATGGCATGCTGCGGGCCAAGGCTTTGGCATGCCATGCTGCTGGCCAAGGCCGTGGCATGACATGCTGCTGGCCAAGGCCGTGGCATGACATGCTGCTGGCCAAGGCCGGGGCATGGCATGCTGCTGGCCAAGGCCGTGGCATGGCATGCAGCTGGCCAAGGCCGGGGCATGGCATGCTGCTGGCCAAGGCCGTGGCATGGCATGCTGCTGGCCAAGGCCGTGGCATGGCATGCTGCTGGCCAAGGCCGGGGCATTGCATGCTGCTGGCCAAGGCCGTGGCATGGCATGCTGCTGGCCAAGGCCGGGGCATGGCATGCTGCTGGCCAAGGCCGTGGCATGGCATGCTGCTGGCCAAGGCCGTGGCATGGCATGCTTGCCAAGGCCAGGGCATGGCATGCTGCTGGCAAAGGCTTTGGCATGCCATGTTGCTGGCCAAGGCTGTGGCATGGCATGCTGGCCTAGGCCAACGTGCCCCCGCCACCACCGCGGGCAGCCACTCGACGCATCCCGTGCTTGGCTATGTAGTTTCGATGCCACAAGCCAAGCGATGGCATGTGCCAAGCGCCCGCCTAGGCATAGGCGTGGCCTGTGGCCTGGCCATGCTGGCCAGCCTTAAGGGAGGTGCCCCCCCCTTATAATAGCCTGTTAAGCCCTTTTCAATCTGGCAGGAGGAAACATCGACCATGTTTGAGGAGTCATAATGGGGTTTTTTTAAAAAGTAATGGTTTTTTGCCAAAACTTTCAACATGAAAGTTGTAGGAAATAATTTAATACACCATAAAAAAAATTATAAAAAAATATTTGGCCACCGGAAATATTTTATTTTAATTTATTTCGATTTTAATACTTAAAAAATAATAAAAATTACTAAAAATACTCAAAAAATTCTAGAAAAATTCCAACAATTATAAGATGAGGCACTAGTAATTATAGTAATTTTTTTAATTATTTTTTTATTTTTTATTTATTTTATTATAATTTTTATGAGTAAATAAATAATTAAAAAGCCCGACGAACGTGCAAAAACTCTTAGAGAAACCGAGCAAGCATCGGATAGCTCGAATGCAAATAACAAACGCAACAGGCAACTTCCGAGGGACATACTTTTCCCAACAAGCTTCCACTGGGGAAAGCACTAGCAACGTGTTCGCAAGTCAAAGCCAACCAAACGGCTATTACCCGAGGGACATGCATTTCGCAAGGCAACATATACGTAAGTCAAAGCCAAACCAAATGGCAATTACACGAGGGACAGGATTGCTTGCCAAGGGCGTGGCATGCGATGTTCTAGCCCAAGGCCAAGGCACGCCACGCTGCGGGACAAGGCCGTGGCATGGCATGCTGCTGGCCTAGGCCTTGGCATGGCATGCTGCTGGCTTTGGCTGGCCTGCCATGCCCGTGGCATCGCATGCTGCTGGCCTTGGCCTGGGCATGGCATGCGGCTGGCTTTGGCTGGCCTGCCTTGGCCGTGGCATGGCATGCTGCTGGCCTTGGCCTTGGCATGGCATGCTGCTGGCTTTGGCTGGCCTGCCTTGGCCGTGCATGGCATGCTGCTGGCTTGGGCTGGGCTGCCTTGGCCGTGGCATGGCATGCTGCTGGCCTAGGCCTTGGCATGGCATGCTGCTGGCTTTGGCTGGGCTGCCTTGGCCGTGGCATGGCATGCTGCTGGCCTTGGCCTTGGCATGGCATGCTGCTGGCTTTGGCTGGGCTGCCTTGGCCGTGGCATGGCATGCTGCTGGCCTAGGCCTTGGCATGGCATGCTGCTGGCTTTGGCTGGGCAGCCTTGGCCGTGGCATGGCATGCTGCTGGCCTAGGCCTTGGCATGGCATGCTGCTGGCTTTGGCTGGGCTGCCTTGGCCGTGGCATGGCATGCTGCTGGCCTTGGCCTTGGCATGGCATGCTGCTGGCTTTGGCTGGCCTGCCTTGGCCGTGGCATGGCATGCTGCTGGCCTTGGCCTTGGCATGGCATGCTGCTGGCTTTGGCTTGCCTGCCTTGGCCGTGGCATGGCATGCTGCTGGCCTAGGCCTTGGCATGGCATGCTGCTGGCTTTGGCTGGGCTGCCATGCCCGTGGCATGGCATGCTGCTGGCCTTGGCCTTGGCATGGCATGCTGCTGGCTTTGGCTGGGCTGCCTTGGCCGTGGCATGGCATGCTGCTGGCCTTGGCCTTGGCATGGCATGCTGCTGGCTTTGGCTTGCCTGCCTTGGCCGTGGCATGGCATGCTGCTGGCCTAGGCCTTGGCATGGCATGCTGCTGGCTTTGGCTGGGCTGCCTTGGCCGTGGCATGGCATGCTGCTGGCCTTGGCCTTGGCATGGCATGCTGCTGGCTTGGGCTGGGCTGCCTTGGCTGTGGCATGGCATGCTGCTGGCCTAGGCCTTGGCATGGCATGCTGCTGGCTTTGGCTGGGCTGCCTTGGCCGTGGCATGGCATGCTGCTGGCTTTGGCTGGGCTGCCTTGGCCGTGGCATGGCATGCTGCTGGCCTTGGCCTTGGCCTTGGCATGGCATGCTGCTGGCTTTGGCTGGCCTGCCTTGGCCGTGGCATGGCATGCTGCTGGCCTTGGCCTTGGCATGGCATGCTGCTGGCTTTGGCTTGCCTGCCTTGGCCGTGGCATGGCATGCTGCTGGCCTAGGCCTTGGCATGGCATGCTGCTGGCTTTGGCTGGGCTGCCTTGGCCGTGGCATGGCATGCTGCTGGCCTTGGCCTTGGCATGGCATGCTGCTGGCTTTGGTTGGCCTGCCTTGGCCGTGGCATGGCATGCTGCTGGCTTTGGCTGGGCTGCCTTGGCCGTGGCATGGCATGCTGCTGGCTTTGGCTGGGCTGCCTTCGCCGTGGCATGCCATGCTGCTGGCCTTGGCCTTGGGGCTGGGCTGCCTTGGCTGCGGTTCTTATCACTAGACGTGCGTTGCGTGCGAAGGCGTGCGAAGGCGTGCGCGACCATGCGCGCAACACGCGCACCGTGGTCAAAAGACCACGCGCGCGGTATTCGCACAGGCCACGCTGCCCACGCCGCTGGCATGCCAGGCCAGGCTGCCCTGGCCGGCCGCATGCCAGGCCGCCCAGGCCGTGCGCATGCCAGGCCGTGCTGCCCAGGCCGGCTGCATGCCAGGCCGCCCAGGCCGTGCGCATGCCATGCCGTGCTGCCCACGCCGCGGGCATGCCAGGCCAGCTGCATGCCAGGCCGCCCAGGCCGTGCGCATGCCATGCCGTGCTGCCCACGTCGCGGGCATGCCAGGCCGGCTGCATGCCAGGCCGCCCAGGCCGTGCGCATGCCATGCCGTGCTGCCCATGCCGCGCGCATGCCAGGCCGCCCACGCCCGCGCGCATGCCACGCCATGCTGCCCAAGGCCGCGCCCAGGCCGCCCAAGGCCGCGCCCAGGCCGCCCAAGGCCGCGCAAGGCCGCGCCCAGGCCGCGCCCGAGCCGCCCAAGGCCGCGCCCAGGCCGCGCAAGGCCGCCCAAGGCCGCGGTCCAGGCCGCCCAAGGCCGCGGCCGAGCCGCCCCAGGCCGCAGCCCAGGCCGCGGTCGAGCCGCAGTGCATGTAACCCAAGGCCGCAGCCCAGGCCGCGCCCAACATGGGGCGTACCTGCCACTGCCTTGCCCTGGGCAAGGGAGGTGCCCCCCCCTTATAATAGCCTGTTAAGCCCTTTTCAATCTGGCAGGAGGAAACATCAAGCATGTTCGAGGAGTCATAATGGGGTTTTTTTAAAAAGTAATGGTTTTTTGCCAAAACTTTCAACATGAAAGTTGTAGGAAATAATTTAATACACCATAAAAAAAATTAAAAAAAATATTTTTTTACAGAAAATATTTTATTTTAATTTATTTCGATATTAATACTTAAAAAATAATAAAAATTAATAAAAATGTTCAAAAAATTATGGAAAAATTCCCATAATTAAAGGATGATTCACTAGTAATTATAGAAATTATTAAATTATTTTTTTCATTTTTTTTATTTTATTTTGATTTTTTTATGCCAAATAAGGGCTTTAAAAATTCGAAAAGCTACAGAAAAATTGCAAAAAAATAGGGAATGACATTTAAAATTGATTGTAGTGCATTTTTAATTGTGTTGCACGGTTTGGGTAAGATTATAAAAGAATCATGTTCAAAAAGATCGATCGAGGCGGTGGCACGCCATGGCCTTGGCCTTGGCCTTGGCCTTGGCCATGGCCTTGGCCATGCCTTGCACAGGGACTTGGCCTTGCCCACTGCCTTGGCCTTGGCTTTGGCCTTGGCCTTGGCCTTGGCATGGCATGGCATGCTCGCCGAGGCCGTGGCATGCCTTGCTGCTAGCCAAGGCCGTGGCGTGGCATGCTCGCCCAGCCCGTGGCATGCCGTGCTCGCCCAGCCCGTGGCACGCCATGTTGGCCCAAGGCATTGGCATGGCATGCCGGCCAAGGCATGCTGGCCAACGCTGCACAAGGCAGTGCCATGGCATGGCATGCTGACCAAGACCGTGCCATGGCATGCTGGGCGAGGCCGGGGCATGGCATGCTGGCCGAGGCCGTGGCTTGCCATGCCGCCACGGCCGTGGCATGCCGGGCAACGGACCGGCATGGCCCAGCCCGTGGCACGCCATGTTGGCCCAAGGCATTGGCATGGCATGCCGGCCAAGGCATGCTGGCCAACGCTGCGGCACGGCGTGCTGGACAAGGCGGTGCCATGGCATGGCATGCTGACCAAGACAGTGCCATGGCATGCTGGCCGAGGCCGTGGCATGGCATGCTGGCCGAGGCCGTGGCTTGCCATGCCGCCACGGCCGTGGCATGCTGGGCAACGGACCGGCATGGCATGCTGGCCGTGGCGGTGGCACGACATGCTGGCCAAGGCAGTGGCATGGCATGTTGGCCACGGCTAAGGCATGGCACGCTGTGGCATGGCACGCTGGCCAAGGCAGTCGCAAGGCATGCGGGCCGAGGCCGCGGCACGGCCCGCTGGGCAACGCGGTGGCATGGCATGCTGGGCAACGCCGTGGCAAGGCATGCGGGCCGAGGCCTTGGCATGGCATGCTGGCCGAGGCCGTGGCATGGCATGCGGGCCGAGGCCGTGGCAAGGCATGCGGGCCGAGGCCGTGGCATGGCATGCGGGCCGAGGCCGTGGCATGGCATGGCATGCGGGCCGAGGCCGTGGCATGGCATGCGGGCCGAGGCCGTGGCGTGGCATGGCATGGCATGTTGGGCAACGCCGTGGCAAGACATGCGGGCCGAGGCCGTGGCATGGCATGTTGGGCAACGCCCTGGCAAGCCATGCGGGCCGAGGCCGTGGCGTGGCATGTTGGCCAAGGCTAAGGCATGGCACGCCGGGCAACGCGGTGCATTGGCATGCTGGGCAGCGCGGTGGCAAGGCATGGGGGCCGAGGCCGTGGCATGGCATGTTGGGCAACGCCGTGGCAAGACATGCGGGCCGAGGCCGTGGCATGGCATGCGGGCCGAGGCCGTCCGTGGCATGGCATGCGGGCCGAGGCCGTGGCACGACATGTTGGCCAAGGCTAAGGCATGGCACGCCGGGCAACGCGGTGGCATGGCATGCTGGGCAACGCGGTGGCAAGGCATGCGGGCCGAGGCCGTGGCATGGCATGTTGGGCAACGCCGTAGAAGGGCATGCGGGCCGAGGCCGTGGCATGGCATGCGGGCCGAGGCCGTGGCATGGCATGTTGGGCGACGCCGTAGCAAGGCATGCGGGCCGAGGCCGTGGCATGTCATGCGGGCCGAGGCCGTGGCATGGCATGCGGGCCGAGGCCGTGGCATGGCATGTTGGCCGAGGCCGTGGCAAGGCATGCGGGCCGAGGCCGTGGCATGGCATGTTGGGCGACGCCGTAGAAGGGCATGCGGGCCGAGGCCGTGGCATGGCATGCGGGCCGAGGCCGTGGCATGGAATGTTGGGCGACGCCGTAGCAAGGCATGCGGGCCGAGGCCGTGGCATGTCATGCGGGCCGAGGCCGTGGCATGGCATGCGGGCCGCGGCCGTGGCATGGCATGTTGGCCGAGGCCGTGGCAAGGCATGCGGGCCGAGGCCGTGGCATGGCATGTTTGGCAACGCCGTGGCAAGACATGCGGGCCGTGGCATGGCATGGCATGCGGGCCGAGGCCTTGGCACGACATGTTGGCCAAGGCTAAGGCATGGCACGCCGGGCAACGCGGTGGCATGGCACGCCGGGCAACGCGGTGGCAAGGCATGCGGGCCGGGGCCGTGGCATGGCATGTTGGGCGACGCCGTGGCAAGGCATGCGGTCCGAGGCCGTGGCATGTCATGCGGGCCGAGGCCATGGCATGGCATGCGGGCCGAGGCCGTGGCATGGCATGTTGGGCGACGCCGTAGCAAGGCATGCGGGCCGAGGCCGTGGCATGTCATGCGAGCCGAGGCCGTGGCATGGCATGCGGGCCGAGGCCGTGGCATGGCAAGTTGGGCGACGTCGTGGCAATGCATGCGGGCCGAGGCCGTGGCATGTCACGCGGGCCGAGGCCGTGGCATGGCATGCGGGCAGAGGCCGTGGCATGGCATGTTGGGCGACGCCGTCGCAAGGCATGCGGGCCGAGGCCGTGGCATGGCATGCGGGCCGAGGCCGTGGCATGGCATGTTGGGCGACGCCGTAGCAAGGCATGCGGGCCGAGGCCGTGGCGTGTCATGGCATGTTGGGCGACGCCGTAGCAAGGCATGCGGGCCGAGGCCGTGGCATGGCATGTTTGGCAACGCCGTGGCAAGACATGAGGGCCGTGGCATGGCATGGCATGCGGGCCGAGGCCGTGGCACGACATGTTGGCCAAGGCTAAGGCATGGCACGCCGGGCAACGCGGTGGCATGGCATGCTGGGCAACGCGGTGGCAAGGCATGCGGGCCGGGGCCGTGGCATGGCATGTTGGCCAACGTCGTAGCAAGGCATGCGGGCCGAGGCCGAGGCCGTGGCACGGCATGCGGTCCGAGGCCGTGGCACGGCATGCGGTCCGAGGCCGTGGCATGTCATGCGGGCCGAGGCCGTGGCATGGCATGTTGGGCGACGCCGTAGCAAGGCATGCGGTCCGAGGCCGTGGCATGTCATGCGGGCCGAGGCCGTGGCATGGCATGTTGGGCGACGCCGTAGCAAGGCATGCGGGCCGAGGCCGTGCCGTGGCATGCGGGCCGAGGCCGTGGCATGGCATGCGGGCCGAGGCCGTGGCATGGCATGTTGGGCGACGCCGTAGCAAGGCATGCGGGCCGAGGCCGTGGCATGGCATGCGGGCCGAGGCCGTGGCATGGCATGCGGGCCGAGGCCGTGGCATGGCATGTTGGGCGACGCCGTCGCAAGGCATGCGGGCCGAGGCCGTGGCATGGCATGCGGGCCGAGGCCGTGGCATGGCATGCGGGCCGAGGCCGTGGCATGGCAAGTTGGGCGACGTCGTGGCAAGGCATGCGGGCCGAGGCCGTGGCATGGCATGCGGGCCGAGGCCGTGGAAAGGCATGTTGGGCGACGCCGTAGCAAGGCATGCGGGCCGAGGCCGTGGCATGTCATGCGGGCCGAGGCCGTGGCATGGCATGCGGGCCGAGGCCGTGGCATGGCATGTTGGGCGACGCCGTAGCAAGGCATGCGGTCCGAGGCCGTGGCATGTCATGCGGGCCGAGGCCGTGGCATGGCATGCGGGCCGAGGCCGTGGCATGGCAAGTTGGGCGACGTCGTGGCAAGGCATGCGGGCCGAGGCCGTGGCAGGTCATGCGGGCCGAGGCCGTGGCATGGCATGCGGGCCGAGGCCGTGGCAAGGCATGTTGGGCGACGCCGTAGCAAGGCATGCGGGCCGAGGCCGTGGCACGTCATGCGGGCCGAGGCCGTGGCATGGCATGTTTGGCAACGCCGTGGCAAGACATGCGGGCCGTGGCATGGCATGGCATGCGGGCCGAGGCCGTGGCTCGACATGTTGGCCAAGGCTAAGGCATGGCACGCCGGGCAACGCGGTGGCATGGCATGCTGGGCAACGCGGTGGCAAGGCATGCGGGCGGAGGCCGTGGCATGGCATGCGGGCGGAGGCCGTGGCATGGCATGCGGGCCGTGGCCGTGGCATGGCATGTTGGGCGACGCCGTCGCAAGGCATGCGGGCCGAGGCCGTGGCATGGCATGTTTGGCAACGCCGTGGCAAGACATGCGGGCCGAGGCCGTGGCATGGCATGCGGGCCGAGGCCGTCCGTGGCATGGCATGCGGGCCGAGGCCGTGGCACGACATGTTGGCCAAGGCTAAGGCATGGCACGCCGGGCAACGCGGTGGCATGGCATGCTGGGCAACGCGGTGGCAAGGCATGCGGGCCGAGGCCGTGGCATGGCATGTTGGGCAACGCCGTAGAAGGGCATGCGGGCCGAGGCCGTGGCATGGCATGCGGGCCGAGGCCGTGGCATGGCATGTTGGGCGACGCCGTAGCAAGGCATGCGGGCCGAGGCCGTGGCATGTCATGCGGGCCGAGGCCGTGGCATGGCATGCGGGCCGAGGCCGTGGCATGGCATGTTGGCCGAGGCCGTGGCAAGGCATGCGGGCCGAGGCCGTGGCATGGCATGTTTGGCAACGCCGTGGCAAGACATGCGGGCCGTGGCATGGCATGGCATGCGGGCCGAGGCCGTGGCACGACATGTTGGCCAAGGCTAAGGCATGGCACGCCGGGCAACGCGGTGGCAAGGCATGCGGGCCGAGGCCGTGGCATGGCATGTTGGGCGACGCCGTAGCAAGCCATGCGGGCCGAGGCCGTGCCGTGGCATGCGGGCCGAGGCCGTGGCATGGCATGTTGGGCGACGCCGTAGCAAGGCATGCGGGCCGAGGCCGTGGCATGTCATGCGGGCCGAGGCCGTGGCATGGCATGCGGGCCGAGGCCGTGGCATGGCAAGTTGGGCGACGTCGTGGCAAGGCATGCGGGCCGAGGCCGTGGCAGGTCATGCGGGCCGAGGCCGTGGCATGGCATGCGGGCCGAGGCCGTGGCAAGGCATGTTGGGCGACGCCGTAGCAAGGCATGCGGGCCGAGGCCGTGGCACGTCATGCGGGCCGAGGCCGTGGCATGGCATGTTTGGCAACGCCGTGGCAAGACATGCGGGCCGTGGCATGGCATGGCATGCGGGCCGAGGCCGTGGCTCGACATGTTGGCCAAGGCTAAGGCATGGCACGCCGGGCAACGCGGTGGCCTGGCATGCTGGGCAACGCGGTGGCAAGGCATGCGGGCGGAGGCCGTGGCATGGCATGCGGGCGGAGGCCGTGGCATGGCATGCGGGCCGTGGCCGTGGCATGGCATGTTGGGCGACGCCGTCGCAAGGCATGCGGGCCGAGGCCGTGGCATGGCATGTTTGGCAACGCCGTGGCAAGACATGCGGGCCGTGGCATGGCATGGCATGCGGGCCGAGTCCGTGGCATGGCATGTTGGGCAACGCCGTGGCAAGGCATGCGGGCCGAGGCCGTGGCACGGCATGCGGGCCGAGGCCGTGGCACGGCATGCGGGCCGAGGCCGTGGCATGGCATGTTGGGCGACGCCGTAGCAAGGCATGCGGGCCGAGGCCGTGGCCGTGGCATGGCATGCGGGCCGTGGCCGTGGCATGGCATGGCATGCGGGCCGAGGCCGTGGCATGGCATGTTGGGCAACGCCGTGGCAG
>NW_028129277.1:16050000-16062500 GCF_055761805.1 Camellia sinensis | reverse complement strand
CATGAAGGAATGCACCGGTGGAGTTCGCTGCACAGGCAGGGATCCGTCCAACTCGCACAAACCGAACACAACTCACGCGCCACGACGTACACTGTGCACCAGCCCCCCAAAACGAATCACCCCCCGAAGGACCAAGAAGCCCGACGAACGCGCGAAAACATTTAGAGAGGCCGAGCAAGCACCGGTTAGCGCGAATGCAAATAACAAGCGCAACAGGCAACTTTCGAGGGACATACTTTTCGCAACAAGCTTCCACTAGGAAAGCATGGGCAACTCGTTCGAACGTCAAAGCCAACCAAATGGCAATTACCCGAGGGACACGCTTTTCGCAAGGCACCTTCCACTAGGGAAGCGCAGGCAACCCGAAGGCGAGTCGAAGACAACCTAAAGGCATCACCCGAGGGACATGGAGGAATGCACCAGTGGAGTTCGCTGCACAGGCAGGGATCCGTCCAACTCGCACAAACCGAACACAACTCACGCGCCACGACGTACACTGTGCACCAGCCCCCCAAAACGAATCGCCCCCCGAAGGACTAAGAAGCCCGACGAACGCACGAAAACATTTAGAGAAGCCGAGCAAGCACCGGTTAGCGCGAATGCAAATAACAAACGCAACAGGCAACTTTCGAGGGACATACTTCTCGCAACAAGCTTCCACAAGGAAAGCACAGGGAACTCGTTCGCACGCCAAAGCCAACCAAATGGCAATTTAACCGAGGGACATGCATTTCGCAAGGCAACTTGTACAATTACCCGAGGGACATGGCATGCTTGCCAAGGCCGTGGCATGACATGCTGCTGGCCGAGGCCGTGGCAAGGCATGCTGATGGCCGAGGACGTGGCAAGGCATGCTGATGGCCGAGGCCGTGGCATGGCATGCCATGCTGCTGGACAAGGCCGTGGCAAGGCATGCTGCTGGCCAAGGCGTTGGCATGGCATGCTGCTGCTGACCAAGGCTTGGGCTTGCCATGCTGCAGGCCAAGGCCGCGGCATGGCATGCTGCCGGCCAAGGCCGCGGCATGGCATGCTGCTGGCCAAGGCTTTGGCATGCCATGTTGCTGGGCAAGGCCGTGGCATGGCATGCTGCTGGCCAAGGCCGTGGCATGACATGCTGGCCAAGGCCGGGGCATGGCAAGCTGCTGGCCAAGGTCGTGGCATGGCACGCTGCTGGCCAAGGCCGGGGCATGGCACGCTGCTGGCCAAGGCCGGGGCATGGCACGCTGCTGGCCAAGGCCGTGGCATGACAAGCTTGCCAAGGCCGGGGCATGGCATGCTGCTGGCCAAGGCTTTGGCATGCCATGCTGCTGGCCAAGGCCGGGGCATGGCATGCTGCGGGCCAAGGCTTTGGCATGCCATGCTGCTGGCCAAGGCCGTGGCATGACATGCTGCTGGCCAAGGCCGTGGCATGACATGCTGCTGGCCAAGGCCGGGGCATGGCATGCTGCTGGCCAAGGCCGTGGCATGGCATGCAGCTGGCCAAGGCCGGGGCATGGCATGCTGCTGGCCAAGGCCGTGGCATGGCATGCTGCTGGCCAAGGCCGTGGCATGGCATGCTGCTGGCCAAGGCCGGGGCATTGCATGCTGCTGGCCAAGGCCGTGGCATGGCATGCTGCTGGCCAAGGCCGGGGCATGGCATGCTGCTGGCCAAGGCCGTGGCATGGCATGCTGCTGGCCAAGGCCGTGGCATGGCATGCTTGCCAAGGCCAGGGCATGGCATGCTGCTGGCAAAGGCTTTGGCATGCCATGTTGCTGGCCAAGGCTGTGGCATGGCATGCTGGCCTAGGCCAACGTGCCCCCGCCACCACCGCGGGCAGCCACTCGACGCATCCCGTGCTTGGCTATGTAGTTTCGATGCCACAAGCCAAGCGATGGCATGTGCCAAGCGCCCGCCTAGGCATAGGCGTGGCCTGTGGCCTGGCCATGCTGGCCAGCCTTAAGGGAGGTGCCCCCCCCTTATAATAGCCTGTTAAGCCCTTTTCAATCTGGCAGGAGGAAACATCGACCATGTTTGAGGAGTCATAATGGGGTTTTTTTAAAAAGTAATGGTTTTTTGCCAAAACTTTCAACATGAAAGTTGTAGGAAATAATTTAATACACCATAAAAAAAATTATAAAAAAATATTTGGCCACCGGAAATATTTTATTTTAATTTATTTCGATTTTAATACTTAAAAAATAATAAAAATTACTAAAAATACTCAAAAAATTCTAGAAAAATTCCAACAATTATAAGATGAGGCACTAGTAATTATAGTAATTTTTTTAATTATTTTTTTATTTTTTATTTATTTTATTATAATTTTTATGAGTAAATAAATAATTAAAAAGCCCGACGAACGTGCAAAAACTCTTAGAGAAACCGAGCAAGCATCGGATAGCTCGAATGCAAATAACAAACGCAACAGGCAACTTCCGAGGGACATACTTTTCCCAACAAGCTTCCACTGGGGAAAGCACTAGCAACGTGTTCGCAAGTCAAAGCCAACCAAACGGCTATTACCCGAGGGACATGCATTTCGCAAGGCAACATATACGTAAGTCAAAGCCAAACCAAATGGCAATTACACGAGGGACAGGATTGCTTGCCAAGGGCGTGGCATGCGATGTTCTAGCCCAAGGCCAAGGCACGCCACGCTGCGGGACAAGGCCGTGGCATGGCATGCTGCTGGCCTAGGCCTTGGCATGGCATGCTGCTGGCTTTGGCTGGCCTGCCATGCCCGTGGCATCGCATGCTGCTGGCCTTGGCCTGGGCATGGCATGCGGCTGGCTTTGGCTGGCCTGCCTTGGCCGTGGCATGGCATGCTGCTGGCCTTGGCCTTGGCATGGCATGCTGCTGGCTTTGGCTGGCCTGCCTTGGCCGTGCATGGCATGCTGCTGGCTTGGGCTGGGCTGCCTTGGCCGTGGCATGGCATGCTGCTGGCCTAGGCCTTGGCATGGCATGCTGCTGGCTTTGGCTGGGCTGCCTTGGCCGTGGCATGGCATGCTGCTGGCCTTGGCCTTGGCATGGCATGCTGCTGGCTTTGGCTGGGCTGCCTTGGCCGTGGCATGGCATGCTGCTGGCCTAGGCCTTGGCATGGCATGCTGCTGGCTTTGGCTGGGCAGCCTTGGCCGTGGCATGGCATGCTGCTGGCCTAGGCCTTGGCATGGCATGCTGCTGGCTTTGGCTGGGCTGCCTTGGCCGTGGCATGGCATGCTGCTGGCCTTGGCCTTGGCATGGCATGCTGCTGGCTTTGGCTGGCCTGCCTTGGCCGTGGCATGGCATGCTGCTGGCCTTGGCCTTGGCATGGCATGCTGCTGGCTTTGGCTTGCCTGCCTTGGCCGTGGCATGGCATGCTGCTGGCCTAGGCCTTGGCATGGCATGCTGCTGGCTTTGGCTGGGCTGCCATGCCCGTGGCATGGCATGCTGCTGGCCTTGGCCTTGGCATGGCATGCTGCTGGCTTTGGCTGGGCTGCCTTGGCCGTGGCATGGCATGCTGCTGGCCTTGGCCTTGGCATGGCATGCTGCTGGCTTTGGCTTGCCTGCCTTGGCCGTGGCATGGCATGCTGCTGGCCTAGGCCTTGGCATGGCATGCTGCTGGCTTTGGCTGGGCTGCCTTGGCCGTGGCATGGCATGCTGCTGGCCTTGGCCTTGGCATGGCATGCTGCTGGCTTGGGCTGGGCTGCCTTGGCTGTGGCATGGCATGCTGCTGGCCTAGGCCTTGGCATGGCATGCTGCTGGCTTTGGCTGGGCTGCCTTGGCCGTGGCATGGCATGCTGCTGGCTTTGGCTGGGCTGCCTTGGCCGTGGCATGGCATGCTGCTGGCCTTGGCCTTGGCCTTGGCATGGCATGCTGCTGGCTTTGGCTGGCCTGCCTTGGCCGTGGCATGGCATGCTGCTGGCCTTGGCCTTGGCATGGCATGCTGCTGGCTTTGGCTTGCCTGCCTTGGCCGTGGCATGGCATGCTGCTGGCCTAGGCCTTGGCATGGCATGCTGCTGGCTTTGGCTGGGCTGCCTTGGCCGTGGCATGGCATGCTGCTGGCCTTGGCCTTGGCATGGCATGCTGCTGGCTTTGGTTGGCCTGCCTTGGCCGTGGCATGGCATGCTGCTGGCTTTGGCTGGGCTGCCTTGGCCGTGGCATGGCATGCTGCTGGCTTTGGCTGGGCTGCCTTCGCCGTGGCATGCCATGCTGCTGGCCTTGGCCTTGGGGCTGGGCTGCCTTGGCTGCGGTTCTTATCACTAGACGTGCGTTGCGTGCGAAGGCGTGCGAAGGCGTGCGCGACCATGCGCGCAACACGCGCACCGTGGTCAAAAGACCACGCGCGCGGTATTCGCACAGGCCACGCTGCCCACGCCGCTGGCATGCCAGGCCAGGCTGCCCTGGCCGGCCGCATGCCAGGCCGCCCAGGCCGTGCGCATGCCAGGCCGTGCTGCCCAGGCCGGCTGCATGCCAGGCCGCCCAGGCCGTGCGCATGCCATGCCGTGCTGCCCACGCCGCGGGCATGCCAGGCCAGCTGCATGCCAGGCCGCCCAGGCCGTGCGCATGCCATGCCGTGCTGCCCACGCCGCGGGCATGCCAGGCCGGCTGCATGCCAGGCCGCCCAGGCCGTGCGCATGCCATGCCGTGCTGCCCATGCCGCGCGCATGCCAGGCCGCCCACGCCCGCGCGCATGCCACGCCATGCTGCCCAAGGCCGCGCCCAGGCCGCCCAAGGCCGCGCAAGGCCGCGCCCAGGCCGCGCAAGGCCGCGCCCGAGCCGCCCAAGGCCGCGCCCAGGCCGCGCAAGGCCGCCCAAGGCCGCGGTCCAGGCCGCCCAAGGCCGCGGCCGAGCCGCCCCAGGCCGCAGCCCAGGCCGCGGTCGAGCCGCAGTGCATGTAACCCAAGGCCGCAGCCCAGGCCGCGCCCAACATGGGGCGTACCTGCCACTGCCTTGCCCTGGGCAAGGGAGGTGCCCCCCCCTTATAATAGCCTGTTAAGCCCTTTTCAATCTGGCAGGAGGAAACATCGACCATGTTTGAGGAGTCATAATGGGGTTTTTTTAAAAAGTAATGGTTTTTTGCCAAAACTTTCAACATGAAAGTTGTAGGAAATAATTTAATACACCATAAAAAAAATTATAAAAAAATATTTGGCCACCGGAAATATTTTATTTTAATTTATTTCGATTTTAATACTTAAAAAATAATAAAAATTACTAAAAATACTCAAAAAATTCTAGAAAAATTCCAACAATTATAAGATGAGGCACTAGTAATTATAGTAATTTTTTTAATTATTTTTTTATTTTTTATTTATTTTATTATAATTTTTATGAGTAAATAAATAATTAAAAAGCCCGACGAACGTGCAAAAACTCTTAGAGAAACCGAGCAAGCATCGGATAGCTCGAATGCAAATAACAAACGCAACAGGCAACTTCCGAGGGACATACTTTTCCCAACAAGCTTCCACTGGGGAAAGCACTAGCAACGTGTTCGCAAGTCAAAGCCAACCAAACGGCTATTACCCGAGGGACATGCATTTCGCAAGGCAACATATACGTAAGTCAAAGCCAAACCAAATGGCAATTACACGAGGGACAGGATTGCTTGCCAAGGGCGTGGCATGCGATGTTCTAGCCCAAGGCCAAGGCACGCCACGCTGCGGGACAAGGCCGTGGCATGGCATGCTGCTGGCCTAGGCCTTGGCATGGCATGCTGCTGGCTTTGGCTGGCCTGCCATGCCCGTGGCATCGCATGCTGCTGGCCTTGGCCTGGGCATGGCATGCGGCTGGCTTTGGCTGGCCTGCCTTGGCCGTGGCATGGCATGCTGCTGGCCTTGGCCTTGGCATGGCATGCTGCTGGCTTTGGCTGGCCTGCCTTGGCCGTGCATGGCATGCTGCTGGCTTGGGCTGGGCTGCCTTGGCCGTGGCATGGCATGCTGCTGGCCTAGGCCTTGGCATGGCATGCTGCTGGCTTTGGCTGGGCTGCCTTGGCCGTGGCATGGCATGCTGCTGGCCTTGGCCTTGGCATGGCATGCTGCTGGCTTTGGCTGGGCTGCCTTGGCCGTGGCATGGCATGCTGCTGGCCTAGGCCTTGGCATGGCATGCTGCTGGCTTTGGCTGGGCAGCCTTGGCCGTGGCATGGCATGCTGCTGGCCTAGGCCTTGGCATGGCATGCTGCTGGCTTTGGCTGGGCTGCCTTGGCCGTGGCATGGCATGCTGCTGGCCTTGGCCTTGGCATGGCATGCTGCTGGCTTTGGCTGGCCTGCCTTGGCCGTGGCATGGCATGCTGCTGGCCTTGGCCTTGGCATGGCATGCTGCTGGCTTTGGCTTGCCTGCCTTGGCCGTGGCATGGCATGCTGCTGGCCTAGGCCTTGGCATGGCATGCTGCTGGCTTTGGCTGGGCTGCCATGCCCGTGGCATGGCATGCTGCTGGCCTTGGCCTTGGCATGGCATGCTGCTGGCTTTGGCTGGGCTGCCTTGGCCGTGGCATGGCATGCTGCTGGCCTTGGCCTTGGCATGGCATGCTGCTGGCTTTGGCTTGCCTGCCTTGGCCGTGGCATGGCATGCTGCTGGCCTAGGCCTTGGCATGGCATGCTGCTGGCTTTGGCTGGGCTGCCTTGGCCGTGGCATGGCATGCTGCTGGCCTTGGCCTTGGCATGGCATGCTGCTGGCTTGGGCTGGGCTGCCTTGGCTGTGGCATGGCATGCTGCTGGCCTAGGCCTTGGCATGGCATGCTGCTGGCTTTGGCTGGGCTGCCTTGGCCGTGGCATGGCATGCTGCTGGCTTTGGCTGGGCTGCCTTGGCCGTGGCATGGCATGCTGCTGGCCTTGGCCTTGGCCTTGGCATGGCATGCTGCTGGCTTTGGCTGGCCTGCCTTGGCCGTGGCATGGCATGCTGCTGGCCTTGGCCTTGGCATGGCATGCTGCTGGCTTTGGCTTGCCTGCCTTGGCCGTGGCATGGCATGCTGCTGGCCTAGGCCTTGGCATGGCATGCTGCTGGCTTTGGCTGGGCTGCCTTGGCCGTGGCATGGCATGCTGCTGGCCTTGGCCTTGGCATGGCATGCTGCTGGCTTTGGTTGGCCTGCCTTGGCCGTGGCATGGCATGCTGCTGGCTTTGGCTGGGCTGCCTTGGCCGTGGCATGGCATGCTGCTGGCTTTGGCTGGGCTGCCTTCGCCGTGGCATGCCATGCTGCTGGCCTTGGCCTTGGGGCTGGGCTGCCTTGGCTGCGGTTCTTATCACTAGACGTGCGTTGCGTGCGAAGGCGTGCAAAGGCGTGCGCGACCATGCGCGCAACACGCGCACCGTGGTCAAAAGACCACGCGCGCGGTATTCGCACAAGCCACGCTGCCCACGCCGCTGGCATGCCAGGCCAGGCTGCCCTGGCCGGCCGCATGCCAGGCCGCCCAGGCCGTGCGCATGCCAGGCCGTGCTGCCCAGGCCGGCTGCATGCCAGGCCGCCCAGGCCGTGCGCATGCCATGCCGTGCTGCCCACGCCGCGGGCATGCCAGGCCAGCTGCATGCCAGGCCGCCCAGGCCGTGCGCATGCCATGCCGTGCTGCCCACGCCGCGGGCATGCCAGGCCGGCTGCATGCCAGGCCGCCCAGGCCGTGCGCATGCCATGCCGTGCTGCCCATGCCGCGCGCATGCCAGGCCGCCCACGCCCGCGCGCATGCCACGCCATGCTGCCCAAGGCCGCGGCCAGGCCGCGCAAGGCCGCGCCCAGGCCGCCCAAGGCCGCGCCCAGGCCGCCCAAGGCCGCGCAAGGCCGCGCCCAGGCCGCGCAAGGCCGCGCCCGAGCCGCCAAAGGCCGCGCCCAGGCCGCGCAAGGCCGCCCAAGGCCGCGGTCCAGGCCGCCCAAGGCCGCGGCCGAGCCGCCCCAGGCCGCAGCCCAGGCCGCGGTCGAGCCGCAGTGCATGTAACCCAAGGCCGCAGCCCAGGCCGCGCCCAACATGGGGCGTACCTGCCACTGCCTTGCCCTGGGCAAGGGAGGTGCCCCCCCCTTATAATAGTCTGTTAAGCCCTTTTCAATCTGGCAGGAGGAAACATCAAGCATGTTCGAGGAGTCATAATGGGGTTTTTTTAAAAAGTAATGGTTTTTTGCCAAAACTTTCAACATGAAAGTTGTAGGAAATAATTTAATACACCATAAAAAAAATTAAAAAAAATATTTTTTTACAGAAAATATTTTATTTTAATTTATTTCGATATTAATACTTAAAAAATAATAAAAATTAATAAAAATGTTCAAAAAATTATGGAAAAATTCCCATAATTAAAGGATGATTCACTAGTAATTATAGAAATTATTAAATTATTTTTTTCATTTTTTTTATTTTATTTTGATTTTTTTATGCCAAATAAGGGCTTTAAAAATTCGAAAAGCTACAGAAAAATTGCAAAAAAATAGGGAATGACATTTAAAATTGATTGTAGTGCATTTTTAATTGTGTTGCACGGTTTGGGTAAGATTATAAAAGAATCATGTTCAAAAAGATCGATCGAGGCGGTGGCACGCCATGGCCTTGGCCTTGGCCTTGGCCTTGGCCATGGCCTTGGCCATGCCTTGCACAGGGACTTGGCCTTGCCCACTGCCTTGGCCTTGGCTTTGGCCTTGGCCTTGGCCTTGGCATGGCATGGCATGCTCGCCGAGGCCGTGGCATGCCTTGCTGCTAGCCAAGGCCGTGGCGTGGCATGCTCGCCCAGCCCGTGGCATGCCGTGCTCGCCCAGCCCGTGGCACGCCATGTTGGCCCAAGGCATTGGCATGGCATGCCGGCCAAGGCATGCTGGCCAACGCTGCACAAGGCAGTGCCATGGCATGGCATGCTGACCAAGACCGTGCCATGGCATGCTGGGCGAGGCCGGGGCATGGCATGCTGGCCGAGGCCGTGGCTTGCCATGCCGCCACGGCCGTGGCATGCCGGGCAACGGACCGGCATGGCCCAGCCCGTGGCACGCCATGTTGGCCCAAGGCATTGGCATGGCATGCCGGCCAAGGCATGCTGGCCAACGCTGCGGCACGGCGTGCTGGACAAGGCGGTGCCATGGCATGGCATGCTGACCAAGACAGTGCCATGGCATGCTGGCCGAGGCCGTGGCATGGCATGCTGGCCGAGGCCGTGGCTTGCCATGCCGCCACGGCCGTGGCATGCTGGGCAACGGACCGGCATGGCATGCTGGCCGTGGCGGTGGCACGACATGCTGGCCAAGGCAGTGGCATGGCATGTTGGCCACGGCTAAGGCATGGCACGCTGTGGCATGGCACGCTGGCCAAGGCAGTCGCAAGGCATGCGGGCCGAGGCCGCGGCACGGCCCGCTGGGCAACGCGGTGGCATGGCATGCTGGGCAACGCCGTGGCAAGGCATGCGGGCCGAGGCCTTGGCATGGCATGCTGGCCGAGGCCGTGGCATGGCATGCGGGCCGAGGCCGTGGCAAGGCATGCGGGCCGAGGCCGTGGCATGGCATGCGGGCCGAGGCCGTGGCATGGCATGGCATGCGGGCCGAGGCCGTGGCATGGCATGCGGGCCGAGGCCGTGGCGTGGCATGGCATGGCATGTTGGGCAACGCCGTGGCAAGACATGCGGGCCGAGGCCGTGGCATGGCATGTTGGGCAACGCCCTGGCAAGCCATGCGGGCCGAGGCCGTGGCGTGGCATGTTGGCCAAGGCTAAGGCATGGCACGCCGGGCAACGCGGTGCATTGGCATGCTGGGCAGCGCGGTGGCAAGGCATGGGGGCCGAGGCCGTGGCATGGCATGTTGGGCAACGCCGTGGCAAGACATGCGGGCCGAGGCCGTGGCATGGCATGCGGGCCGAGGCCGTCCGTGGCATGGCATGCGGGCCGAGGCCGTGGCACGACATGTTGGCCAAGGCTAAGGCATGGCACGCCGGGCAACGCGGTGGCATGGCATGCTGGGCAACGCGGTGGCAAGGCATGCGGGCCGAGGCCGTGGCATGGCATGTTGGGCAACGCCGTAGAAGGGCATGCGGGCCGAGGCCGTGGCATGGCATGCGGGCCGAGGCCGTGGCATGGCATGTTGGGCGACGCCGTAGCAAGGCATGCGGGCCGAGGCCGTGGCATGTCATGCGGGCCGAGGCCGTGGCATGGCATGCGGGCCGAGGCCGTGGCATGGCATGTTGGCCGAGGCCGTGGCAAGGCATGCGGGCCGAGGCCGTGGCATGGCATGTTTGGCAACGCCGTGGCAAGACATGCGGGCCGTGGCATGGCATGGCATGCGGGCCGAGGCCTTGGCACGACATGTTGGCCAAGGCTAAGGCATGGCACGCCGGGCAACGCGGTGGCATGGCACGCCGGGCAACGCGGTGGCAAGGCATGCGGGCCGGGGCCGTGGCATGGCATGTTGGGCGACGCCGTGGCAAGGCATGCGGTCCGAGGCCATGGCATGTCATGCGGGCCGAGGCCATGGCATGGCATGCGGGCCGAGGCCGTGGCATGGCATGTTGGGCGACGCCGTAGCAAGGCATGCGGGCCGAGGCCGTGGCATGTCATGCGAGCCGAGGCCGTGGCATGGCATGCGGGCCGAGGCCGTGGCATGGCAAGTTGGGCGACGTCGTGGCAATGCATGCGGGCCGAGGCCGTGGCATGTCACGCGGGCCGAGGCCGTGGCATGGCATGCGGGCAGAGGCCGTGGCATGGCATGTTGGGCGACGCCGTCGCAAGGCATGCGGGCCGAGGCCGTGGCATGGCATGCGGGCCGAGGCCGTGGCATGGCATGTTGGGCGACGCCGTAGCAAGGCATGCGGGCCGAGGCCGTGGCGTGTCATGGCATGTTGGGCGACGCCGTAGCAAGGCATGCGGGCCGAGGCCGTGGCATGGCATGTTTGGCAACGCCGTGGCAAGACATGAGGGCCGTGGCATGGCATGGCATGCGGGCCGAGGCCGTGGCACGACATGTTGGCCAAGGCTAAGGCATGGCACGCCGGGCAACGCGGTGGCATGGCATGCTGGGCAACGCGGTGGCAAGGCATGCGGGCCGGGGCCGTGGCATGGCATGTTGGCCAACGTCGTAGCAAGGCATGCGGGCCGAGGCCGAGGCCGTGGCACGGCATGCGGTCCGAGGCCGTGGCACGGCATGCGGTCCGAGGCCGTGGCATGTCATGCGGGCCGAGGCCGTGGCATGG
Organism: Camellia sinensis; assembly: GCF_055761805.1. Taxonomy (NCBI): domain Eukaryota; kingdom Viridiplantae; phylum Streptophyta; class Magnoliopsida; order Ericales; family Theaceae; genus Camellia; species Camellia sinensis. Next base: position 16,051,400 of record NW_028129277.1, on the reverse strand, counting down.
CATGTTGGGCGACGCCGTAGCAAGGCATGCGGTCCGAGGCCGTGGCATGTCATGCGGGCCGAGGCCGTGGCATGGCATGTTGGGCGACGCCGTAGCAAGGCATGCGGGCCGAGGCCGTGCCGTGGCATGCGGGCCGAGGCCGTGGCATGGCATGCGGGCCGAGGCCGTGGCATGGCATGTTGGGCGACGCCGTAGCAAGGCATGCGGGCCGAGGCCGTGGCATGGCATGCGGGCCGAGGCCGTGGCATGGCATGCGGGCCGAGGCCGTGGCATGGCATGTTGGGCGACGCCGTCGCAAGGCATGCGGGCCGAGGCCGTGGCATGGCATGCGGGCCGAGGCCGTGGCATGGCATGCGGGCCGAGGCCGTGGCATGGCAAGTTGGGCGACGTCGTGGCAAGGCATGCGGGCCGAGGCCGTGGCATGGCATGCGGGCCGAGGCCGTGGAAAGGCATGTTGGGCGACGCCGTAGCAAGGCATGCGGGCCGAGGCCGTGGCATGTCATGCGGGCCGAGGCCGTGGCATGGCATGCGGGCCGAGGCCGTGGCATGGCATGTTGGGCGACGCCGTAGCAAGGCATGCGGTCCGAGGCCGTGGCATGTCATGCGGGCCGAGGCCGTGGCATGGCATGCGGGCCGAGGCCGTGGCATGGCAAGTTGGGCGACGTCGTGGCAAGGCATGCGGGCCGAGGCCGTGGCAGGTCATGCGGGCCGAGGCCGTGGCATGGCATGCGGGCCGAGGCCGTGGCAAGGCATGTTGGGCGACGCCGTAGCAAGGCATGCGGGCCGAGGCCGTGGCACGTCATGCGGGCCGAGGCCGTGGCATGGCATGTTTGGCAACGCCGTGGCAAGACATGCGGGCCGTGGCATGGCATGGCATGCGGGCCGAGGCCGTGGCTCGACATGTTGGCCAAGGCTAAGTTATGGCACGCCGGGCAACGCGGTGGCATGGCATGCTGGGCAACGCGGTGGCAAGGCATGCGGGCGGAGGCCGTGGCATGGCATGCGGGCGGAGGCCGTGGCATGGCATGCGGGCCGTGGCCGTGGCATGGCATGTTGGGCGACGCCGTCGCAAGGCATGCGGGCCGAGGCCGTGGCATGGCATGTTTGGCAACGCCGTGGCAAGACATGCGGGCCGAGGCCGTGGCATGGCATGCGGGCCGAGGCCGTCCGTGGCATGGCATGCGGGCCGAGGCCGTGGCACGACATGTTGGCCAAGGCTAAGGCATGGCACGCCGGGCAACGCGGTGGCATGGCATGCTGGGCAACGCGGTGGCAAGGCATGCGGGCCGAGGCCGTGGCATGGCATGTTGGGCAACGCCGTAGAAGGGCATGCGGGCCGAGGCCGTGGCATGGCATGCGGGCCGAGGCCGTGGCATGGCATGTTGGGCGACGCCGTAGCA